>NC_088869.1:15550367-15860367 GCF_032884065.1 Artemia franciscana | reverse complement strand
ATTTCAGGGATATTCGGGGGAACTGGCGACTTACGATAACGAACGTCGTATGGTAAATTTACATCGTGAAAATTTGTATTATTATCATGCATCCATCATCTATTCTATAATCCATATGGCTTGGATGAAGGCATCAGTATGGCCAATTCCAGGTAAGTGTGTTTGTTTTTTTTTTTTTTTGTGCAGAAAGGTTTATTTGGCTAATCTAATTTAAAAAAAAATCAAAAATCTAACCCCTCTTCCGAAAAAACGTCAAATGGGAAAACTTAGCCAACAATGGTTGCTCTTTGTTTACTCTTTACTTAAATTTTACCGCTACAAGCTATTTGAATGAAAGCTCTTAAATGTAAAGAATAGAAGAAGTGTTTCCACTCGCATGGGCCAGAAAAAATAAACAAGCCCAAAACATAAGTAGATTGGAAGAAAAAACGGTTACAAAAATAAAGTGAAAATAAATAATTTATGTATAAATTGTTTTTAAGAATTTAAGTAAGAAATTAGACTTTCCGAGGGTTACCTGAGGCTTTTCTCAAATAAATGGCTTTAGATGTAAGACAGGTAAAAAAAATTGAAGGAAATGAAATTAGTTGAACATTGGCTAACTAAGCCAAATGCGATCAGACCAAAATAATTTTCTAAGGCTTCCGGCTGTAAATGTGGAATTTACTTAAAACACTTTACATTTGAAATCTAAAGGAGAAATAGTCTTCCCTTTAGCATTCTGGAGATGTCTCGTTAGATCTAACCCGCTTCAAATGATTTTTAAGCGGATTGTTTACGTCCATGTGATAGTGGCCACCTTTTCGTTTTACTCCACGATTCGTCTTGACAGTGGTGTAACGGGCGACACTGGCTAGCTGATTACGCTTTCCAGTCTTGCTCGATTTTAAGAGACTAAAGAGTTTTTCTGCTTCGACTATTGAAAACGGCGAACAGAAGAGAAGTTTGACTACTTTCAAGACTTTTTCGAACTTCTTCCGTCCAGTAAGAGTTTTTACAATTGCGACATATTTCCAAAACAAAACTTTCAAAATCCATGTCATCTTGAGGGTAAACTAAAGCCGACTATCAGGACTCCCTTTCAATGGTTGCTTTGTTCCTTTCTAAGCTCAAAAGATGTGAAAAAAGGTTGCAGGATTCTAACTTTTCCTAAAACAGCGAAAGACGAATTCACAAGCTCAACAGACTCGTATATTTCACCTTGAAACCAGAATTTTTTCTGAATTTGTGCTGCTGCCACTTTGTAGCAGTCTCTGGTCATACTCTTGATTTTTTCGCTGCTTTCGGCAAATTGGGGATCAGACATCAAATCTGAAAGGCGGCTTTTGGCGTTTAAACCAAGATAGACCTGTTCGAGCCTAAGATAATTGTCTTTGTTGACCGTGAACACGCGCCTCCTTGATGTTTTCTTAGGTTACTAAGATAAAAAGCAGGTAGGAAATTCATGCAGAATGTCTTCACTTCAGATTTTACTAAATTTTCCGACAAAAATTGGCGCTCCATCAGCTTACAATGTCCATCAGCATCCGCTGATGGAGATTCCTTAACGTCTATAAGACCCGGTTATTACCATGCTATGAGTCTTAGACTGCTTTTTATGGCACTTGGTATTAACCAAGTGACATATAGCAATCGCCAATTCTTTCGGTCTGTCTGTCGGTCCCGGTTTTGCTACTTTAGGCACTTCCAGGTAAGCTAGGACGATGAAATTTGGCAAGCGTATCAGGGACCGGACCAGATTAAATTGGAAATAGTCGTTTTCCCGATTTGACCATCTGGGGGGGAGTGGGGGGCCGGTTAATTCGCAAAAAACAGAAAAAATGAAGTATTTTTAACTTATGAGCGGGTGATTGGATCTTAATGAAATTTGATGTTTGGAATGATATTGTGTCTCAGAGCTCTTATTTTGAATCCCGACCGGATTGATGACATTGGCAGGAGTTGGAGGGGGGAAACCCCTCCACTCTCTTTACTGCTTCTACTATGAAGAACTCACCGCAGCACCAAGCCACTGGAGTCCAACACAGCTACGCACGCTCCTCTATCCCAATTTATTCAGAGCCTCCCTCTTTACACCCTCCCAGGAAGTTTCTATTCCCTTTAAATCTTTCTTTATGACAACCTCCCACCTCAACTGCGGACAGCCTGCTTTCTGTTTAGCCCTAGAAAGTTGGCTGAAAAGGACATTTTTTGGTAATCTGTCATCCTTTTTCCGCATATTGTGCCCCAGCTATATCTACCTTTCTCTCAGTACTGCCCTACAAAGCGGTATTTACCTACGATATTTGCACCACCTACTGTTTGAAATACGGTCTGTCAGAGGGTTGCATTAGTTTATTTATAATGATTTATTTACGTTTTAAGCATGACTTTTTTTTCACTATTTCTGCTCCCCTTTGGTTTAAATTAGTTCTGTACTTATTTTAAAAAACTTCTTTTGTTGAAACAGCTTCTGTTTGTTAAGTTAAAAGAATTAATTTCTGTAAGTTTTGTTGATATTTTTTTTATTGATGAATAAAAGCAAGAAGATGTTGGGGTGCTCTTCATATTCTGGACAAACTTTTGCTAGGAATTCTAAAAATAGCTATATTATAGAACTACAAATGGTTGGGTACGGCTACTAGTATTTTAAAAAATGTGAACAATTTTGGGAATTTTTTGGGGGGGGAGCTGTTCCGTCGTATCTACTGTTACAACCTTTGATATAGACGAATAATGATCAAACACTTCGTTGTATGAATTTTTTGTGTGTGTGTTATATTTTGCTTTAATAGCTTGTTTGTTTACATTTATGCTTTTTGAGCTAGTATATTAGCTAATATAGTTCCAATTTGTTGCAAAAAAAAAAAGAAAGAAAAGGAGATGAAGAATCCCTTACAAGATTTGTTTCCAGTTGCGATTCCCTTGGTTCTGAAACTTTTATTGAGGTGTCTTCACGGCCTGAAATTTTAATGCGACCAAAAAAGATCACACTAAGAATATAACACACTAATAACACACACTTTCAAACTAAGAATCAATACAACCATATTTTTTTTAAACATTCTTTGTCGCTGATGAGCTCCCTTCGGTCAACAAATCAAAATTTAGTATCTACTTGTCCTTTCCGTCCAATATTCCCTCACAGTTTCAGCTAGGTTGCTTAAGGCGTTAATCTATACCATTAACCGTATATGAACTATTGAAGACGTCTCATTCTGATATCCGGGATGGAGATAGTGTCATTTGATTTAGCTCAACATCACCTTCAATATTTACAGAAAGTTTCAAATATCTTAGCCGTTCCTGCCGTATTGCAGATGAACCATTTTGACACCCTGGATGCATACAGTTCACCGATTTAGTTCAATATCCCCATCGGCATTCCCTCAAGACAGAGTGTTTTTTTATTTAGTTTAACATTTCTCTCAACTTTCGGTGAAAGTTCCCTCTTAATACTCTTAAATGTTCCCGAGTTATTGCATATATGCCATACTGACATTCGTAATGCACTTAATGTCTCCTGAATCAGTTCAATATACCTCTCGATATTCACTCGAAATTTTTACTTAATACTGTTAGTTGTTCCTGAAATATTATAAATGCGCCCTTTTTTTACCTTTATGTTCACAGTTGCTTTTGACTTTGTTGTACAATGTTTGTTTATTCCCCTGAAAGTTTCTACTGTGGTCCATGGAACTTCCTGAGATACTGTCAATATGTCTTTTCGGCAATCTTGATGCACATTGTGCGTTTTGATTTTGATCAGTACCATCTGTACAATTATCTGAAAGTCGCCTTAATACCCTAAGAAGTTGCTGAGATATTTTTGATATGCCCTTTTTTCAACCTGAATGCAGGTAGTATTTTATCGTTGAATTCAATTTGCTCTCTGATCATTTCTTGAAAGTTAAACTTGATATCAAAAGCTGTTCGTGGCATGTTGCGGATACTGTCTTTTGACAATTTGTTCGGGATTTATCTCAACATGCACCGAAGGTTTCAGCTTTATACTTTAAGCAATTCTTGTTATATTATATCAACTTTATGCGATTCTTGTTATATTATAGGTTCATCATTTTGACGAAATGGATGCACATAGTATCTTTCGATTTAGTTTAGAATCCTCCTCCAGCATCCTCTGAAAGCGTCTACTAAATACTCTTAGCCGCTCTTGATATTTTGCAGACGCGCCCTTTCGACTACTTAGGTGTATATAGTATACTTTGATTTTGTTCGACACCATCCTCACCAATGATTGAAGGTTTCAACTTAATACCCTTAGAAATTACTAAGATATTGCAGATGTGCTCTTTTGACTACCTGGATACACATATATTCTTATGATTCAGTTCGATTTTCTTCTCAACCTTCTCCTTAAAGTTTAAACTTAAAACCCCTAGCTGCTCAGTTATTGTATACTAGCCATTTTGACAATCATGATATTAGTCTACTTTTAGTCTACTTTCATGTTTAATTCCTGGTCTGACATGTTGAGAGCCAAAGTAATTGGACAATATCAACGCGGTAGCTCCCGAAAATGTCTGGGACAGCACTGCAACGCAACTGTGACCATGACTGGGGTCTCATTCGGAACCGGTTTTAGACTGATTGGAAATCAGTAACATCTAGTTTGCCTCGTGGGTTGGACCTCACTTCCTCAAGGCCATGGTCACACAACAGTTGCATGCACAATCAGTTAGCAATGCTAGTCTCAAAACAGTTGCCCCGTGGCCGCTGGGCCCTAGTCGCTCCTGAGCCGTTCTTGATAGTGCAAATGCGTCTTTCTTACGACCTTGTTACACGTAGTACACCTTCCTGACTCTCATACAGTTCACCACCCTTCTCACCATCCCCGAAGACCTCACTAAATTTGATTTCCAAGGATTTCAATAAAAGGGGTGCCAGAATTGATAATAAGTAAAATACGCTTAGCTACATATATATATATATATATATATATATATATATATATATATATATATATATATATATATATATATATATATATATATTGTATAATATATTAGTTCTTCATCACTTTTTCGATGGTTTTTATCTCCGTGGGGCTCTTAGAAAATGTAAATTTTTTAAATCACACCTTATCTACCCATGTAAGTTTTTGCCCAGAAAATTTCTTTTCCGCCAAAAACTAATCCATGCTACCCCCGCCCCTCCTTAGGTAGTGCTCATTTTCACATTTAGCATTTATCTTTTATTGACTAATTCAGTTTTTAGGAACACATTTGTATCTGTGCTTTTCCTATATCACAAAATGTTCCAGGAAAGTCTAAAAGGATTTGTTAATAGCAAGCATAATTATATGTGAAGAAAAAAGGTCTTGACCTGACATCGCAACCATCTCGAGGTTTTCCCTCTGGTAATGTATTTAGCCAGTCTTCAAAATTTATCCTTTTATAAATTTTTTAGTTCGGAAAAACATATTGTCTATTGTCTGCAAATGATTGACTTTTCTTTTCTTTTCTAGATAATGAAGTAGCTGGGCAGTAAATTTCGGAAAGTAAATTTCTCTGTATAAGCCTGTTCTCTGTTGCATTCGTCTTTTTGTGTATAGACGCTTATATTTACATAAAAAGACAGTGCAGCAGAACTGGTTTCTTATAATTTTAAAGTTTAAATAAAAAAAACAAGGGTTCTAAACCTCAAGTTAAATAGAATCTCAGTAAAATTTGAGTATTTTTTTTTTTGCTCCCCTTTTTATATTTTACTAAAAAAATAGAACCCTCAAAAAATTTTTAATCAATTTTGCTTCAATTTTTTGCTCATCCCTCACCTAACGAATTTACTGCTCATTGAAGCTGTGCAATTATGTGGCCTCTGCTCCTTCCAAAGAACCTCTTCCTGACTCAACATACAACAACATTTTTTTTATTTTATATTTTAATATAAATTTAATCAATAAAATATTGTTTCTTTGTATTCTTGCAAACTGCTTGTTGTTCTTAGAGCTAGGGATAGTTCATAGGGACGGAGTACAAGATAGAGAAAATTAAAATAAATACATAACTATGTTTATCAAAACAATTTATGAAGAGCACTTACTATACACGAACAACTATTGTATACTTTCAACTTTAAGCATCCCCTTTTAAGAAGGGGATGCCATGAAGGAAAAGTGATATTGTGGTTATGTTTCAAAAACAGTTTCGACAGACCTATTTTGGGCCCGCCATTTTATATTTGTGGATTAATGCTAAACTTAAAAATGTAGCTAGGACTTTTTTATATATAGAGTGAACCTGATAAAAGTAGGAAAGGGGATCTTGCTTGTCCAAAAACCCCAATGCCAGGGTTTACTGCATCTATATGCTTACTAATGGCGAAGTAATAATAATCATAAAATGACTAAAATAATTCATTCTTTCAAATATATTGACCATCGGGTAAAGAATAATTTCAATTGAAAATATATTGCGTATTCATTGAAGAGGCAATGCTACTAATTGTTTTGGGGAGTTAAATGAGGGTTCCACAACTCATATTAATGGCCTTTTCCGTTTCTTTTTGTGCTGGATTTCTTCATTCAATTTAGTCTGTTTGGTTTAAGATTGTTAACTTAGAGGATTCGACTTATGCCCGCTCTGATCTCTAAAATTGTGTCTTTTCTTTCGCGAAAATGCGTCGTTTTCATGCATTGAATTTTTAAATCAAATAACAGTGTATACAGTACTTTTGCGTTGACGATAGCTTCTGGTCTATGGATGTGCATCCTAACCCCAAAAAACCTTTGGGCGTTTTCATGAGTATCTAGGCTTGTATGAGAAGCCTAGAGGAAACTTTTAAGAACCTAATAAAATTATTGAAGGAGAATTTTTATCGTCCTTCAAAAGAACTATGCAGTAAGGTCGTGGAAATATTGCATATATTTTATGACATTTTACAAAATGTTGAAGATTAGCAAAAAAAAAAATATAAAACGCCTTTTAAACCGTCGATTGTTGAAAAGACGCTATACTTTTGACTGTGGGGGAGACCTGTACTTAACGCTCTCGGTCTCTAAAACTCATGAAAATTTGGTTATAATAGACTTTGAGTTGATTGTAAATCGAAAGTAACTCTAGAACAAAAGAGGTTATAGCATTAAGCGTTAATTATTTATAGCATAAGTGCAACAGCATTTTTCATAAGCTTGCTCTTTGGGAAACAAGTTTTTTCTGCTGTTGTAATTGAAAATACCCTTTATAACAATTTTTTGGCCGATTCGAGATATAAGGCTCAACCCCTTTTCATAGATGTTGGCAACAGTAGTATTTTTTTAGTAATGACTTTAGTGCAATCAGGCTTTCTAAACATAGGAATTGACTATCCCTTGTGAGGTGTTTCTTTACCTACCGTAACGGTGATACTAGTATATAGCTAGTAAGAATAGTGGGTACTCAGAAGAATATCCATTGACACCCTGTTATATCTCTAGAAGCCGTATTATTAATCCTTTGGAGGAGTATAAACAGCTTTCTATGAGCTCTGCAGAACACGGGCATTCATTTTTGGGAACAAGCTTTGTGTAAAATTTGCAGAGAGGTATAATTGAGATGGATGGCATTGTGTCCAGAGAAGGTATAATTTCACCATGCTTTCTTGACCAGAAGGAACAAACCCATTCGAGAATATCTACCGCAATCAATTTTCTTTATAGCTTTACCTCCAAAGATGAAACCAGGGTGTTGCACGATCTTTGACTGACTAACTGATTTTTTTGTGTGTTCTCTCCGTCTTTGATTTTTGGAAACTGACCCTCTTGGCAATAGATCACTTTTCTGTCTCCACAAGATATACCTGTGGGTACCGGGAAACCTAGGTTTGTGTCTCCATTTCTAAGGACATTTGTCAGTATCAGTAAAAAAGTGTAGAGAATTCTTTACCTCAAAACAGCGTCGATCTGAAAACACTGTCAATTAGTCCAATCTGTTTTAATGTATTGCACCTTGCATACGGTAAAGCCCTGCTTGTCCATAAATGTGGTCATGATAAAAGTTGAAAAAATCAAAAAGAAAGTGTTCTCCACTAATATTTAATATTTGCACCATAATGCATTTTAAATTACATAAGCCGATTTTTTTTCTGTTGACAAGATTATTACCTGCCCTTTAAATAAAAATGGTTAATGGCCTCTTTTGAATTATATTATTGAAAACAGGAAGTTTTGCATAAAAAGCAAAAAGTTCAAACCAAACGAGAACCAAAAAGTAAAATCCAAAAGATTTTGCATAAACTCTTAGTTTGAGCAAAATAATTTTAATAAATCAAGCAGAAATCCATAAGAGAAGGAAACTTAGAATGAAGAAAAATGAAAAGAGTGAATGAAAGCAAGCTTAGAATGAACGTAAGTTGCCGTAAGTAAGGGTGGTGATGTCTAGTGCGGCCTAATCAACAAAAAACTTCAAAAATCCTCAGAAAAACCGGTTAATTAAGGCATTACTTAAAGTTTATTTTAGCTCTTTGGATGCAAGTTTCGAGTAGGGACTATAAGAATGATTGATAAAACCCAGCAGATTATATACGATTTTTCGTTTTATTCTGACGCAATCTTCCTATATTAGCTGTCTTACAAAACAAATTGAGTCTTAGTCAGTATGGATATATACACTGTCTGTGTCAACTAGAATTTCCCTGTGGACATTGAGATTGGCAAAGCCATTTATACTACTTTCGGACGTCACGTTTCTTAGGTATGTCTTGATTCTCCGAAGTGTAAAAGGAGCGCTCTGTTGTGCTGGTCGATACAGGTATAGTGATTAAAATATTAAGTAAGATATGGATGTTCGGAGAGATTGCTTTGCCACAAATATTTAGAAAATCAGTTGCATTGACATGGTGTGGCTTGTTCCGTTAGAGAAATTTTTACCAAATTTTTCTTTCCGCCATCAAACGTTTAAGGTGTTGTTTTCCAAATCTTCTTCATAAATTTCGATCAACTTCAAAAATGGCTCTTTCATCTCTTTACTTTCTTCACTATTCTGTGGATAAGTGTGAAGCAAACAGTGAAACCCTTTTAGAATATTCTTGTGCTTTAAGAGACGTTCTTCTATAAAGTTTTATACTTTCAATCCAGAAGATGAATAAGTTAATTCTTTAAAATTGTTCTGTGCTTTCGGCTGAGACATTTCTTCTGTGTATCTGCCTGTCTACAATCCTTGTAACACTAATTGTAGTTCCATTCTATTTGGCCAAATTTCCATTCAATTTGGCCAAAGAAAATAAAATCAGTGAAAAATAGAATGTTAAACTTTATTTTGCCGTGGGGGGAGGGAAGGTGTCAGCACGCCATAAGTTGAACACCTTACGAATCGTGCATGTTGTTTCAATATCTCTGGCGGGGTGTCCATATTGCTGATGGACGGGTTCTCTTTAGTAACAAACGTAGTGAGAGCCAATTCAAGTTTTGTTCCACTTTCTTTTTATAGCTCTTTAATGTTAACAATGCTTGATATAGCAATAGGGCCCTTGACTGATACCTAGTGCTTTGCTCAATCTTTGACAAATTTTTTAAGGCCTACTACCGGTCTATCTTGATAGGTCCCTAGAACTTGCTTGCTTGCTTTTTTTTTTTTTTTTTTTTTTTTTTTTTTTTTTTTTTTTTTTTTTTTTTTTTTTTTTTTTTTTTTTTTTTTTTTTTTTTACTGAACTAAGTATTTACAGTATACATTACAATATAATACTCTTCTGATCTTGTCAAGTGCCTGACAAAAGGCTCTTTAGAAGGGCAGTCCAGTAGACGTGAAACAAATACACCCTCATTCAAAATTTGATTCAATCCAAATTTCAATTTTCAACCCATCAACTAACAGTGGTCCCCCAATTACCTAAAAAGAATTCACATAATACCAATCTATTAGCTTTATACAAGTTCATAATTTTTCCTTTTTCCATTTCAAACACCATAATTAGTTAAGGCCTTTTCATTGTAGTTGCCCTGAAAAATTAAAAAAGTACACCAGCTTTGCCTGAAAACCTTTATTGAAGACACGGCTGAATGTGAAAATTGCCTTTGCTTTTGAAATTTATTCTGCTTTTCAACTGGCTGCAAACTACCACGTTTTCTTATATTTTCTCATGCTGTCGATAAATGAGTTTCTTAAATTTAAATTGCTGGAACTCAAATAAGGAGAAATAATATGTAAAAATATCGTACAGATATGTAAGTTTCTGAGCCGTCTCTATTTGACAATACGGGAGAATAAGGACACGGAAAAAAAACGAAGCTATCCACAGCAAAAAAGAAAATAATAATTTTGCAAAAAAAAATCTTATTTGAGCCATGATTTCAATGAGGCTTTTTCAGGAGAAGACTTCGCGCTTCTGATTTTTTTTTTTTTTTTTTTTTTTTTTCTTAGCAACTAAGCGGATTTGAAAATTGTTTCCACTCAACCAATTTTGCCTAAGAAAGCTATAATAAAGAAAGGTCAGTACTTGGAATTCTATTTTTTTTTTTCTTTTGTTGTCCTGTTGCCTTGCATTGTCTTGCTTTGCCTGCTTGGTCTCCGAACTTATCTAAGAAAACGCTCTAGTATGTTACTTTAAAAATCTAACCCAAAATACTACTCGAACCTTATTAGAAACTATATAGGATTAATCAAAATATAGCTCATGCTTTGTATACAAAATATTTTGTTGCTAAACTCCAATTCAGCTCAGGTTCGTTTTGATGGAAATTGGCATTAGGGCATTGTCAATAGTCCTTATCGAATTTACTTGTTATGGCACTTGGTATTAACCAAGTGACATATAGCTATCGCCAATTCTGTCGGTCTGTCTGTCGGTCCCGGTTTTGCTACTTTAGGAACTTTCAGGTAAGCTAGGACGATGAAATTTGGCAAGCGTATCAGGGACCGAACCAGATTAAATTAGAAATAGTCGTTTTCCCAATTTGACCATGTGGGGGGGGGGGGGAGTGGGGGGCCGGTTAATTCGCAAAAAAATAGAAAAAATGAAGTATTTTTAACTTATGAGCGGGTGATTGGACCTTAATGAAATGTGATGTTTGGAATGATATTGTGTCTGAGAGCTCTTATTTTAAATCTCGACCGGATCTGATGACATTGGGGGGACTTGGAGGGGGAAACCTAAAGTCCCGGTTTTGCTACTTTAGGCACTTCCAGGTAAGCTAGGACGATGAAATTTGGCAAGCGTATCAGGGACCGGACCAGATTAAATTAGAAATAGTCGTTTTCCCGATTTGACCATCTGGGGGGGGGTGGGGGGCCGGTTAATTCGGAAAAAATAGAAAAAATGAAGTATTTTTAACTTATGAGCGGGTGATTGGATCTTAATGAAATTTGATGTTTGGAATGATATTGTGTCTCAGAGCTCTTATTTTAAATCCTGACCGGATCTGATGACATTGGGGGGAGTTGGAGGGGGGAAACCTAAAATCTTGGAAAACACTTAGAGTGGAGGGATCGGGATGAAACTTGATGGGAAAAATAAGCGCAAGTCCCAGATACATGATTGACATAATCGGAACTGATTCGCTCTCTTTGGGGTAGTTGGGGGGGGGGGGTAATTCTTAAAAATTAGAAAAAATGGGGTATTTTCAACTTACGAACGGGTGATCGGATCTCGATGAAATTTGATATTTAGAAGGATATCGTGTCTTAGAGCTCTTATTTTAAATCCCGACCGGATCTGGTGACGGGGGCGGGGAGTTGGGAGGGGGAAACCTAAAACTTGGAAAACACTTAGAGTGGAGGGATCGGGATGAAACATGGTGGGAAAAATAAGCACAAGTCCTAGATAGATGATTGAATAAACGGAATGGATCCGCTCTCTTTGGGGTAGTTGGGGGGGGGGTATTTCTGAAAAATTAAAACAAATTAGGTATTTTTAACTTACGAACAGGTGATCGGATCTCAATGAAATTTGATATTTAGAAGGATATCGTGGTTCAGAGCTCTTATTTTAAACCCAACCGGATCTGGTGACATTGGGGGGGAGTTGAGAGGGGGAAACCTAAAACTTGGAAAACACTTAGAGTGGAGGGATCGGCATGAAACTTGGTGAAAAAAAAAACAGGAGTCCTAGATACATGATTGACATAACCAGAACGGATCCGCTCTCTTTGGAGTAGTTGGGGGAGGGGTTAATTCTGAAAAATTAGAAAAAATGAGGTATTTTTAACTTACGAACGGTTTATTAGATCTCCATGAAATTTGATATTTAGAAGGATATCGCGTCTCAAAGCTCTTATTTTAAATCCTGACCGGATCTGGTGACATTGGGGGGAGTTTGGGGTGGGGAAACCTAAAATGATGGAAAACGCTTAGATTGGAGGGATTGGGATGAAACTTGGTTGGAAAAATAAGCAGAAGTCTTGCATACGTGATTTACATAATTGGAACGGATCCGATCAATTGCGGGGGGAGGGGGGTAATTCTGAAAAATAAGAAAAAATGACGTATTTTTAACTTACGAAGGAGTGATCGGATCTTCATGAAACTTCATATTTAGAAGGACCTCGTAACTCAGATATCTTATTTTAAATCTCAACCGGATCAAGCGTAATTGGGGGGGGGCAGTTGGGGGGACCGGAAATCTTAGAAAATACTTAAAGCGGTGAGATCAGGATGAAACTGGATGGGAAGAATAGAAACCTGTCTAAGATACGTGACTGACATAACTGGACCGGATCTGCTCTCTTTGGCGGAATTGGGGGGGGGGGGGTAATTTTGAAAATTGAGGTATTTGTAACTTACGAAAGGGTGACCAGATCTTAATGAAATTTGATATTTAGAAGGATCTTGTGCTTTAAAGTTCTAATTTCAAATTCCGACCAGATCCTGTGACATTCGGGGGAGTTGGAGGGGGAAACCGGAATTCTTGGAAAACATGAAAATTGGGGTATTTTTATCTTACGAATAGATGATCGGATCGTAATGAAATTTGATTTTTAGAAGGAATTCATGTCTCAGAGCTCTTATTTCAGATCCTGACCAGACCTTTTGACATTGGGGGGAGTCGGAGGGGGAAATCTTGGAAAAACACTTGGAGTGGAGGAACCCGGATGAAGCTTGGTGGATAGAATAAACAAATGTCCTTGATACGTGATTGACAGAATCGTACTGGATTCGCTCTCTTTGGGGGAGTTGGGGGGAGGGGTTCAGTGATTTGGCGAGTTTGGTGCTTCTGGACGTGCTAGGGCGATGAAAATTGGTAGGCGTGTCAGGGAGCTGCACAATTTGACTTGATAAAGTCGTTTTCCCAGATTCGACCATCTGCGGGGCAAAAGGGAGAGGAAAAATTAGAAAAAATTAGGTATTTATAACTTACGAGTGGGTGATCGGATCTTAATGAATTTTGATAGTTAGAAGGACCTCTTATTTTCCTTTTTAAATCAATCTATTGATTCATAGAATTTTGTTAGAGCTCATACCATATGATCTCTTGGCTCTTAGCTCTTCTCGCCTCGTCACAAGTGCCATATGAGCTCTTAGCTCTTGTTCTATTTCGGCACCTACTAACATTTTAATTCACTTATAAAAAGCTTAGCCATTATTAGATTATGCTACGAAAGTAGTAAGAAACCCCTTGCTGATTGAGATAAAAAGTGAAAGAGAAAGCATGTCCTAAAAGGAATAAAAACAGCACAAAGGATCGCTTGTATTAGAGAATTTTCAAGAAGTTTTAAGAATTTGTGGGAAAACTTTTCAACATTAATAGTTTTATTGTTCAATTGGGATAGTAGTATGGAATGAATTTCTCTTCTTTAAATTCATGATTGCTCCTAGTTTCTCATGAATTTGATAGAGAAATAATGTTTACCCAATTTATTGCTAGCGCCACCAAAGGTTTTTTTTTTTTTTTTTTTTTTTTTTTTTTTTTTTTTTTTTTTTTTTTTTTTTTTTTTATTGTCAAAAAGCTAATGCTAAATGAAAGTGCTTCTATCTAAAGACCAGAGCGAGCAAAGTTAAATTTAAATATTTGTTACCCATTACCAAAGATTTTTGAACTAGTTTTGCCAAATTTTCAAAGTAAATCACGTAATATTAATTTTACAATTCACGAAGGTGTTGCAAAATATAAATTAAGGGATTTAAAGTAATATACTCCAACCGCTGCCTAGGACCAACATAGCTGAGCCCGCTTGTCTTCCACCACTAATCTGTTCAATTCTTCACTCCTTACCCCGTCCTCTGAAGTTCCAATTTCCTTTAAATCCTTCTTTATGAAAGCAATCGTATGGTGATACAAAACAGATACCTGAAGCTATGCTAATAAGCAAGCTCTTTTTGACTCGCTCTGTGCAGCACAGAGGACACTCGTATGATGTACTGGAACGAGCACCCAATAATATCCCACCAAGTGAGTCGTCTTAGTTAAACAATGAGTATGTTTTTGATCCTCACAAAAAGTATATGCCCGAGTTTTTGCTAACAAGCCGTGCTATTATTTTTATTATAATGGAGACTAATGACTGGAATGGAGATCTTTTTTATTGTTCAAAATTGTTTGTACTAGACTTATTTAAAGTTTGTGGTATAACATTTTAAATGATTATCGATATTTGATAATATCGAAGAGTACCAGTATGGTAATAAAGTACTATTTTATGTTTTGATGGATTTCTTCTTCGTCAAAACATCTTCTGTGATTAACAACAGAGGAAGAAATCACCAAAAAACGACTGCTACAAAAGAACAAGCACAGAAGCAAATTTGGGGCTGTGCTCTGAATCCCAAGCCGATGGGACTTTGAACTAATAGCTACTGGTTTTGAGGGGAGGAGTTAAGGGGTTGAAGTCCAGTGCAACCTATTTTGATTTATTTGCTTAGTGGCGAAAAACCTAAAAATAACCAAAAAATTCCAAAGTTGGAGATATCATATTATCTTCTTTTTTTAACTATTTTTTATTTACAATTATTTTTTATTTATTTGAATTTGTTTTATTGTCATTATTTAAATTCATTTTCCTTTCAAGATAAATTTAACAGAAATCTTCTTTTGTATTAAATAGGGGTATACACATTAAAAAAGAATAAAATGCTATTTCGTTTTCTGTCATCTATCTTGGTATCAGTGATATTTCTGCAATAAGGATTCTTGACATCCTATATTTTTCTCATATGTATGCTATCTTAATATTAATTGTTATAGTAATAGGCTATACAATATAAAGATATGATTTATTAGTCTAATGGAGATGTAGTCTTGTGATAAATAACGGATATCACGTTGCAGAATATGTTGCTTGTTTATGTGAACTCTTTTATTCTACCAATAGATTACCCGAAATAGGAAGGACATACTAGGGCATCCGTTTAGCATTACAACTTTCGAAGACACGCTTTATTGGTCTGACTGGAATCTTCACACAATAATGAAAGCAAACAAGTTCACTGGGATGGATGCCAAGCCCATCGTTGGACCATATTTGGTAAGCAGTACTTTGACCTCTTATCAATTACATATTACATATGAAAGTTAAAATGATTTATAAATTAAAATTATTTTTTGAATTAATTCCGTTGATAAAAATAACGTCGGTATATAGACCGCAATGTAAGATGAAGAGGCATATCGGATGGCATTAAATTCTATAAAGAAATAGAACAGTAAATTGAGGATTTCTTAGCAGCTGTGGATGAACACTTAGAGCAGATAACTTTTGTGAAAGACTACGTAGTGACAAAGGATATCTACTTGATGTTGACGACCTGAGAGAGTACCGCTGGAGAACTTCAGGTAACAGGTTATTGAAACCTGTGAAGGCAAGGTGAAGATTATTTTTGGCAATAATGGTATCAAGAATGGCATCATATCGAATGGCCTTAAATTCCATAGAGAAATATAACAGTAAATTGAGGATTTCTTAGCAGCTGTGGATGAACACTTAGAGCAGATAACTTTCGCGAAAGACTTCGTAGTGACAAAGGATATCTACCTGATGTTGACGACCTGAGAGAGTACCGCTGAAGAACTTCAGGCAACAGGCTACTGAAACCTGCGAAGGCAAGGCGAAGATTATTCTTGGCAATAAAGGTATCAAGTATATTAAGACCTGTATCTGCATAAAGGCCGGTAAAAGGGTATAGTCGAAGAAGGCAAAAATCGTCATATAATGCCCTGTTCTGGACTCTTTGAAGAGAGTTGAGTGTAGATTTGTTGGTATTTCCCCAAACTGAGCAGCAATGAGAAAGGTAAGGAAACAAAAAAACAAAATAAAGATTAAACACTACATCAGGTGATAAAACTGAGGTGGCAAGGTTTAGCATTGAAGTTTGCCTTAAAAGGACTGAACGTGTGTATGCTATGTGGGTTTTAAATATCAAAAAAGAATCAATGAACACTCCTAGGAACTTGACTGTAATAACCTGGGGTATTTCATCCTCACCATAAAATAAGTGGATCATATTGCCGAGCCCAAAATTTAGGTTTAAAATGGCATTTTAAACCTCATAACCGCACTTTTTTACTGTTAATCACCATGCTATTAAACAGATACCATTTTCTAACATTATCAAGAAGATTTTGAACTTTCCAGACTGCCAAACTCATGTCGAAGTTTGCAATGAAAAATTTAATGTCATCAGCGAATAATATAGGGTGAATAAAAGAATCAATACCATCCACTAGATCATTAATATAAACAAGAAATAAAAGGGGACCTAGCACCGAACCTTGGGGAGCTCCCTTAAAAACTGGTAAAGGCGGAGAACATGTAGAATCAATGGACACATACTGGTATCTTCCTGAAAGATAAGATTTGAACCAATGAAGGGGAACTTTATGCACTCATAAACGAGTCAATTTAGAGGCCAATAGGGAATGGTCAACCATATCACAATGACAGGAAGAATGAACTTGACAACCTTAGTCGGAATACGGTCTGGGCCAGAAGATGAAGAACCCCTCAAACCATTGACAATTCTGGCTATTTCAGCTTCAGAGACAGGTTCCAATGCCATTGATTTAGGACAAGGTGGTCCTAGATAAGACCTAAAATCAGGTAGAGAAGAAGAAGGACTTACAGAAGAGGCTGTAGTTTTGCCAATATTAGCAAAATAGGAAGTAAACGGATCTTGAACTTTTAGCTCACCTCTACATTTTTCCCGTCAATCACAACACTTGAAGGGACAGAAGGAGGCAGAAAAGATGGCCTGATAACAGAATTGATTACTTGCCATGTCTTCCTAATGTCTTTACCGCACGCAGAGAACTTTCTATGATAAAATAACGATTTAGCCCTTCGGCAAAGCGAATTGTAAACTCTTCTATAATCTTTGAAAAGTTGAAGCCGAGAATCACGCGAAAATGGCTTAGAGCATCTGTAAGCCTTCCAAAGATAATTTTTCTTCCTCCAACTTTTAAGGAGTCCAGGGGTCATCCAAGGATTCAAAGGGGTTGTTCTTTTCGATGCTGGATTTTTACAATTAAACATTTTTCCGTGAACGAATGTCTTAAATACCTTTAATGACGTCATCGTCATATATATAGATAGATTTTTGAAGTTCCCAGTTTTTTACTCTTTTAATACTGTTGTCTTTTCAAAATTATTTGATTATTCAAGCAAGTCGATTAACAGACAAAGTGTAACAGACATAACAGACAGACAACTTATTTTTATATGTATAGATAGATTTTTGAAGTTCCCAGTTTTTTACTCTTTAAGAAATTCAATCTCTTTTAATACTGTTGTCTTTTCAAAGATATTTGATTATTCAAGCAAGCCGATTAACAGACAAAGTGTAACAGACAGACAACTTATTTTTATATATATAGATAGAAGATAGATTTTTTAAGTTCCCAGTTTTTTACTCTTTAAGAAATTCAATCTCTTTTAATACTATTGTCTTTTCAAATATATTTGATTATTCAAGCAAGCCGATTAACAGACAAAATGTAACAGACATAACAGACAGACAGCTTATTTTTATATATACAAAGTGTAAAGTCTTATAAGTGACAAAGTGTAACAGACATAACAGACAGACAACTTATTTTTATATATATAGATAGGTTTTTGAAGTTCCCAGTTTTTTACTCTTTAAGAAATTCATTTCTTTTAATGCTGTAGTCTTTTCAAAGATATTTGATTATTCAAGCGAGCCGATTAACAGACAAAGTGTAACAGACATAACAGACGGACAACTTATTTTTATATATATAGCTAGATTTTTGAAGTTCCCAGTTTTTTACTCTTTAAGAAATTCAATCTCTTTTAATGCTGCTGTCTTTTAAAAAGATATTTGATTATTCAAGCAACGTAACGGACAGACAACTTATTTTTATATATATATATATAGATAAATGGCTAAGTGAAAGAGCGTTTCTTGCACCGAAAAACATAGACGTCCACGAAATCAACAATATTGTTTTGACCAGGATTCGAGACCAGGCAGTAATTCACAAGTCAGTCGACACAATTCTGGAACCTAAGGAAGGGGTTAATTATCCAGGCAGTCCTTTACAAGTCAGTCGACACAGTTTTGGAACCAAATGAGGCGGTTAATTATCCATCTGAATTTTTAAATTCCGTGGATCTTTCAGGGTTTCCACCACACGTGCTACAACTAAAAATAGGCGTACCATTAATACTGTTAAGAAATATCAACCCACTTACTCGCGCGGGGGGGCTTGGGCTTGTCTATCTATATAAAAATAAGTTGTCTGTCTGTCTGTCCGCATATGACGTCTGAATTATTTCTATCATATACCAATTCAAAAACGAAAGTATTCAAGCCGATGTAGCTGAGTTGGTAACGCGTTATGTTCCAGATTCTAGGTTCGAGAGGTTCCAGGTTCGAACCTTGACTTTAGTATTAATACAAAAGAAGAAAAAAACGGTAAAAACTACAAAAAAAAACTAAAAGAAAAAAAGCTAAAAAAAGGTAAAAAACTAAAAAAGAAAAAACTAAAAAAGGGTAAAAACTAAAAAGAAAAAAAACTAAAAACTAATAAAAAAACTAAAAAAGGGTAAAATCTGCAAAAAAAACTAAAAAAGGAAAAAACTGAAAATAATGGAGAAAAAGAAAACTAAAAAAATAAAAAAAATTAAAAAAGGTAAAAACTACAAAAAACTAAAAAGAAAAAAAATAAAAAAGTAAAAAAAAGGTAAAAACCAAAAAAAAAACTAAAAGGAAAAAAAAACAAAAATATATTTCAAAACTAAAAAAGAAAAAAAAACTGAAAAATAAAGGAGAAAAAGAAAACTAAAAAAAGGTAAAAACTAAAAAAAAAAGAAAAAAGAAATTAACTAAAAAAGCTAAAAAAAAAGCGCCCCCACCAACTAGGTGTTGGGGTTGCGAAGCGCCCCCACCAAATATATAAGAGATTTTCTGGACACAAGACAACAGTTAATAAAGAAAAAACTAACAACTATCTAGTTCAACATTGTAATAATGGTACGTGTTCCATATCAGATATAACTGTCACAATTTTAGAAAATTTTGAGTTAGAAAATTTAGATAAAGAAGAGAAGAATAATAGACTACGTAAACAGGAGAATTTCTGGATCCATACTCTTGGTACAGCTTATCCTTTTGGGCTAAATGATTGTGTTGCAAAATATGGTGACATGTCTCATGTTGTTGTTAAATGTATTGATGGTTTTATGGACCATCCTTCTTTTACTTGTCCTACTAAACGTAGAAAACGATCACGAGGACATAGGAAAATAAGAAAAGAGGACATAGATGAAGAGGACATAGGAAAAATAATAGAAAAAATGAATTAGATTTACATATGCTTTCTATAGATCCATGCCAGCTACTTGAATCTAGGGGTATGATTTCTGTAATAAAATGTCTAAATAATTTATCCAAGAGGAATTTAATCAAACTTTTCTAGATTGTTAAGAATAATACAGCTCTTGAATATAATTTTAAAGTAATATGCGATACAATTTGCATTCTAACTAAAACGAAATTTATTTCAAAAATGAAAAAGTCTGATAAGTTTGGTAATAAGGACAACAGATTATATTTACCTATTAATTTTACTTGTAAGCAGATTGAAGATATTAATTTACCGGAAATTTGAAATCAGCGGGATGTGAAACAGGCCCTTCCTAGTAATTTGAATTATAGTGATAGTCCAGTTTTAACTTATAAATTTTCAAAAACTATTGGGCAAATGATTTTTGATTAGAATTTAATACTTAAAAGATTAGATAGTGATATAAATTGGAAACCGGTTTGTAATTGTAAGCAACTTGGCTCATTTGTAAATCCCACTTACAAACATGTTATAGCAGGGGACTTGTCAATAATAAAACAAGATGATCTTCAAATTTTAATGAATAAAGGGGCTAATTTCCGTCTTTCTCATCATCTGAAACCATCGAGTGTTCTTGATAGCTTGGAAAATGATTTTGATTTATTTATTGATAAGTGGTGTAAGAAAGAGAATAAAAATAAAGAGAGTTTTCAAAGTTGGAAGAATTTAATTATTAGTAGAATACGAAATAAAATATATTCCAACTTAAAAAATAGTAACACTAAATCATTATTTTATAATGCTAAGATAAAACAATCAATTGCTAATCTACAGAATGAATTTCTAATTGTGCCGGTGGATAAAGTTAATAATAATTTTTCCATAATTTGTCAGAAGCTGTATTGTGATATCTTAAAAAGGGAGTTTTGCACAACTAATGTTTACGCAAAGGTAAATTTAGAGGATGACAATTTAATCGAAAAGACTGAAGAAATACTTTTTAAAAATTTTAATATTAAAATAAAAGACAATGATAAAAAGTTCCCTTTCCTATATTTGACTGTAAAATTTCATAAGAATCTCCCTAAACCACGGTTTATTGCTGGAGTAGGTAAATGTCCAACCCGCATTGCTGTTACTGACCTCTCTTTAATTTTAAAGGAAATTATAAATAAACTTAAAACCCATTGTTCTGGCATTAAAAAATTTTCGAATTTTAATCCATATTGGAGTGTTAATAATTCACTGCAGGTGATAGATTCTTTAACAATGGTTTCAGCTAAAAGAATTGAGTCTTTCGATTTTGCGACAATGTATACTAATTTACCACTTAATGTAGTGTTAGATAATTTAAAAACGGTTTTCAAGAAATCTTTCCTCTTATCTAGTAAGAGGCTCTTAAAAATAGACACTTATAATAAAAAAAGCTATATGGACAAATTGCTTTAAGACTACAGTTAACTTGAGATGTTACAGCTTGGATATGATTTTGATTTATTAGAATTTGTTTTATATAATACTTATATAAGATTCAATTAATTTGTACAAGCAAATCGTGGGAATTCCCATGGGGGGGGGGGAATGCCAGCCCATTTAGAGCTGACTTGTTTTTAAGTCAACTAGAATATAATTATATGATGGATAAGAATAATCCCAATAATTTAAAGCATGTTTTTTCAAATAATAAAAGATATTTAGATGATATTTTGGTCTTAAATTGTAAGGACTTCATTGCTATTTCTAAAAACATATATCCATCAGAGCTAATTCTTAAACCTAGTCATGGCACTGGTCTTGAAGATCATTTCTTAGATTTAAATATTAATATTTCTGATAATAATAAATAAAGTTTTAAAATGTATAATAAAACGGATGATTCCGATTTTGAAGTGATTAATTTCCCATTCCCTGAAAGTAATATACACTCAAATATCACATATTCGGCGTTTTTCTCACAGTTACTTCGATATGCAAGGTTTTGTAGTAATTATGTTGATTTTAAAAATAGATGTATAATCTTAAGCCAAAAATTGATATTAAGAGGTTTTTCTGCAAATAAATTAACTTGGCAATTTAAAAAATTTAGTTTTCATTATAACGAACTTTTAAATAAATACCAAAAGAATTATCTGGAAATACTTAGGGAAATTTTTAGCTAATTTGGTAGGTTCGCGTAAAAGTTAAAGTAGCCCCATCTATTTCGCGAATTGTATATCTAATTGAGCAAACTTTTCAAAAATGGCCACATGGCACTGATGAAATCTGTTGTAAGCTTGTTTTGGTGTTACTTGGTTGTTCTACATTTGTTAGTTTTTTGTTTTGTTTTTTCATAGGCAGCTATTTTGGGGGTGATACCTGACACGGGGATACCGTAGGTATTCTGTGGTAGGCACAACACTTGACTGGGTAGAGAATCTAAAGTGCCGAAACCCTATAGGCAAGTGTATTCTCCTGATGAACCCTTGTGTTGGGTTGTTGCCTCTGAATTATTTGTCTTTACTGTTTTGTTGTTTGGTAAATGACGACTTATACTTATTGACGATATGACTGCCTGTCTATGGATTGCTCTTTATGGTTGATTGTGTACGGCTATGCTGTTTGACCTATGTGATTGTATGGATGAGTAGGGTTAAGGCCTCATTCAAGTGCTGGTCTATATTAATCACTTATTTAGGAAAACAGTATTCCTTTTCTCCTTCTGTCTCCTTTTTTTTTTTTTTTTAATGTGTTTGTGCTGTTGCATTGATGATTTCTCTTTTCGTTATATAAGTTTATATTATTGTTTATATTTATATTCTCTTTCGTTATAAGTTTATCATCAAATTTAGTCTTACTCACTAAAAGTTACGAGCCTGAGAAAATTTGCCTTTTTGGGTAATAGGGGGAAAACATACCCTAAAAGTCATATAATCTTAACGAAAATTACACCATCGCATTCAGCATATCAGAGAACCCTATCGTATAAGTTTCAAGCTCCTATCTACAAAAATGTGGAACTTTGTATTTTTTGCCAGAAGACCGATCACAGATGCGTTTTCAGGTTTTTCTGTTTTTTTTCCTAGGGGTCATCGTATGGACCAATTGGTCCTAGAATGTCACAAGAGGGCTTATTCTAACGGAAATTAAAAATTCTAGTACCATTTTTAAGTACCAAAAAATTGGAGGGCACTTAGGCCCCCTCCCACGCTCATTTTTTCCCAAAATCAACAGATCGAATTTCGAGATAGCCATTTTGTTCTGCATAGTCAAAAACTATAATAACTATGTATTTGGAGATGATTTACTCCCCCATTGGCCCCGAGGGAGGGGCTGCAAGTTACAAACTTTGACCAGTGTTTACATACAGTTATGGTTAATGGGAAGGGTACAGACGTTTCTAGGGAGATTTTTATGGTTTGGGAGAGGAGTTAGGGGAGGGGGCTATGTGGGAAGATCTATACTTGGAGGAATATGTCATGGGGGAAGAGAAATTCAATGAAGGGGTGTAGGATTTTCTATCACTATTATAAAAAAAATGAAAAAAATGATATGAAAAAGTTTTTTCAACTAAAAGTAAAGAGCAGCATTAAAACTTAAAACGAACAGAGATTATTACGCATATGAGGGGTTCTTCTCCTCCTAAATACCTTGCTCTTTACGCTAATGTATTGCTAGTAATTTCAGCTATTTATTCTACGGCCTTTTTGATTCAGGGGTCATTCTTCAAGAATTGGGACGAAATTTAAGTTTTAGTGTAAAGAGCGAGGTATTAACGAGGGGACAAACCCCTTCATATACATGGTAAAATATAAGAATATAGAAGTTCGTTACGTAAGTTAATTCTTAAGTTACATACATTTTTTACTAATAAAATCGTTCGTTAAAAAGTAAAAGTTCTAGTTGCCTTTTAAACTAATCGAAAAAATGGAGGGCAACTAGGCCTCCTCCCCCATCCCTTTTTTCTCAAAATTGTCTTATCAAAGCTAAGGAAAAGCCATTTAGCTAAAAAAAAAAGAATTAATATACAAATGTCATTTTAATAATTTATGTGTGGAGAGCCAAAATCAAACATACATTAATTCAAAAACGTTCAGAAAATAAATTAAAAAAAAACTAGTTTTTTAACTGACAGTAAGGAGCGACATTAAAACTTAAGACGAACAGAAATTAATCCGTGTATTAAAGTGGCTGTTCTCTTCTCAACGCCCCGCTCTTTACGCTAAAGTTTTTTACTGTTTTGCAAAGAAGAATTGAAAGAAAGAGTCAAACTTTAGCGTAAAGAGTGGGCCGTTTAGAAGGGAACATTCACTTTCATAGACGGAGTAATTTCTGTTTGTTTTAAGTTTTAATGTCGCTCCTCACTTTCAGTTAAAAAAGACTAGTTTTTTATTTAAATTAAATAAAAAAAACTATTTTTTTTAACTTAAAGTAAGGAGCGACATTAAAACTTAAAACGAACAGAAAATACTCCATATAAGAAATGGGTTGTCTCCTCTGCAATCCCTCCTTCTTTACGCTAAAGTTTTTAATTGTTTTAAAAAGTAGAATTGTGGCAAAGAGTTAAACTTTAGCGTAAAGAGCGAGGAATTGCGGAGGGGACCACCTATTTCATATATGGAGTAATTTCTGTTCATTTTAAGTTTTAATGTCGCTCCTTACTTTCGGTTGAAAAAACTAGTTGTTTTTTTTTTTACTTAATTTCTGACCGTTTTTGAATTAATGCATGTTTGATTTTGGCTTTCTGCACATAAATTATTAATATGAAATTTGCATATTAATTCTTTTTTTGGCTAAATGGCTTTCTCTTAGTTTTGATCAAACAAATTTGAGAAATAAGGGGTGAGGAAGGAGGCCTAGTTGCCCTCCAATTTTTTGGTTACTTAAAAAGGCAACTAGAACATAATTTTTAACGAACGTTTTTATTAGTAAAAAATATACTTAACTTAAGAATTAACTTACGTAACAAACTTCTATATTCTTATATTTTATTATGTATGTGAGGGGGTTTGTCCCCTCTTTAATACGTCGCTCTTTACACTAAAGCTTAAGTTTTGTCCCAATTGTTCAAGAATGACCCCTGAATCAGAAAGGACGTAGAATAAACAGTTAAAATTACTAAAAATACTTTAGAATGCGGTATAGATCTGAATACGGATTGTTTTCTCATGGACAATTATATGTTGCATCAGTCGTCCCTAAACGACTGAAAAATATGAATTATATTTGGAGTCAGTCGTCCCTAAAGACATAGTTATTAGGTTTTTCGACTATGGTGAATAAAATGGCTATCTCAGAATTTTGATCCGGTGACTTTGGGAAAATAATTAGTGTGGGAGGGGGCCTAGGTGCCCTCAAATTTTTTTGGTCACTAGAACTTTTCATTTCCGTTAGAAAGAGCCCTCTCGCAACATTCTAGGACCACTAGGTCGATACGATCACCCCTGGAAAAAAACAAAAAAAAAAACAAAAACAACCCATACAACTAAACACGCATCCGTGATCTGCTTTCTGGCAAAAAAATACAAAATTCCACATTTTTGTAGATAGGGACTTGAAACTTCTACAATAGGGTTCTCTGGAACGCTGAATCTGATGGTGTAATTTTCGATAAGATTCTATTACTTTTAGGGGGTGTTTCCCCCTATTTTCTAAAATAAGGCAAATTTAAAAGGCTCGTAACTTTTGATGGGTAAGACTAAACTTGATGAAACTTATATATTTAAAATCAGCATTAAAATGTTATTCTTTTGATTTAGCTATTGGTATCAAAATTCCATTTTTTAGAGTTTTGGTTACTATTGAGCCGGGTTGCTCCTTGCTACAGTTCGTTACCACGAACTGTTTGATAGTGATTTGTGGTAATTTATGCTTGGGAGATCATTAACTTTATTTTTGTTTATTTTTGGCTTAATGCAGCTCTTTACTTTTTTTGAAAAGATGTTTATACATTAATTAAAAGTAAAGAAATAGATGAAAACATTATAGTAGTGTCATTTAAATGTAAATGCAACACTATGACAACAAGCATGCCAAATATATCAACTGCTCAAATTTGTTATTTTTTGTAAGTAAAACTAAGGTAAGTTGAACAAGCAAGTTATTAAGCAAAGCAGTTCAAAACCATAAGGGTGGAAGTAGGTTCACTAAGGTCAGTTTTGGCCCAAGATTTGTTATCTTTGAATGCTTCTGCTTCATCTGCCTCCTTGGTAGTTAGGTTAATTTAGGTATTTGTTATTCTTTTATTCTTCATCGTTTATTCTTTTTATTTGTCTATTATTTATTAGACTTTAGTTATTCTTTTTTTTGAACTCTTCGCTTCAAGATTTTCATTTTCTTTTTTCTGTTCTCTTTCAGGTCTATTAACTGTTATTCCGTGATTTGAGTTATAGATGGTGCTTAAACACAATCACAGGACAACAATATAGACTACTTTGGATTCAAACCATTAGTATCAGTATCACAACCAGTATCACCCCTTTCCCAGATTGCGAGAAGTCACTAAGCTAGAATTTTACCTGGAAAACCACTAATATAGACCTTCGACTTATCTGTTTCCTTTGTAACGATAAATTACAAATTTTATACATACAAAAAAGATTATTAAGGATAAATAAAAAAAAATTATCATGGCTCCTGTTTATCTATTATAGATTGATCAAAGTGAGGAACTGTTTGTATCAGGGTATAATCAGTGTTGCTGCCATAATTACCTTAAATCGCATTGTCCAGCGAAACAAGAATTAAATCCTGTAGAATCGCTGGTTAGTGATAACAATGGTTGGACATCTCAACAGCATCCTACTCAGTTCGCCACGACTTTGATTACCATTCTCCATCAACAACTCTTTTAAAGGCAGAAGTACTGGGAGTAGTGACCGCTTTTTCGGTGAGCGAATTCCGCAAACTCACTATTCTGTTAGCGAAGAAGTTATTGCGTAGTCAAGTGGCAGCTCTCTTCTGATATAGTTTCCGACTATGCCGCCTAGTTCTGGCAGACCGGTCAAGTTGAAATGGCTTATTTAATGGAGAGTTAGAATTCAGGAGCTTATGCGTCATAATAATATCACCCTTTTTACATCTGTAGACAAGAGTGGGGAGTTTCAGTTTCTTCAGACAGGATGAGTAGTTTAAGTATTTGCATCCCTCAGTTGCTTTCGTAGCCCGTCTCTGAACTACTTCTAACTTTTGCTGGTCACCTTTGTTGAGGGGGCTAGCAACACACATATGAAACTCCAAATTAGGCCTGACCAATGCCTTATATAATTTAGTCATCACCATAGGTGACCCACTAGTGATTGTTCGTTTTAAATGCCAAGGAATTTGAGTGCTTTGGTATAGCTGTGTGTGTGTGCATAGTGAATTTTAGTTCTTTATTGACCCCCAAGTCTCTCTCCGCTTCAGACGAGATAATAGTCTATTTCAATCCATCCATCCCTAACATATGATAAGGGCATTTCTCATTTTTCTTTCCAAAGTGGATTGTTTGACATTTATTTACATTGAATTCAAGCCTCCAGAAAGTTGCCCACTGGGAAAGTACCCATAGGTCATTTTGCATAGAGGCTCTCTTATCGGGTACATCGACAGGTCCAATGAGTTTGGAGTTATCAGCATAAAGACTTATTTTATTTTTGACTGTGGTTGGTGTATCATTAATATAAATGTTGAATAAAGTCGGTCCCAAGATAATTCCTTGGGACACTCCAATTAATACTTCCACTTCTTCTGAAAAGAATACCTGTCCAGTTTTTCCAAATATTTTCAACCTTTGCTTTCTCCCGGGAAGAAACTGAAGCACTTACTCTACAATTTCATTATGTATTCAATATGCATTATGTATTATGTTTCATTTTGTATGGTCAGGTGTTCGACAATGTGAATATTCACGATCCTTCTAAGTTTTTACCAGCTACAGATGTAAGACTAATGGGTGGATAATTGGAAACGCTGTTACGGCTACACCCTTTGTTTACAGGTGTAACGTTGACACTGGCAACCAGCGTGTGTCAATCCCGGGGAGACCCTCCAACAAGGTTGACTCTAGTTCGGCATTGTGTAGTCACATGCATCATGAGAGGTGTAGCCTAAGTGAGAGACAGTAACAACGGCAATCAAAGGGGTAAAATTAACCTTGACTTGATGCCCACTTAATTGCACTATCTGTCTTGGCTTTTTTTCTACAATTGGCCATACACTTGACTTTTCCCACAACTATTTCATGTTCCATTCAAAAATGCGTGAACACTTTTAAATCGACTGCTCAATTCAGCTGCTATATATCTTTTGGGGTACTAAATTTATTGCCATTCACCAGTAGTTCTCCAACTGAGTGTCTCCGGATTCTGAGCTAAGCACAGTTCCAAAATCTCTCAGGATTAGATTTTGAATCCAATGCCAATCCCTCTCTATATTCTGTCGTAAGCTTTCTCGTGAGATACCTAACTTTATTTCGGGCTGTTTTAAATTTCTCGTAGTTCTCATGGGAGGGGTTACTCTTACATTTCCAATACTTCTTCTTTTTACGTACAGTTTGCTTGACATCACGAGCTTTCTCGTGAGATACCTAACTTTATTTCGGGCTGTTTTAAATTTCTCGTAGTTCTCATGGGAGGGGTTACTCTTACATTTCCAATACTTCTTCTTTTTACGTACAGTTTGCTTGACATCACGAGTGATAAATGGTAGGGTTTTGGGTCTTCTTTTCCAGGGAATTACCGTATGTTTTTCTGTTGCTTTAATTAAAACCCTTTTCATTTCAAGCCTAGCCTCCTCCATACTCTTATCATCAATGAATGACCAATCCTGGTCTGCAAACTCTTGTCTGACCTAGTTGTAATGGCATTTTTCGTACATTTTAATTAAGCGTTATATTTTACGTTACCGTCCTAAAAACGATACATTTTTGAATCCAGTTCCAGTCCCAAAAATTGTAGGGAGGTATGTGGACTATCATCAAGTTCTTTTATCTCTTTGACTCCTTCTTCAGAAAAACTAGCCACTGGAAGCACTATTCTCCTCCAGTCAGCTAACAATAAGTACATATTGCGGGTACCTGAGCTATCTGTCCCCAGCAGTTTAAGGCCACTAGGCCAGCCGGTACCAATCTATGCACTTTGCTTAGTTTTATGTGAATCCCTAGTTTGATTCCAGATTAGTTTTTGAATGAAATTTGAAAAATTTTATTGAAGCTACTGCGAGGAGATAAGATATTTGATTTCAACAAATTCAATCACAAGCCCCGAAGGACCGAATTCGTATTTCACTCATCAAACCAAAAAAATTAAATATCATAGATATAGCTCAAAAACTAAAAAACTAGCTAAACAATGCCAAAAACAATAAATCAGAAAACCAAAGCCATTTATTAGTCAAAAAAGTGGTAAAATTTAAAAACAAAACCAAAAATGAGTGATATAAAATTAGTGTTAGAGGTTCAAAAGAGAAAATATAAACAAGGAGGATGGAACAAAGAATCAAACGAACATGAAACTTGGGTATCAACAGTGCCAAGAGAAACAAGAAGAAAATCTGGTGGTTTATTTTATCAGTGATGAAAGGAAAAAGTTTTTTTTTCATATCTGGAGGTTAATCAACGGATGGGGGACAAGATAGGAACAATTCAAGTTCAGAAACAATCCGTGACAGACGGTGTGTGGATGTGGAATGTCTTTTGGGGAAAGTGTTTTCCGTGCGAAGGTTTATTATTGTATTTTTGTTTGCAAAACGGAGACACAACGTTCCTCTCCAGTGCTCAAGAGTTTCCAGGCTGGCCTTTTTTAGAAGGAGCGAGTATGACACCTTTGCTTCTTTAAAAATTATTCTCAGGGCCCTTTTTTAAATGGATTCAATTTTTTCTGATTCATCTCGGGAGATGCCAGGATAACAAACTAGACAAGCATATTCAAGATGCAGGCGGAAAAAGGAAGTATAAATCCTTAAAGAATGGGAAGGGGGGACGTTAAAATTATTCAAGAGCTTAAAGAGAGACATGGACGCATTTGCTTTATGGACAATATTTTTAAAGTTGATATCCTACTTTAAATTAGAGGTAATTGCAACTCCAAGTAATTTAAAGGAAAACACAGAAATATCTGGGGGGATATGGCTGAAGAAAAGGGGTGAGGTTTTAAGGAAACATATTGGCATTATCGTAGATTTAAAGGGGTTTACTGTCATGTCTAATACCGCAGCGTCATCTGCGATATCATTGAGGATACTCATAGGGTTGCTTACTAAGTTTCTAGCCAGTTTCAACAACCATTAGGTCATCCACAAAACTTTATCTGTCGCGAAACTCCTTCGCGAGGCTATTTATCATACCAGAAAAAAGGGAAGGACCTTCAGGTAGTCCATTGTGAACAGGGAGGGGGCTGGAACAATGATTCTGATATTTGACTACCTGTGATATATTTGATAAAAAAGGAGGCAACCAATTTAACCAAGAAAGAATCAATATTGAAATCAGTTACAAGTTTTGCAGCTAAAATACTGTAGTTAACAAAGTCAAATGCTTTTTGAAGATGAAAGGAAATTAAATTTAACCAGTAATTAGGTTTTTCGATAATTTTCCCAATTGAGTCATTAAGAAAAACAATGTAATGGGATGTAAAAGTGGATTTGATGTTCCTGAATTGTCTCTGGTCAGTATAAGGTAGGATTTTCTCCTCAAGCCAATCTGCAAGGAGTCCTTCATATAGTTTGATTATTGGAGTGAGTAAAATAGGATGAACACCTTCCAAACCAGGTTTTCTGTCTTTATTTTTCAAAGTGAAATCCTGTTTCCAAATTTGGATATATTGGCCAGACTCATCTCTTTGAAAATAACAAAGAAGGGCTTTGAGAGAAAGTCACTGAGAGCACTAATATAAGGAAACGGGATATTCAAAGGGCAGACACTTGTTTTCCGTAGTTTGTTTTTCCATAGTAAAGAGCTGTTTTTCCATAGTAAAGACTCTTGTTTTCCATTGTAAAGAGCGGGATATCCCGCTCTTTACGCTAAAGCTTTACTCTTTCTTTAAATTCTACTTTTAAACAGTAAATAACTTTAGCGTAAAGAGCGGAACGTTGAGGGAGGAACAGCCTCTTTCATACACGGAGTAATTTCTGTTCATTTTAAGTATTAATGTCGCTCCTTAATTTCAGTTAAAAAAACTTTTTTGAATTAATGCATGTTTTTATTTTGGCTCTCCGCAAATGAATAATTAAAACGAAATTTGCGTAATGACTTTTTTTTGCTAAATGGCTTTCCCTTAGTTTTGATCTGACGATTTTGAGAAAAAGGGTGGGAGAGGAGGCCTAGTTGCCCTCCAATTTTTTGGTTACTTAAAAAGGCAACTATAATTTTTAATTTTTAACGAACGTTTTTATTAGTATAAAATATACATAATTTACAAATTAACTTACGTAACGAACTTCTATATTCGTATATTTTTGTTATGTATATGAGGGGGTTTGCGCCCTCGTTAATACCTCACTCTTTACACTGAAATTTTAATTTCGTCCGAATTCTTTAAGATTGACCCCTGAATCACAAAGGCTGTATAATAAGTAGTTGAAATTACTAAAAATACTTTAGCGTAAAGAGTGAGCTATTTAGGAAGAGAAGGACCCCCCATATGCGTAATAATCTCTGTTCGTTTTAAGTTTTAATGCTGGTCCTTACTTTCAGTTGAAAACTTTTTCATATTTATTTTTTCATTGTTTTTTTTTAATAATGCTAGAAAATCCTGCGCCCTCTTTATGGAATTTCTCTTCTCCCATGACAAATCCCTCCAAGGGAAGATCATCCCACGTATCCCCCCCCCCTCCCAACCAAAAAATCTTCCTGAAAAGGTCTTTACACTTCCAAATAATCATTACTGTATGTAAACGCTGGTCAAAGTTTGTAACTTACAGCCCCTCCCCTGGGGACTGTGGGGAATAAGTCAGCCCCAAAGACATGGTTATTATGTTTTTCGACTATGCTGAAAAAAATGGTTATCTCAAAATTTTGATCCGTTGCCTTTGAGAAAAAAAGAGCTTGGGAGGGAACCTAGGTGCCCTCCAGTTTTTTAGGTCACTGAAAAAGGGCATTAGAACTTTTAATTTCTGTTAAAATGAGCTCTATTGCGACATTCTAGGACCACTTGGTCGATACGATCACCCCTGGGGAAAAAAACAACAAATAAACACGCACCCGTGATCGGTCTTCTGGCAAAAAAAAAACTAAGTTCCACATTTTTGTAGATAAGAGCTTGAAACTTCTACGGCAGGGTTCTCTGATACGCTGAATGCGATGGTGTGATTTTCGTTAACATTGTATGACTTTTAGAGGGTATTTCCCTCTATTTTCCAATAAAAGGCAAATTTTCTCAGGCTCGTAACTTTTGATGAGTATGACTAAATTTGATGAAACATATATTTAAAATCAGCATAAAAATCCGATTCTTTGGATATATCTATTGGTATCAAAATTATGTTGTTTAGTTTCGTTTACTATTGAGCCGGGTCGCTCCTTACTGCAGTTCGTTACCACGAACTGTTTGATTACATGTACATGATTACATGTACATGAGCTGCCTCTTTTATGAACAAGCAAAATTTACCAATCCTGCTCAAGATACCACCTATTTTATTGAATGCCTTTTGTCAAAGGACTGATTCCACAGAAGCTCTCAAATCGCCTGTTATTTTTAAGTTTTTCTTCGTTTTTAAGAATGACAAGAGTTTGTTACCATAGCAAGTTTTGTGGAGCTGTCAAGATAGAGCGGTTTTAGGCTTTAAAAAATTTAGGCTAAGATTATACAAAGCACTAGTTATCAGTCAATGATCTTGATGCTGCATCAAGCATTGTTCCCATTAAAGAGCTTCAAAAAAGAGAGTGCAACATAACTTGAATTGGCTCTCACTACGTGCGCTACTAAAAAGAACTTGCCAGACACCCTACCAGAGGTCTTGAAACAACATGTAAGATTCATAAGCTGTTCATCGTAGGGCGTGCTGACCCCTTCCCTCCCCTCACTGGAAATTAAAGTTCAAAAACATAAGGTTCAACAGTCTATTTTTCACTGGCTTGAGCTTCTTGAGGTATGCGAAGCCTGAGAATCACAGTTGAGAAAAATTTATAACAATGCCCTTTGCAGCCTAGCAATGACGTGAATGCGTCAAAGCTTCGAGTATAGGAGAGCATATTTTTTTTAATAGCTGGGGGGGGTTATGTTTTCAAATTCTGAATAAAGATACCGAAAAAGGGTAAATGTGTTTACCTTGATTGTAAGTTCGATGACCGTAGCTAATTTACCTCTAAGTAATATTACCTCGTCCACAGCTTATGGGAAAAAAGCGACCAGAGTTGCTGATTTCTCAGTAACCCTTGTGGGTATAGTGACTGATGATAGTAGTCTATATGCAAGCATATCGGATAAGAAGTCTGCAGGAAACGAACCCTCGTAGTCTAGGAGATTGACATTGAAATCACCCATGACAATCGTTTCGCACGGCTGGTTCTGTATAGCTTCAAGGATTTCACGAAGGATCTGCAGAAAAGTCACCGAAGAGCCACTAGGGGAACGATATACCTCTCCAATGATCAAAGTACCAGAGTTACCAGGATTGGTTTCAACAAAAAGTGATTCTAAAACTCCTTCAATGTTCTTAGAAAGATCGTGTCGGGCGGTGTATGGAACTCACGTTCACATTTTTTCGCAGTTGTATCCAAGTAGTTCCAGTAATAAATCCGTTCGCTCTGTAACAAACGTTTCGCAAATACCTAAAACGTTGGGACGTGAAGAATCTTCGCATATAAGTTTTAGCTGATCCAGAGATGACGAAAGGCCTTGGATGTTAAGGTGTAGGATCCGTAGACAATCAGATCGTTTTGAAACCTTACCCAGAGTTGAACTATATCTACAATTAACTAAATTACTAATCCCAATATCACATTTATTCGGTAGACTTCCTTCTGAACTATTTAATAAATCCAATAAATCTAGGGGGCTTTTCTCAAGATTTTTAAGGTTAGAAATCATCCCAGCGGAATCCCTGTGGCCAGACTGAGAACAATTAATTAACATAACTTACCAAAAATTGTTTGGACATGGAAAAATTGTGTGGGCATGCGTGGGCAACGATATTTAGTGTAACCCCCTCGAGAAATGTATACCCACCATACCCTGATTTACACATGAAAAACCTTTGTGTGTTTCTATAGAATTCGTTTTTAAAACAACGACGCAAAAAGTTTTTTCGATAGAGCCACTACTGAGGCAAACATAATGTATCTATGCTCACAAATATGACAACACCTTCGTTTTTTTTCCAAAATTAAGGCTCTTAATGAATTTTCACTAACTTATGACCTGTATAGATAATTTTCTTATGCTAGAAAATCCAGGGATGCCAATTATCCCGAAAAGATAAGGAGCTGTTTACGAGATAAATAAATAGATACAAAATTATTGCTCGGTTAAAGATACAGTATATACATGATATGCAACTGATTTTTGACAGATTCTCGTTTTCATTTTTATATGTTATCACCTGACACAACTTTTAAATGATTTTGGATTATTTTCAATAGTTCGTAATGACATCATACAGTAAAGCTGCAATCTTATAAACTCGTAATTCTAGTAAAATACTAGTTTTGTTCAGCTTAAACAATGAAGGCTTCAAGAAATACTATAGCTTTTTATGGCTCTTTGCTAGGTTTAAATAAAGAAATAGTCAAAAATTTATTCCAGTTTGTTTACATTAATTATGGTCGCAACAGCAACTGCAAGCTGTGTATACATAATGATGATGCCTAGAATATAGAATATTATTTATGGTTATAATAAGTAAGTCACATGCGGATATAGGACAAGTCAGTGGCAATTAAGCATAGAAGATGCAACAACATCACGGTTAGATTTGCACAATCTATACAAATATGGCAAAGAAATTCATAATAATAAAATGTACAAGAACAAGCACACAGGATATATAAAGCATTATAATAATATGAATTATGAAGAGAGAAAAGAAGAAAAAATGTTCGTGGTGACAAAATTATATAAATATATATATATATGAAAATGTATATGAAATCATATATATAAAAGTATTAGCTGTTGGGGTGGAGCTTCGCGCCACCCCATCACCTAGTTGGTGGGGGCGCTTCGCGCGCCCCCCAAGCCCCCCCGCGCGCGTAAGTCGTTACGCGCCATTGTAGTTGTATCCCTGTGTCCCACCTGTGAATATAGATAGATATATATATGTTTTTAACTACGGAAAACTTGCGAATATACAACATTCTTCGCTGTCCCATTGTCTGTACATATAAATAGATTGTCAGGTTTACCGACTCTTGAACATGCAACATATAATTGTCCATGGGAAAAACAATCTGTATTCAGATCTATACCTCATTATTCTAATGATTGCCCTTGAGCTTTGTTGATGGTGATTGCTAATCGAACATTTCCTGTGTCCCCGTTGTCATTTATATATCCCCCAGTGCCCACCGGCGTCCCCGTTGTAGTTGTGTCCCTGTGTCCCGGTCGTCATTTATATTCCCTGTGTCCCGGTCGTCATTTGTATCCCGGTGTTCTGGTATGTAATTTCTCTTTGAGTGTCCCGGTCGTCATTTATGTTCCCTGTGTCCCGGTCGTCATTTGTGTCCCGGTGCTTTGTTGATGGTGATTGCTAATCGAACATTCCCTGTGTCCCGGTCGCTTTCTCTTTGAGTGTCCCGGTCGTCATTTATATTCCCTGTGTCCCGGTGTCCAGGTCGTCATTTGTGTCCCGATGTCCCGGTCTGTAATTTCGTCAGTCGACAAACATGACGTCAGTCGACACACAAACATGACGTCACTCGAAAGACATAACCCACAGACAACTTATTTTTATATATATAGATGTATATGACAAAATGTATATAAAAGGATAAAAAAGATAAACAAAGTTTAATAGCTAATGGATGAAAAGATGGAAGCACACGATAAAATGAGAGACAATTAGAGGAGATAATAAATATATAAAGTAAAGTAATAGATGAAACCACCCACAACATGTTATTTTTATCTACTCACTTTCTATTAAAATCGATTTTTAATGTTTGGTTACTGTCCAGGGTATGTTTCATTCTTTATTAGTTGCAGCTATGACTCTAGCTTAATAATACATTTTGCAAAAAGTTAAGATACGATCGTTAAAGCTCAGAAACAATTCACTAAAATTGAAAATTCTACTAAATTCCTCAAAGAAAATGATTAAAAGGGACCTTGCAGGTCTTAAAATATAAATTGATAAAAAAAAATATATCTTGAAAAACATAAAGGCAACATATGCTGACACTAAATAAAAGAATAAATGTATGAAAAAATGTGATGACAAAAAGTAAACGAATAATTATGGGAATAATTATGGGATCCTTATTATTATTAGTTTTATATTATGCACTACTGAATTCATGGGCTGCGGCCATATTTACAAGTAATCAAACAACTGCAAACACAACTTTTCCCATAAATTCAGTTACTGCTAATTCAGCAACAGTGAAATCCAATCCAGCAACCAACAAAATATTGATTTGGGTAATGACATCCCCAAAAAATCATCAAAAAGCTCTTCATGTGAAAAACACATGGGGTAATAGAACTGATAAACTTTTGTTTTTTAGTACAGAGATAGATGAAAACTTACCAACAGTAAAACTTCCTGTCCAAGAAGGGTATGCTTTCTTGTGGAACAAAACCAGAGAAGCATTCAAATTCGTCTATGAAAAATATTTACAAGACTATGATTGGTTCATGAAAAGTGATGATGATACTTTTGTCAATGTGGAAAATCTTCGTTACATGTTAAGTAATTACAGTCCTTCCAAACCGACATATTTTGGCTGTAAATACAAGTTACCTGGCTCAGGTCAAGTTTTTATGAGTGGTGGAGGAGGTTATATTCTTAGTCAAGAAGCCTTACGGCTCTTTGTTGAAGAGGGATACAACAACAAGGAAAAATGCAGTCAAAATCCAAGAGGCTTCGAAGATGTTGAAATGGGACGCTGTCTTGAAAATGTTGGTGTAAAGGCAGGTGACTCACGTGACGAATTTGGAAGAGAAAGGTTTTCTGCATTCCCACCGGAAGGAGAGTTTGATCCGGCTTATTTTCGGAAAGATTTCTGGGCTATGAACTATTCCTATTATCCCAGAATATATGGACAGAGCCATCTATCCGATAATGCAATTTCGTTTCACTATGTCACTCCTGCAAATATGTATGCTCTCGATTACTTAATGTACAGATTTAAAACAATTAAAAGTACTGATGAGAAAATACCTTGATCGAGATCTGATAGCCAATAATTGACTGTTGCCTATTAATTTCTCCTATCCCGGTGGCACCGCAGGGAACTGGCATTGGTTACGTGGCAGGCTTCTATATATGGATCCCTCAAAACCGCAGACAATTTGAGCGTTTTCTTGATGTAGTGACGTTACCAAAGGTTTAATATAACCGCCCAGCAACGAATTATATCTTAAGGTCCTGACCTGATTACATAATAGCCAATAATTGACTATTGCCTATTAATTTCTCCTATCCAGGTTTCACCGCCGGGCCGAGAGAGAGAGAGAGAGAGAGAAACACACATACAAACACGCAGAGTCAGACAGATTAAGACAGAAAGACAGACTAAGAGACAAAACACACAGTCAGACACAGAGGCAAAGAGAGAGACAAAAATACACACATACAGAAAGAGTCAGTCACACGAACACATGAGACAAAACACACACGAGCCCAAAAGGAGGGACAAAAACAAATACACAGACACACACAGTCTGACACACAAAAATAGACACACAGACAAAACACACACAAAGAGTCAGACAAACGGGAATAGAAAAAGAGACAAAAACGCACACACAAAGTCAGAAACACAAACAAAGACGGACACAGAGATAAAAACACACGTGAGACACTCACTATGAACAAATCATTACCTTCTTAGTCGCCATCTACAAAATACAATATAAATCGTGAAGTAGAGTCTCTGACAATACATTAAAGAACTCATTCAGAAACTCAAGCTGTGCTGTTTCTGAAGAAATTGGAAAAAAGTAATTTTGAAGGTAAGTCTCATCATTTTTCAATCGTTTTATAAGTTCTGTAGATAGTCCACCTGGAGTTCCGATAAAATTTACACTTTGTAGCTTCGTGTTAATTACTCTTAGGTCTATTTCTGTTTTCCAGAACAATACCATCTGTTTTGTTTTTTTTCAGGACACAAGTTCTGTTTATGGTCACAGAGGGGTTATTTCGAAAACTTGTTAAGAGTTTACTTTGGACATTTTACCCTGGTGTCTGGAATACCCCCCCCCTCCGTGGTCGAAAACGGGCAATTTCACTTTCAAAAATGATTTTTATGTTATTTTGCCTAATATTTGTGAAACTAAACATGTAATTATAAATGAATCATCAGATCACTGAATGCCTGAATATATATCCTATTCATTTTAAACTTCTCCAAAAATTACAAAATAAAGCTATAAGAGTTCTTGGTAATGTGGCTTCATTTTTTTATTGTGACTTCAAAGTTTAACAGAAACGAAGATTCTTTTCTTATTTCTTTATATATCCAGCGCTAGTCAACCTAAGATTTGTAATCATAATATTCAATCTCTAGCCTATTACTTTCATGATTCAGTAGTTCAGACCGCCAACTTGCTTTCTTCGGTTGGTCAGAAAAATCTTCTTTTTTTTGTTTGCCTTTTTTTTTAAATTCACGGCTGTTTTTTTTTCATCTTAGGTGCCAAGACCCTATAGATGCAAAATATTCAGTGGCCCCGACATGGAATGTATAAAAAAGGTAGCCAAAGCCGTATGGAAGAATTTGGGATTAAGAAGTTTACATTAGATGACTGTTTTCAAAGATCAGTAGATCTATAGCAATTGTAGACAAACATTATCATTCACCACCCAGCAAGGGTTCTTAAATCGATACCAACCATTTTAATATATTTTAAATGGTTTTTCTAAAATATCTGAGAAATTAGGTATCGCCATCTAGTTTTCTGTCCTTTATTCGGTCTTTTATAAGTTATGACAACACAGCCCAATTTATTCTAAATAGTTTGCTCACACAGGCTATAAAAGTTTAGGATGGACAAGATAAGGTAATCCATTAAAGTATTCAATTCCCTTAAAATAGTCGTATAAGAATAGAGGAAATTGTCACAAAAAATAGAAGAAAATATTGTCTAATTATGCATTTTATGAAGAAAAACTAAAATTAATGATTATTTTAGTAATCGTTTAAAACTCTTATCCTTTATAACAAATCAGTGAGTGATTGGTATATAGACAGTGTGCAGAACTGCCTCACTGACTTCGATCATTTTTTGGTAAGCATTGTTTACGAATATTAAAAAATAATATAATAAATAAGGGTTGAATGAAGGAGTAGGAGCTTCTTACACATTTAGAAGAGCGAGGGTTGAATTTCAAGCTTCTATCTGGAAAAATGTAGAATTTTGATTCTTTTTTTTGGCAGAAGAAAGGTCACAAATGCGATTTGTTTTGAAAGGCAAGTGTTTAGTTCTGAGTTAGAAATATTGGTAATAAATATTTCACATTCCCTAGACTAAACATTGTGTATATCATGGTGCCCGGCACTCCTCCAAGTGCGTTAAGAACAGCCTACTTTAGTGCATGGATGAACAGTGGCTTGGTTTTAAAAACAATCGAGTATATCGTAAAAGAGATAGACAAGAGAAATCCAACTGTTTTTCTCCTTGACAACCACAGTATCCTCACAGCTTAGATACGAAAACAGTTATGAAAACTCCTATCTTGCCCACGAGAAGCTTTTGGTACAGAGCTCTGAACTTAGTGCCTCCTCCAAGCCCGCGCTCCGACGTGTAGATCGTACTACAACACCATAGGCGGGAACACCATATCTCTGAACTACTGGTATCTAAGTTATGAATTGCTCCAACTTTTAGATTCAGACTGCCAGTTTCCTGTCTCCAGTCACTAGCATCGCTACCGCGCACTGTGTCTAAAAAATAAATCGAGTTTTGATAACCGTATTGGTATCTAAGCTGTGTCTTCTAGACAACAGCCACTTAGATGAGTCTGACGACAAATTATGAATAATGTGCAAGTGATCAAAACGTGCCCACGTATTCGAATGTGATCGATATTCGATCAACATTCGTATTCGATGTTTCTTCGGCATTCATTAAATCTCAATTTCCTAGTTTTGTGTTCAAATCTCATTTAGTAGCTTGGCTGACTGCTTCTTTTTACTTCTATATTCAATTGGACGTCTATCTGGGTCCGTAATTGAACAAAGGAAAGCCACATTTAATGAATACAATTTCACTACTAGAAGTGTCCGAGGTCTCCCCACTATTTGGGCACAGCTTAGATACCAATACAGTTATGAAACTCGATTTATTTTTGGGACAGCGCGCGGTAGCGATGCTAACGGCTGAAGACAGAAAATTGGTATTGGTATCTAATTGGTAGCAGGAAACTGGTATTGGTATCTAAGCTGTATATGCAACAAAACAAAATTGCGTTCCCGCCTATGGTGTTGTAGCACAATCTACGCGTCGGAGTGCGGGCTTGGAGGAGGCGCTAAGTTTAGAGGTTTGTACAAAAAGCTTCTCATGGGCAAGATAGGAGATTTTCACAGCTGTCACAGCTTGGATACCAATATACAGTTATGAAAACTCGATTTATTTTTGGGACACAGTGCGCAATAGCGATGCTAGTGGCTAGAGACAGGAAACTGGTATTGGTATCCAATTGGTAACAGGATACTGGTATTGGTATCTAATCGGTAACAGGAAACTGGTATTGGTATCTAAGCTGTGTATGCAACAAAACAAAATTGCGTTCCCGCCTATGGTGTTGTAGCACGATCTACACGTCGAAGCGCGGGCTTGGAGGAGGCGCCAAGTTCAGAGCTCTGTCTAAGCTGTGCTACTTGGGGTAGCCTCGGACAGTGAGAAAAAAAAATTACTTTCAGATGTATTTAAAGAAAAAAAAAATATGAATGTTGGACCAAAGAAACATCAAGGCAAAACAAATCGTTTGAGCGTTTGATGACACCAATCGGTCAAATAAGGTTCTGATTAGAGCTTCCCAAAAACAGATGTCTGGAACAATCCTGGTGTCCTTTATACAAAATTTTATCAAAAGCAGAGCTAAACAGAAGAAAATTTTTCACAGAATCGATTGGTCATACTTGTCATTAGATAGGCTCAGGAAAGGATGCTAAACCAACTGAATAATTAAAAAAAAACTAAATCGCTAAAATAGTGAATTAATGATAATAATTAATGTTAGATAGTAATAAATGTAATAAAAGTAATAAATGTCCTTCATGACAGTTAACGGTTTACCAAAGATTCTCATTTTCTGCCAAGCATTTAGGGAATAAAAAAGTAATAAGAGTATTACGAGTTAAAATTAAAAGTGAAGAACCAAGAAATATCTAGTTTCCCTCCCAGGAGTAATCCTATCGTTTTTATATCTATGGCGCATACAACATTACAACAGAAGGAATTTTCCCTTGTGAAAAATGTAAGAAATGAAAGAACAAACTCCTTGTTAGCCGTGCTCTGGATGCATAGCTGCGTCAGTGATTACCCAACATTTTTCATTGTCACTGTTTGTTGGTGCCATATTTTTGAAAAATCAAAGCTTATACGAATGGTATTATTATCATCGTCCATGCTGATTTTGAGCTTGCGTTATGACAAAATAGCGTTCCAATACGAAGGGGATTGTTTCAATACATACGCAGTTAAATGGAAGAGCCTTAGCTTCAAGAGTAACGGCTTTAGCTTTAAATGTGAGCTGAAGTCTTACGTTTTCAGTGCGAAGTATTTTATACTCGTCTTCCCACAGATTCTGGATATTATTATATAGTTAAATTAATGCTTCTTTTTGCAACCCCAGGGGTACAGCCATCCTATGTTGAGAAAGTCTGCACTAGAGCTAAGTTAAAACCCATTCTACACTTCTTTCATTTTCTCATATTCTTCAAAATATAGCTCAAATTATATTCACGATACACCATTACTATTACAAGAGGTTCATTGCAGGGTCAAGTTCCCGAGGCTGTCATAATACCGACCCCTTCTCCCCCACCCGTTTTTTCATCTTTCAAGAAAACAGGCATTTATCTTACTTTCTATAATAACACCCAAAGTCTGAGCTGGCTCATACAGTTTTTCGCTTGCCCAAATTTTGGAGTTCTTCTATAACTATTCTGGGGGTACCGTCTTACGCAATACAAATACAGGGTGTGCTCCAGAACTCATTTATCATTAATTGTAGTTAATTATATTTCATTCCTTTCAGCCTAAATTGGCAGATAATGACAAATTTAGAGGTTAAAATGCGTATAATACAAATACATGGTGTAATATAATGCATGTAAGACATAATATAAATGAGCAATAATTGTCTATACATTTATTTAAGTTTTCTCCAAAACCATGATTTTTTCAAAACACCGGCATATTACCCTTTTCCGGTGCAAAAAAAAAAACTATCTAGATAGGTCACGATTTTCGAAGCATTTTTTCTCCTTCCCAGCCGCTCTTATATTTTTCATAAATCATCTGCTGGCTGAAATTAAAGACCCTAAGGTTGAAAGCCTTGAATATCAGAAAGAGGAATTTCAAAACACTTTTTATTAACAAAGCCGTTAATTCTGAGCTTCTAGAGAAAGGCTTTCCCGTTAGATAGCTGTGAATAGTCTTGGATTCTTAATTGCGAATTAAATTCTACGCATTACGGCAGAAAAATTACAAAAATAGTTTGCAAACCTGGGAGCCATGTTTCACTTGGTGATTATTGTTCGTTTTCTAGTGCGTAAAAACGTTCTGGATAGGTCACGGACGTTGGGAAAATTAGTATAGTACTGTAACTAACTATTTTTTAATGAGGGTTCTGAATGTTAAAGAAAAAGAAATGTCGTTTAAAGAGCTCTCTGCTTAAAGTTTGTTATGCTAAGTACAAAATGTAATCTTGTATCCTCATTTTTTCATGTATCCACAGTTTTACAGAATACATATTCGAATTTTTCTGGTCGAACTTTAAGTGTTTTCGGAAGAAAAAAAAATCGTTGCATGAAATGTGGTGGAGCGTGCTTTTTGTTCTTGTTCTTTTTGTCAAACATATTTCTATCTTTTTCAGTGACTTAGAATCAAGACGCGAAGTAAAAAGGGAGGAAGGAGAGGCTTTTGCCGAAGAGCATGGCTTAATATTTATGGAAACTTCGGTTAAGACGGCTGCCAATGTAGAAGAGACTTTGGAGATATTTTTCACATGAACAACGTTGCAAATACCCCGACATCCACTGCCCTAAAGGTTTTGGTAAACGTATCACAGTTCATATAATTGACTTACCAATAAAGTGAACATACCCCTCGATGCGTTTTTCGTGTTCTTTACGAATATAATAATCACTTCTATCGCAAATTCAAATTTAAGCTCTTTTTGAGCTCTTAAATATGACGCATTTTCAATTAAAGTATGAGTTATCGGTCGCTTTCGACAAAATAATACTACGTTTTCTCGGTCGTTTTCGAAAAAATAATACTTCATTTTCTCAGTGCCAAAATTATTTATAGTTAAGTTAGGTTGGGTTAGGTCAAAAAGTGCTTAAATTTGAATTTGCGATACGATGCGATACTGTGATACGCTTGGTTTTACATTCTACATCAGATAATATTAATATCATATATATATATATACTAGCTGTTGGGGTGGCGCTTCGCGCCACCCCAACACCTAGTTGGTGGGGGCGCTTTGCGCCCCCCCCCAAGCCCCCCCGCGCGCGTAAGTCGTTACGCGCCATATTAGTTACGCGCCATTGTAGTTGTGTCCCTATGTCCCACCTGTGAATATAGATATATATATATATATATATATATATATATATATATATATATATATATATATATATATGTTTTTAACTACGTAAAACTTGCGAATATACAACATTCTTTGCTGTCCCATTGTCTGTGCATATAAATAGATTGTCAGGTTTACCGACTCTTGAACATGCAACATATAATGGTCCATGGGAAAACAATCCGTATTCAGATCTATACCTCATGATTCTAATGATTGCCCTTGAGCTTTGTTGATGGTGATTGCTAATCGACCATTCCCTGAGTCGCCATCGTCATTTATATATCCCCCTGTGCACCCCGGCGTCCCCTTTGTAGTTATGTCCCTGTGTCCCGGTCGTCATTTATATTCCCTGTGTCCCGGTCGTCATTTGTGTCCCGGTGTTCCAGTCTGTGATTTCTCTTTGAGTGTCCCGGGCGTCATTTATATTCCTTGTGTCCCGGTCGTCATTTATATCCCCCTGTGCCCCCCGGCGTCCCCATTGTAGTTGTGTCCCTGTGTCCCGGTCGTCATTTATATTCCCTGTGTCCCGGTCGTCATTTGTATCCCGGTGTCCCGGTCTGTATATACATTCGTTTTTTAGTTTTGTTTTTCTCCTTTATTTTTTTCCTTTTTTCTTTTTTTTCTTTTTTAGTTTATTTAGATTTTTAGATTTTTTAGTTTTTTTATTAGTTTTTAGTTTTTTTGCAGTTTTTACCATTTTTTAGTTTTTTTTTTTTTACTTATGTCCTGGTCGTCATTTATACTCCCTGTGTCCCAGTCGTCATTTGTGTCTCGGTGCTTTGTTGATTGCTAATTTATATTATATTTATATTTATTAATATTTTTTTAGTTTTCTTTTTCTCTTATTTTTCAGTTTTTTCTTTTTTAGTTTTTAGTTTTTTTTTGTTTTTTACCTTTTTTTAGTTTTTTTAGTTTTTTAGCTTTTTTAGTTTTTTTATTAGTTTTTAGTTTTTTTTTAGTTTTTGCCTTTTTTTAGTTTTTAGTTTTTTACCTTTTTTTAGTTTTTTTTAGTTTTTTAGCTTTTTTAGTTTTTTTTCTTTTTAGTTTTTTTTTGTAGTTTTTACCTTTTTTAGTTTTTTTTCTTCTTTTGTATTAGTGTGAAATAATTCAGACGTCATATGCGGACAAACACGACGTCACTCGACAGACAGACAGACAGACATAACCCACAAACAACTTATTTTTATATATATTTATTCATATTTTTTTAGTTTTCTTTTTCTCTTTTATTTTTCAGTTTTTTCCTTTTTTTTAGTTTTTTTCTTTTTTAGTTTTTAGTTTTTTTTAGTTTTTTACCTTTTTTTAGTTTTTTTTTAGTTTTTTTTAGTTTTTTAGCTTTTTTAGTTTTTTTATTAGTTTTTATTTTTTTTGTAGTTTTTGCCTTTTTTTATTTTTTTCAGTTTTTTTTTTAGTTATTAGATTTTTACCTTTTTTTAGTTTTTTTTAGTTTTTTAGCTTTTTTAGTTTTTTTTTCTTTTTAGTTTTTTTTGTAGTTTTTACCTTTTTTAGTTTTTTTCTTCTTTTGTATTAGTGTGAAATAATTCAGACGTCATATGCGGACAAACATGACGTCACCTGATCCATCCACAGATCCACACACAGACAACTTATTTTTATATATATAGATATACATATATATATATATATATATATATATATATATATATATATATATATATATATATATATATATATATATATATATATATACATAATTATAATACAATTATATATATTATATATAATTATATATTATAATATTAATATGAAACTTAAGTGGTTGTGCGACAGTTTAAAAATCCTTTTCACTGACCGAAGCTGTTTCCCTCGTATTAATACATAATTTATGTAGTCGGTACTGCACACTTATTGTAATAAAAACTGATTGCAATTCTGAATTATCCGTCGTCTTGGAATGAAAATTATGGAAAAAATTATTAATGACAACCCAAGGGAAAACCTCTCAGAAATCATGTTCACCAGGTGGCGCATGTCAAGCGTTTTCATGACTATCCCAAGCGTGGCGGAACTTTGTGGCACGCATAGCATTCCGAGATGTAAATCAGGGGGGTGGAAGGTCAGCGCCCCCTTGGGATAACCTGAGTTCTGGAACACGAAAGGAGTCAAACTCTCATAAAAGACTACGTTTAGCACCTTGTCACCAAGCTTTTTGCCTAAAATCCCCCTCTAAACAAGAAACTAAAAGCCTGTTTTATTAATAATTCATCACTTCAGTTCATTAACCATCATTCCTGATCAACAACACATTTTTTTTCTGTGCCAACGACAGTGAAGATGAAATATGGTGTTTGAATTGAAAAATTAGAAAAAATCAGTGATTCGATTTCTAATGAAAAGTCTAAATATATAGCTATGCAAATTTTGGTAATAGAAACTGCAAAATTTAAAAATGAAGCGACGGTAAAAAATTAGCAAAATACCCATGGACCAGAGAAAAAAAACGTGTGGAAAATCAGGAAAAATAGGCTAAAAACGTGTCCCACCGAAAATTATAGGAAGGTCTAACTTCCCTTTGAAGGTGTAGTTGTCTTGGGAGTAACAGATTAATAATTTTGAATTTACACGGACGAAAAGCATTCTAAAACGCTTATTTTCAAGTTTAAAAGTGGCAACACTGACGACGATTGTAAAACTTCATAATTTTGAAACAGCCAAAAGAAAAATATTAAAAAAACGCGAATTTCGAGTTTCATAATTGATGTCTTTTTTAATTAAAGGTATAGAGTTAATCAGGAGATTCTGATCGGTCCGCTGAGGTATCGAGTTCTGATCAGTCCAAATAGATGCTAATTCAATTAGACCCCATTAACACGTGTTTCACCTCTCGTGATGCGCGCTTAAGGCACTGAACACAGATAATATAATTTATAGATAAAATAATTCGGATAATATAATTTAAAATATCAATCCACGAAAAATTTGACTGCTTTTAGATCTACATGACAGCTTTTAAATCTACATGAATAATTAAAACTATTAATTTTTTTACGAAAATTATTTCAATCGAAAATTCTGAAATCGCGTCTAAGATGCACAACGAGAACTATAGTCAATGCTGGAATGTAGGAATAGAATTGAAATTCTGGAATAAATAAACCAGGCTTTTAAGAGAGAACAAACTAAAGAATACGAAAAAATAAGCACTTTTAAAATGAAGTATGTTTATTGATCATAAATCGAATAAACAATTTTTTTTCAATTATTATATTAAGAAACAATAACTTACAAGTATCGAGCGGAATTAAGAACAATTAGTTTAAATAGAATAGTACAATATAATATACAAGAAAATAAAGATAAAAGCATTAGTTTACCGAATCGGTAGCATAAAATTACATCAACCTGTAACCGGGATCAAAATTAGATTAATTTAAATTAGACACAAAGTCAAGGCTTTTATTTCTCAAATAAATATTCTAAAAAAATAAATCTTTCGCATATAAATACAAACAAAAAGCATGCTTATAAATAGCTAGCAATAAATACGCAATAACAGGCCACTATTCACTGTTAGAACACAATAAGCACGATTTGAGGACCGTTTTAAGGCCAGCTTGAATCAGAAAGAGGACCAAAGACAAACATTTTGAAAATATAACAGTGAATAATGAATTAATCACTATTATAAAATATCAACTTACTGTAACTTAATAGAATTTTGCTAGTACCTGCATCATTTGAATATCTTAGGTCGCTTTTAAAAGGAAGATGTTCAGGACCAAGATTTTTTTTTCAAGAACAATCAAAAGAATTTACCTCAGGGGGGAGGGGGCTCCGACACGTCGAAATGTTTTAATACAATGTTTTTTTTTTAGATTTGCACACATTTTAAGTTTAGAAATTTCGAAGGAATATAAGCTTGTTTTTTTCTCACCTAGAAAAATTCCACTGCACAGTTACCCAACACACATTACCAACTTAAAGCATCATGTTCAGACCCACGTATCTAGACTTCAGCTTATTCAAGGTTAATAAAATCTGATTAACAAAAATCAACACATTTCTTATAAGGGGAATCCCCTACCATATGCTGTCTAAGCCCCCCTCCTACACACACAATTGAGTTTAGACCTGTATATCTATCTTCGCCCATGCGTTAACATTGAAAACACTAGGGGGGAGGGCGAAGCATATTTTTTACGAAGGAAATACCTACCATACCCTATATAGACACACGTGTTATTACTAGCCCTAATAAACAGCTGCATTCTAGATTATATAACGAGTAAATACAACCTACTTTAAATAAAACAAGTACTTATATCGGAATATATCAGCACTGAATAGGTGGTATAGGAAAATATAATCTTGGATAATATTTTTATAACTTAATTATTACGAAACTGAATAGCAAATAAATACTTATAATTTATGAGAAATAATGTTTTGTTCACAAAACAAGATAATGAAGTGATGAATTTAAACGGATGACATTGATATCTGGTACGAAGATGGCTGTGTTAATAACTTTTGACAGAAAAAAAAATTGCCCGAATGTTTAATAAAATAAATATGCATATATTTAACTTTTTTTCAATTGAAATGTCCACTAAACATGGTTTATGAGTTAAAATGGCTTAAAAAACATGAGCCATTCCTAGAACACCCTTAAGATTCCCCCCCCCCAATAAAAAGATTTAAAAAGTATTCAACAGAGGCTGGTGAAAAAAGGCCTACGGCACAAAATAATCACTACCCGAAATTTCAGTTCTGATTTGGATTGTGCTGATTCTAGAATGAAATCTAGAAGTCTGCATTAAAAAAGAAAACCGGAAATAAAAGAATCAATAGAAAAAAAGGGAATTAAGTTCACTTTTTACCAAAGATATTCTATCTCGCCTAACCACTCTCACTTTAAGCCCCTCTGCATAAACCGGTACGGCTAGATTTTCTTGCAAGACGAAACTTTCACCCAACAGCTATTACGAAAATCCTTTTAAATGTACATTAATCATGGTGTTTTCTACCACGTTGGATAACAAATGGGGACATTTGATCCTTGGGTGCTACCCTTCGTAACTAATCCAGCAGTCCGAAAATCCATTTGACAACTGAAATGTCTCTGAAAAAAGTAAGACCACATTTCATCCTTACCGCAAAAAGAAAGAACAAGGGTATCGTGCAAGAAAATTAAATTTGAAGGAAGTAAAAATTTGCCTTAAAAAAGGGGACACCAAGGGGAGGAGGGTGACAGCTGAGACTTTTTGTCCGTGGAGCGCAGACCGTAGATGGTACACAATCCTTTATGCTGCTTCACAATCGAAAAAAGGGGTACTTTGGAGGGTATATTGTTATAAAATTTCGTAATGTTTTACATCTAAAACTGAAAAAAAGGAAAATTGTTTTCACAGTTTGGGATTATAATTGCTTAGAATCGGCTGAGGCTTGTAAGAATGAGCAAGTTTAAGGCATGGACTCACAAAATCTGAAATATGCCTCTGTCTCAAATATGTTCCATCTAATTCACCTATTTTTCAAATGTCCCCCTCCCAAGTTTATACATGTATGTATAAACTGCATAAAACCTTTATTAGCAAAATAGAAATAATAAAGAAGGCAAAAAGATGGGAAAGGGAGAATTAATGATACGTTCCAAATAGAATGAGAACTCAAATATGGAATGAATAAAAAAAAGTGCCATGTAAAATGAAAAGATGCTTTAAAAACGCTTTAATTTATGTTTCAAGACATATTTGGCTTGTGCTTACAAGAAATTAATATATTCAGAAGGTGGGAAAAGTCGGTGATATATACTTTATAAATTATATTCTTAGTATGTCATTTTTCAACGGTACTGGAAGATGGCTGACCGAAAATTAGTGCTAGAAACGAGTAAGACTGTATCCATGGAGGAGAGTGCCGAGTTTGACCCCCACCCACGAATTTTTTGTCCAACTCGTAAAAACGTAAACAAATTTTTGATGCGTTTGTTAGTTTCCTTGTACCCCCCCCCCCCAACAAAAACCCAGATGCACCCTTGGAGGCAAGGGCTAAAGAACAACCGTCGAATCCAACTAGTACAAAACCAGCCGTTTTTAACGAATTTAACGGTACTCAAAGTGGCCAAGCATTAGAAGAGGGCGCAACCGCTGAATCTAGAAACTAAAAATTATTTAGTCTAAAATTTTAAAGGATGGATCGACAAGAGAATTTCCAAAATGGTCGAAGTTGTACTTGATAAAATTTTTAGTTTTAAGAAATATGCAAAGTAGAATTATGTATGGTTGTATTCTCCAGCTCAACTTAAAGTATAACGCTATTCTAGACTTTAAGGTTCAATGAGATATAAATTAAAGTGTATTGTTTTACAAGTAGAATATAGTGCTCTTTCCGAAAGTATTTACTACAAAAGAACTAATCGAATCCTATTTGCCTAAAAAATTGAAATGCCCAAAATCCCACAATTTTCGAAGGCCTAAACTACCTAAATACTGTGGCAAAAACACAAGTAGGATACATAACTGCCGGCATTCGTCACTTTAAAATTAAACATCAATTAAAAATGATGAACTTCACATAAAATAACCAGTGTTGTCAGGTTGTATAAACAATTTTGAATAAAAGACAGCAAACGTTCCGAAAGAACTTCGTTCAATTAAGCTCTGTCAACTCTTTTAACACAAGGCTTATCAATATCGGGGACAATATTGGCCAATGTTTGATGAAAGTGCTGCACATTAGTCAGATACAAATAGAACACTAGTATCAAATAATAAATAAATTTTCTACAATTTTTACATGAAGGCACGTTTTGAAAAAAGGCCAAACCCCCGAAAATTAAGATGATCGAGTAAGCTTAGCAGGGACCATCACTAAGCCGGGTAAATAGGGGTAGACGGAGCCCTTTTGAAATATCCATAGCGCTAGAAACGGTGGATGAAGGTGGGGTTGGGGAGCCAGAGTCCAAACTCAGTCGATCCAAATCTGAACCCATTGAATCAACAGGAGACGGTGTGTCAAAGCCTAAAGTAAAGAAAAAAGGTATTAAGAATGCCAGAGGCAAAAAAAACATGAATGAGAACATACAAATAAAAAAAATGACTAGCTAATTCAACTATAATTTTAAGTAAGTTGCCTTGTAATATTATCCCCAATAACTAACCCCCCCCCCCCAAAAAAAAAAATATGGTAAGTTGTCATTTGTATTCACATATGCAAGGATTGGATTGTCTTGATTAAGAAATTTGTCAATCAATCGAAGACTCCAAAAAATCTGCAGAAATCTCATTCAATAATAATAGACCCAATTTTATAGAGGTAAACAGTTACACTTTTTGAAAGGCGGTGAGTCTGCAAACGAGCAAAATACATAAATCCATTCCCTTCGACTGTAAGTTAGGACCACGGGCTCTTGTGTGGGGGGGAGGGTATTAGGCTTTAGACCTTAGCCCCTCTCCTAAATCTTAGGATATTTGCAGATCTGCTATACTTCTACATATTTGCTGTGATTCACATGTCTTTTGTACGGCCGAAATTGTCGCTCCTCCTCGAAATGACGTCTCATGTACGCAACTGCTCGATTGACGAGGTACGCTTATTTAAATAACATTCTCCTTTAGAACTAGCTATTTTATGATATGAGCAAGTAGCAACAACTTGGGTCTTTTTTCTTCTTTTTTTAACTGATAGTGTTTACCTTATAGGTGCACACAGTTCAATGTATTAGGAAGGGAAGGAGGCTAAAAATGTATTAAGAAGTCAAAAGCATAAAATTTTCAAAATTTTTCAATTTCCCTGTTAAAGGGATTGGGAGAGTTCCCCGTCATTCATCATCCAAGAACACAATCCAAGAACAAGAATAAAAAAAATATATTTTAAATGAGACGGATGGCTGGTTACGAGTCATCTATGCGTTTTTTGTTTGTTTGTTTTTTTTTTTGCTTTTTTTTACGTAAGTTTATCAAAATCAATCAATGGTCCCATCACCGACCAGAAATTTCAAGGGCCGTTCATAGGGCCTGATCCAGGGTTTTTGTTCGGTGCGGGTAAAAAATAAATAATTAATGCATCAGAATTTATTTAATCTTTGTTACGTTTTTACGTCTCACAAACATTTCGGGGAAAGGGGGTCAAACCCCCTTATTCCCCCTCACTCCCTGGATACATCCTTGGTAATTTATAGGTGACAATTTTTAGCTCTGGGACCATTCTACAATAGTAAAAAATATGACAAAATAAGTGGTTTCATATTCAGTTATTTTGTGCTACAAAATAACAATACAGTACAAAAAGGGGCAAAATTCAACTCGGCAACATCTTTTAGACTGTCATAATAATTTCTATGCATCAAAGACCCTTACTTGAAAACTCAAAACCACCACAGACATCTCGACACACGGTGTCACTTTTTACTACTAAAAATTGTACAAGTTTTGAAATTATGCTACAAAAAATTACCACTAAGCATTATACAATTTATTAATCACGAACTTTGCCCACAGGCTTATTTTGAGACCTATTTTAAGCGACAGTAGACTAAAAACGGAATTGCATCGGCTCACATCAGCCTCCGAGAGTGGGATTAAGTTTCAGAAAGAAGTGAGACCTAAGGCTTCTTGCGAGGGTCCTTGGGATAAATCTAGGTCGAATTCAGCCCCTTCTCCTTCCCACCAATTATTTGGACTGAAAAGCACACTTGTTAAATGAACGTTGTTTCTTACGATCTAACGATTTTTTTGGTTGTTTAAGTGGTCGACGTCTAATGACCTTGTTTTCTCATGCACTTCCTTTCGCCTTGTATGAACTACTTTTTAAACATTATGTTTAGTTCATTAATATGGCGTCATAATACACCAGTGGCGTAACTACGACTAAGTTATTAAATCAATGTAGTTATTAAGTCATACATCTATATCTATTAATATATATATATATATATATATATATATATATATATATATATATATTAAATACAGCCTAATATGTAATATATATTTAAAATAATCTTATAAGTTTTAAAATAAATATATATATATATATATATATATATATATATATATATATATATATATATATATATATATATATATATATAAATAAATCTATTAAATATATATTAAAAATCATAAGAATCATATACATGTAGTTAGTAACGACTAGTTCGCTACATACATGTTGACGATACTGTATGTTGCTGTCAAGTATGGTATGTACTGGAAGGTGCAAGTCACGATTGCTTTGAGGGTTGCTACCTCCTTTGATCTGGATAAGTGTAGGTCTTGAAGCAAAGGCCAGTAATTATCTAATATCCAAGAATAGCGAGGCGTCATAAAGTAACAGAAGGTACCATAAATATATCCCTATGAGGGAATCTCCTCCCAGTTACGGAAATCCCAAATAGAGATTAGTATAGACTAATATTTTGGCACATTGTCAGATTGTCGGATGGATCACGAGAGTTGAAAGTAATTTGATTAGAAAAGATGCAAAAAAAAGAGAATCCAGTTTTCACTCTTAGCAAATGCAATGTCAGGGGCATTTGAAGGAATAACTGAAAAAGAAAAGTTTGAGATAAAGCAGATTGTAAATCCGGGTTTTTGCTCCAATTAAGAAATGTCTTGGCCATCAGCTTTCATACCTTTTTTAGAAATGGCTAAAAATAAGCCAAAAATAGGGTAATAAATTTTTTAAGCTATGTTTTCATTTGTTTGCTTGGTAAAAGAATTGATCCAATATGATGTATTTTAACCTTTTTAGAAAAATACTACCCTATGCAGAAGGTGGAAAGAAACCTGTACGGACAAACGATATCCTGTCATTCAATGGGACATAAAACCATACATTCTATATTGCCATGCTAGCTAGTTCTATGGCCCTCTGAGCTTAATGTACGTTTGACCTAATCATCATAATTCAATACAATAATTATGATATTTTTTTACAAGCAAAATTGCTTGAATATTTCGAGCAAATTAAGTTCAAGCAAAAAATTTTAAGAAGAGGTGGATGATCGCTCAATTTTGAGGGGTGATATGATAAAATTTTGAAGAAATTTATTGTTTCTAGCAGTTTCGACTATAAAAGGCCAATCATCAGACAAAAAACATTACAATTTTGGTTGGTTATTTTTTTTCTATGACTTGCATTTGCTTCTTATGGGTATGGAGAAAGGTTTTGCGTTAATATTAGCATATATTCATTGAAATTGGCTTCTAAAAAATACCAATGCTCAACAATTATCGCTATTTGTTGATGCTACCTTTTTATCGAGAACTTTCTTATAAAGGTATACAGTTAAAAATTTTAACTTTAAAAAACTTTCATCCCAACAATTCTTAAGATTATTCCGTAATCATCCTATGTTACTTTTTAATTTGCCCCCCTCCCAAAAAAAACTATTTCATACGCATAGAACTCCCTCCATATATAAAACTTAAGACGTTCAGATAAATTTTGAAAACATTTATAACAGTTTTGACTATCTAAGGCCAATCATCAGACAAAAAAAAATTGCAAATTTTGTTTGGTTATCAAACAGTTCGTGGTAACGAACTGCAGTAAGGAGCGACCCGGCTCAATAGTAAACGTAACGGAATTTTGTAAAAAACGGAATTTTGATGCTAAAAGATATATAAAAAGAATCGAATTTTTATGCTTGATTCTAGATATATAAGTTTCATCAAATTTAATCTTTGTCATCAAAAGTTACGAGCCTGAGAAAATTTGCCTTATTTTGGAAAATAGGGGGAAACACCCCCTAAAAGTCATAGAATCTTAACGAAAGTCACACCATCGTGTTCAGCGTATAAGAGAACCCTATTGCAAAAATTTCAAGCTCCTATCTACAAAAATGTGGAATTTCGTATTTTTTGCCAGAAGACAGATCACGGGTGCGTGTTTATTTGTTTGTTTTTTTTTCCAGGGGTCATCGTATCGACCAAGTGGTCCCAGAATCTCGCAAGAGGGCTCCTTCTAACAGAAATGAAAAGTTCTAGTGCCCTTTTAAGTGACAAAAAAATTGGAGGGTACCTAGGCCCCCTCCCACGCTAATTTTCTTCCCAAGTAAACGGATCCAAATTTTGAGATAGCCATTTTGTTCCGCATAGTCGAAAACCGTATTACCTATGTCTTTGGAATGACTCACTCCCCCACAGTCCCTGGGGGAGGGACTGCATGTTACAAACTTTGTCCAGTGTTTACATACAGTAATGGTCATTGGGAAGTGTACAGACGTTTTCAGGGGGATTTCTTTGGTTTGGGTGGGGTTGAGGGGAGGAGGCTATGTGGGAGGATCTTCTCTTGGAGGAACATGTCATGGGGGAAGAGAAATTCAATGAAAAGGGCGCGGGAATTTCTAGCATTACTATAAAAAAACAATGAAATTATAAACACGAAAAAGTTTTTCAACTGAAAGTAAAGAGTAGCATTAAAACTTAAAACTAACAGATTATTATGCATATAAGGGGTTCTAAAAATACTTTAGCATAAAGAGCGAGGTATTTAGGAGGAGATAAATACCTTGCTCTTTATGCTAAGTGGTTTTAGCAATTTCAACTATTTATTCCACGGCCTTTCTGATTCAGGGGTCATTCTTAAAGAATTGGGACACAACTTAAGATTTAGTGTAAAAGGCAAGGTGTTAACGAGGGGACAAACCCCCTCATTAACATAATAAAAATATAAGAGCATAAAAGTTTGTTACGTAAGTTAATTCTTAAGTTACGTATATTTTTTACTAATAAAAACTTTCGTTAAAAATTAAAAGTTCTAGTTGCCTTTTTAAGTAACCGAAAAATTGGAGGGCAACTAGTCCTCCTTCCCCACCGCTTATTTCTCAAAATCGTCTCAAAATCGTCAAAAATCGTCTGATCAAAACTAAGAGAAAGCCGTTTAGCCAAAAAAAATTAATATGCAGGTTTCATTTTACTAATTAATGTGCGGAGAGCCAAAATCAAAAATCCATTAACTCAAAAACGTTCAGAAATTAAATAAAAAAAACTAGTTTTTTAAACTGAAAGTAAGGAGCGATATTAAAACTTAAAACGGACAGAAATTACTCCGTATATGAAATGGGTTGTCCCCTCCGCAATCCCTTGCTCTTTACGCTAAAGTTTGATTCTTTGTCACAATTCTACTTTTTAAAACAATTAAAAACTTTAGCGTAAAGAGCAAGGGATTGGGGAGGGGACAACCCATTTCATATACGGAGTAATTTCTGTCCGTTTTAAGTTTTAACATCGCTCCTTACTTTCAGTTTAAAAAACTAGTTTTTTTATTTAATTACTTTATAAGACATGCGTTTTGCTCCTTATGAGTACGGAGAAAGGTTCTCCGTTAATTTTCACATATATTCATTGAAATTGGCTTTAAAAAAAATACCAATACTGGACAATTTTTGCCATTTATTGATGCTACCTTTTTATTGCGAACTTCCTTATAAAGGTATACAATTAAAAATCAATCCGTTGAAACATCTAAACTTTAAAAAAAAAATTTAATCGATTTAACTACCCAAATTTGGGTAGGAGGGCAAATGGGGCCCCCCACACCTGATATTCTTGAACGAACGGTTAAAAGGCAATATACATATTAACCTGTGATTAAAAATTGCCCCGCATAAATCAATGAACTATTAATGCAAGCTTTCCAAGTTAGGAAACTTCCTTGATAGAAATAATAAGACACAATCAGAACTACAGAAACAGATGTATGACTATCTTTAAATCAATAAGGAAATGAACCAATCTAGAGGTAAAACGTCAATAACTTCTAGAAGAGAATTAAAAAAAAATATGTTTTCCGAATATTCAGTAATCTGAAGGTTAATAATAGTACATGCATTTTCAATATTCCGAAAATTACAGCAAATTTCGTGCTATTTGGAGGCAGGCTTGAACTCAAAACTCAGAGCGGAGAAGGGGGTTACCAAGAAATCTGGGGATGTGATTGAAATCATTCACGTAAGACATAATGGTAATTTTGTATTATACAAAACACAGTCGAGAAAATTGCTGAATGTAAGATCGGAGAAAGCCGGTTTCATAGCCACAAAGACATATGACGGGTGACAGAATGTATTGGACTTGTATAATTTCGGCTATATATTTGCAAAATAGGCGGCCTTTAGCAAGAAGAAAGCCTTTAAACCAACCTTTTTACCCTAAAACTCGAAACTACGCTTCAATTATTCGATCAGACTCTATTACATTACGAACTACTTTAATTATCACCCAAAATATGTGTGAAAATAAAATATAAAAGCAAATAAATAAATGATTTATATTTTTATAGTTTGACGTATCTAGAGTTTTTAAGATTTCCTAGTTTTATTTAATTTTTTACTTTTAAGATGTTCTAAACATGTCCTAATTTACTATTTTAATTAATTAATTAATAATTTACAGCTTGCGGCAGCTATTTCTCAGATGTCCCAGCTCTTATTAAGGGTAGGCACGACCCCTGGAATTTATTTCGAGAAGCCAACGTTTCGAGGAAGAGAGGCAGAACTTTTGATAATTTTTTCACCTACAACAATTGCTAAAAAAAATACGATTCCACCCTTCCTGACTACTTTGAATATCATTAATTGGAAGAGGGTGATGGCATGGTGATATTGCTTGAGTACTGGCAACACTGAAAAAGAAGATTCAGACAAAAAACAGCAGGTTAAAGAAACTACAAGATTAATCAAAGATGAAGTAGTTCTAGGGTAACTGTAGTTCCTATGTCTAAATGAAGACATAACTAATTCAAAATAATTCTAGCTGGACACTAGAATTCATAATTTAAAAATTATTAGTCGACACGGCTTCCGAATTCAGTCCATACTCTGCGTGCTTCCAATTTTACCCAAAGAGTATGGGTAACTTATGAGAGTAAAAACTGGCGTAAATGTCGGAAAAACAAAACTTCAACGCCATCTACCGTGTGGCGACAGGCTACTTGGCATTTTTTCAAGCTTAGCAATCGTTTTTCTGCCAGAAACTGAAATCGAGCATTTACAAATACACTAATTTCACCAATTATACAAATTAAATTTATTATTTTTGTTATTTTTGTGAAAAAAATGCCAAGTGTCACCTAACGCTAGATGCCATTTAGTTTTTTTTTTCTTGTCAACCCTAGCACCAGTTCTCATTCTTGTAAGTTACCCATAGCCCACTATTTGCAGCTACCCTCAAAACGAAAGTATTAAATATAATTTTACTTAATTAAAATCACAATTGCAATTAGCGTTGCTTGATTGAGTCTAGAATTCTCAAAACTAGAATTTGATTAGAACTAGAAAACTAAATTAGAATTCTAGATTAGCTTTGATACTAATATATATATATATATATATATATATATATATATATATATATATATATATATATATATATATATATATATATATATATATATATATATATATATGTATAGAAGAAAAAAAAATTACCATTTTTGTAAGTTTCAAGATAACTTCAGACATAGCATGAACAGAATCTGCAAATATACATTCTAGCTTCCAGTGTTACAACACATATCCTTAAATGTTAGTGTACAGGTTGTTAACTTTCTTTATCACCTCGAAGTAAATACAAACAAACCTTCAGAGCTGTTTACTTGCACTTAAGTACGGTTCGAACTGATTAAAAGATCAGAGTTTATATAGCGGATTTCAGTAATTATTAGCGTAAGCATGGACCTTGTCAACTGTTATAGCTAGACGAAGGGCGGTTTCCACGCCCTTTACCTGATTCTTTCAGCTGTTTTCCAGACTTTACTCAATTATTCCAGAGTAGCCCTAAAACTCTCAAGAGAGAAGCAGCAAAAGGATACAATGAAGTCAAAAATGGGGTATAATATTTTTATTGAAAAAAATGTCTATTATTGAAAAAATTGAATATTCTGGAATATCATTATTGAAAAAAATATTATTGAAATCTATTGTCAATATTTACTATTGGAAAATCTTTTTCAACTATATGAAAAATATTACAAAATACAGAAGTCGTAAAGACTGAAGGATTTCAGGGGGCCATAATTGTGGACCCAAATGCGTGCCTTCGTACCGTACTTGTCGGTGCAAAAAATGGTAATGAACAAGAAGTGGCCAAAAATTCTGAAAAATGTAGGATTTAAGGAAAGGCGGCAACGAAGCCCATCCCTGCAAATGTCACTAGATAGGTTAGGTTATGTTTTCCACGGAAGATTACTACATTCTGGCATCTACGGACGCATTTGTTTGTTTTCTGTTTTTTTTTACAATGAAGGATAGGGCTTGATGAAATCTTCTTACAGTAGCACATGTTTTTATTTTATTTTTCTACATTTAAGTTGTGTTTTGATTCAATTAAAATTCAAGCTGGAAACAACGATTTAGCAATCAAAACTAAAAAGACGGTTATCATTACTCTTTTGCTTTTATCAAAAAGTGAAACATGTATTTACAGATAAGAAACAGTTTTTTTTTTCTTCAGGAAGTCATGCAGACTTTGATAGCAATTTCTAAGGAAGTAAGTCATAATTTGCAAACATGCGATCCATGCTAATACCACATACAAGAAATCCTTAAAAGCATGTTAACAGAAAAAGAACAAAACACAACATGATTGAACGATAAATAGCTATTATTTAAGTAAGCTTCATCGAGAGAGATGAAGGTAAAAACATACATGAAGAGAGGCCGCAGAGAAACTGTTAGGCCCACGACAAATCTGTCAGCCAGACCCTTCTTGGTAGTGCATAATTTACAGTTAGTAAAACAACATCTATCATTAAGCGCATGCGCACAAGAAACAGAGGAGCAGGCACTTGTTAGTTAAACGAAACACCCAAGAAGTGAAGTTAGGTTAATCCTTACGAAGTATACAAAAAATAATGATAAATATAATATTGTAGGGACAAAATTATGAAAACTACGACAAAGAATTATGGAAAGCAGGCCACGTAGAACGCATTATATTAAATAGTAAACATGACTAACATAACCTAGGCCCAAACCCCTTCTATATATTAAATATTTAATTAAAGTATTAATTCATCGTAGTTTTTCTCACTCAAAATAAGCAAATCATAACCGACCCCAGAGAAGCAAACCGGTTTCTGTCAGATCTTACAGGGCGTAGTAATTGAGTGTTTCATTTAACATACAAGTACTGGAGGGGCTTTGGGCCATACTCATTCAATCGTCTGGTTTTAACATTTTCTATTGTTTTTTTTTTTTACATTGTCTATAAGTATACATCTGCATATTTCCGATTTTAACCCAGCCCTCCCCTCTAATTAAATCAAGCCCTTCATGTGAAGAAGTTGCAAATACATTAGGGGCCAATAGTCACACCCTTTCCAATGCAGAGCCTGTACCAAGTGTCCAATAGTGTCCAATCATCTTCTCATGACAGACATGCTTACTTAATACTAAGATATGACTTATTTTAAATAAGAACAAACCCAACATGATCAATAAAGAAAAATTCAAGACAAATCAAACATTTTAAATCCCAACAAAAAGATATGAGGATCTTTCTTAACAATTAAATAAAAAAATTAAAGTTCTTTCAACTGAAAGTAAAGAGCAACACTAAGCCTTAAAACAAACAGAAATGATTACGTATATGAAGGAGGTTCCCCCCCTCCTCGACACTACACTCTTTACGCTGAAGTTTTTTAGTACTTTTGAAAAAGCACTTTATTGGTCTAATTAAACAGCTCTTGTGTTTCAAGAGTCAGTCTTAAAGAATTGAGACAATATTCGAACTTTTGCGTAAAGAGCAAGGATTGATTAAGCCCATCCCGGACCTCCGTTTGCCCAATATTTTCAGATAAGATTTAAATTATTTCATCTCATATTATACCTTTTTGTAACGACATTTTTTACTAAGGTGACAAATTCGGCGTGTAATCAGTGTGCATTGAAGGGAGGGTGTAAAGGATAGAGCCTCCCAGAGGGCTAACGTGCTGCCAAAAATGCATCCTAAATGCTACAGAAGGATTTATATTTTTTGCAACTTTAATTGTAAAATTTTTCCCCTGGTTAAAGGGCATTCAAAAATTGAGGAGTCGCAATTCTGAAGTGCGGATTCGGCTTATTGTGACTTGAATTACCTTTCTTTTACTAAAATAATTGTAAAAATGTAACGTTTTTGTTTAAGTATTTCAATCGTGTTTTCAGCAAAATATTACTCTTAAAATTATGGTTCTGAGAATATGTCGTTTGCGGATGCAAAATCACTGGGAAAGGAGAAACTGACTGTTTTGTTTGCTCAAAAACCTTCACGTTTTTTTTTTTCATGTCCTAACGTTGTTTTATCTGAAGATTTTTTTCTGTACAATGACAACGCTGTCTATTTAGAATACCACGGATTAGTTTTGAAAAATTGTATAATGTATACATCCTTACGTTTTGCAAACAAGTATTTTAAGGCAGGGTTTATCCGGGTTGGATTGGTAGCTAGCAACCTAGTAAGAGACGGTCACGTCCAATACTATGAAATATAATAATAACGTTTAAAACTGACCTACCTTGCATAGGTCTTGAAACAGTAGTTGCTCTATTGAAAGCAGCTTCTGCACCAGCACTTAAGCTGATTCCCAAAGATTTCCTTGGCATTCCTAAAGTGGGAACCAAACTGGATTCCGTCCTCAAATACTCATTGCCAAATTGAAAATTTCCACTATTCTTTGATACTGGCGAAAAAGGACCTAAAAATATTATATTTCTTGAAAAGGAAAACATTAGTATATTCATGAAGATAAACCCAAGTACAAAGATTCGAAGTGTCCTACCTTAGAGAACTCATCCTAAAAATGGGGTAAACTAGGTAAAATTGGTGATCTAAAACAGTTTTTGCTAAAAATCATGTCCATAATCCCTTCGAACAATCCCCTGGTTAGGCCTATGGGTTTGAGCTGTGTGTATCCAGTTAATAAAAAATTATAAATTTTAATTTTTTTATTCATTTAAAAGTTAATTTTTTTTATTTAAAATGTAGCAGGTCAAGCCGAAACTTAATTTGAAAATTCCACTCACGGTGTTAGGAGTTAATAATACATAATTTTCGTAAGAATGTAACTTCACATTTTTTCATTACAGATGGGACTTGCATTAGTCCGCAGGTCCTGATCTTGGAGGTAATGATTCTTTGTGGTCCGAGTGAAGAATATAAGTAACTTATAAGAGTGTAAACTGCTGCTAGTGTCGAAAAAAAAAATAATCAAAACCATCTAGCGTTTGGTGACACTTGTCATTTTTTCAAGCTGTGTAATCGTTTTTCTTCAGGAACTGAGATCAGACACTTAGGCCTACTAAAGTACAGTTCTAATAAAGTACTAAAGTACAGTTCGTACTTTCTACAGTTTTAAAGAAATTTTTAAAAGTAATGAAGTTATATTTTTTTTTTATCATAGTGTCAGGATATAAACTCAACAGTTGCCAACTGGGATTCTTAGCCTGCCTCCGAGAGGCCTTACCAGTGGAACAAACAGAAGAAAATAGAAAAGCACTCGCAATGGTGGAAAACACTTCCTTGAAATACCCTTAAGGATCCAATATTAAAACCAACCATGTTCAGAAACAGTGGCAGTTCTGGGCCTAAGCAGGGGAGCCTAAGCCCAGAAAAACTGCCCCCCCCCCGCAGTTTTTCTGACATCTGAAATTAAATTCCTTTTATTTTATAATATTACCTTCCTATTCAGATAATTAATTAGCTAAAAATTATCTCAATTTTAATTTCTGTATGCCTTGACACCCCCCCCCCCGTTTAAGAGGCCTAACCCGTTTCTGCCAGAAAAAATAATTTTCTATACTTATACTAATTATACTTCTTTATATGTATAAGTACTTATTTTCAGTTGCAATTTCTTTAAACAAGTTAACATTTGTATACTGTAATTTACAGTGATAAGTATGAAAACTCTGGAAAAAACTGGCAGTGAAGAGATATAAGGAAAATCTATAGTGGTTTTGTTAATCTGAAAGGAATTACATACTTTTGGAGCTCTTTAAAAACTACAGAAAAATCTTCATCAGTCCGAAAATTAGAAACCAGTTCATAAACGACAGGAAAAACCATTTTCAACCACCCAAATCTTCTGCTCTTTAAAAACTACAGAAAAACCTTCATCAGTCCACAAATTAGAAACCAGTTCATAAACGACAGGAAAAACCATTTTCAACCACCCAAATCTTCTTTTTATGGGGACTATTGAAACCATACTCGCGAAGCGAAATTCAAGCCGCGCGTCAAAACCAAGCTTAAGAGAGCAGAAAGATGTGGAGGACTATGTAGTCAATTGAAACCGTGTTTGTCAGGTTACAGTGGTGGACTAGTCTTCATCAATTCTCTAAAAGCAAAAAAAAACTGTTTGACCTACCAATAAACCTTATCTTCAATTAAAGAAAGTGGAGCTTCATGGGAGGGAGTACACAGTGAAGTTCAAATAGCGGTGGGGACGAGAAGCATATTCATTTCAGCAGGATTTGTACTGATATGAGTAATCAATGTGATAGTAGCATTTGAAGCACCGTATAGGCGCAACAAGCTATGCGACAAACAGAAAATGATCCCACTTTCAAAATCTATGAAGGTTGTGACACTTAATCATTTTAAAATGGGGGGGGGATAGGTCGCCAAACACAGGACTATTTTGGTAATCCCTTGATTAAAGCGACAAGTAGGACGGTCTCAAATGGGATAGGAAGACATCATAAAAAGGATACAAAGGAAATAGAAATTTGAACGGAGAGTGGCGTGAAGCTCTTATAAGAGTGGGGTGGAGGAGCAGTAACCGAGCAGAGGTGTGAGTAGTGCTTTTAGCATCCGGGGACAGTATCAGTTTTTGCACTCTTCTCCCCTCTTCCCATAGTTACTACCCCAATACAAGTAAACAGAAGATTATAGTATTGACAAAAACACCTCAGAATAGCACCCTCTCAAGAGGCTGTTCCCTGGGACAGCCGACTCCCTTTCCTCCCTAGCTATACCGCTGGAACTGTGTAGGCTTCAGGCAACGAGGTTCGGTGACAAGTTGTCAGTTGCAGAAGCAGTGGCAGATTATTCATAGAAATAAATTTTTATTACTCCCCCAAATTTGATTTTTCGACATAATCTCTTTCTGCAACAAGTAATTACAGTATTAATATTTTTATGTTCACATAGTAACAGCAACAATTTATATATGGGGCGTAAGCTAGATTCACAGCACACAAATTTCTATCTTTGGAAAAACCAAATACTCTCTATCTCACTAATCCAAGTTTGATCATTAACAACACTTTCATTATCTATGAAAAAGTGTTTTGAGAACTCCGCCTAAAGCAAATGATCATACAATTTTGCCAGGCTGAAGAACCATAATGACAATTCAGAATTCGATGGCATAAAACACCCGACAACCTTGCCGCAGGCTCAGCATGGTACTCTACATCCTTGCCAACAGTGCTGCCAATAACTTTCGTCTTCGGTTTCATCAACATAAATACAACCTTCAAAACAAAACAAAGAGTTTGTAACTTAACAAGCACAATCACGTTGTACAGAAAAATGAACTCAAGTTGGAATGAAAAGGCTTCGAGCTCACATATAATTAAAAGCAAGGTTCTATACTTAAAAATAGTCAACTATATTATAATGATTCGACTTGAGTAAAGGAATGCCTTACATAAGAGTTGTCAAAGGGGATTATATTTAGAAAGTAACTGGAAAAAGTTACAAAAAACAGGTGTTGCTCATTTAGGTTAAATATGCGAAACCTTTAATAGAAAAAATGGGGAGCTTTACTGTGTACTTGCCTTTGAACAAAGGATTAGATCAACCAAATTTTATATTAGCCAAATTATTTAATATCCAAAGGTCATAATGGATTTTGAAATTTTTGTATAAACCCTTCTTTGTAGGTATTACACTTTGACCTTGCTGTTGACGATCAGTCATGTGCTTTATCGGAAAGTCCCAAGTGCAATTAATCAATTTGGCTCCTGAATGGCTCAGTGTTTTAGTTATTTCCAAAGTAGTTCAAACAAGCGAATGTCACCGTATGTCAAAAGAATGAAATATACGTAGAAACAGGCACACGTCTTCCAGTTGCAGGCAGGATGAAATAAAAAATGAAGACAAGGCCAATGTCAATAATTACAAAAAGAAATGCCATCTATAAGGATGTTAGAGAACCTCTCCCCTGTGAGCACAAATGCACACGGTAAAATATTGCAAGGAAAACAGAGACTAGAAGGATAGGATCAGCAATTTTGACAGGGATTTATTTCCAAAGGCAGAAAACGGGGTAAACCCGTCAAACACCCTAATAACAAACTATCGAGGGGCCTCTCTCTCTCTCTCTCTCTCTCTCTCTCTCTCTCTCTCTCTCTCTCTCTTAGACTTCATGGGCATTAGATGGCAAATATCAATCGTAGCGCAACTGTGCAGCACAAGTGGCATTCTGAAATATACACCAGGGCGGGAAGTCAGCGCCTTCTCACAAACCAAATGAATAATATTGGCAACTACAGCACCCATAGCAGGATCAAAATCCCAGGAGATCGACTACTATCGATAGCACCCCCTGCGTGCAAGTCTTGAATAAGACTTGAATAAGAAGTGTTCAGACCCACATCTGTCTGATAATACTCAAATTTCCTACAGTCAAAACGGGTCCTGAAAAAAACGTCATTTCGTGTAGATGTTCACTTTCATTGAACTCACACTCTAATTGGGTGTATTCAGTGTTCGGTAGGTAGAGAAAGGGACCTTGGCAAAATGACTGATTCTAAAATAAGCTCGCCTTCATTGACCCTCTTCTAGCAAGTGACAGATACCACGTGACGGTCATACACCAAAAAGTGACGAGTGAAAACAAGAGTTTAATTTTCTTCAATTTTATTATTAATTTTAATTTAATTTTATTTTACATGTCATTAATTAAAATAATCTATATATCTGATAGAGAAAGGAAAAACAATTAATAAAATTTGGTGAAGAAAAAGCCTAAAAAATACGCTACCTTTGCGTAATGTGAAAAATAAAGTTTCCAAAAATAACATATGATTCCATTGATAGGAGCAGGTGAATATCGTGAGAGCATTTCCATTCACACAGCTGATAACGAAACGTGTAAAAGCCTTTCCATTTTGACCATTTAAAAAGAGCCGTATCTCAGCAGCTCACATTACCAGCCAAAACTTTCAAAAATAATCCTAGACCACTCATTTGTTAAGGATAGGATGTTGTGAAGCTAATCACAAAAAAGGGAGAGTCTGTTCATAGTCTAGGTGGGGGCATTTTTTTCTTTTGAATTTTAATAAAAATAACCAAAAAATGTCCCTTTCAATGAAGACTCAAAATGGAACTTTCTAAATCTAGGGTGCAAAATAATCTACGGGGCAAATACTCAATGCCCCTTCCTCTAATTGGTGTCACTAATATGGTGAATATAGTTAAACTGCTTTTCCTGCCAGCTGATGCTAAAATCGGTACATTCTATAAGGCATACAAAACTAATTAAGGAGGGGGGGAATTAAAAAAGAATTTTACCACAGTTAAAAGATATGATTAAAGGGCTCAAAGTCTCCCCAGAGAGCATGCTTGCAGTCCATAGATTGTAATCGATCTTTTATAAATGAAATAACTAGTGTTCATTTTGAAGGGCATTGATTATAAAGATTATATCTTATTTTATGAACGCTCTGTATTAAAAAAAATAATAATAAAATAACCTGAAAATAGTAGATAGTACAAGGTAACTCAAGGGCATATCCAGGCTTTTGTTCGGGCTGATGGGGCTGCAAACAGAACGTATCAAAAAATTGTTTTACGAGCATTTTTTTTCACTGAGTCGGATTAAAATGTAGGGGGGGGGGGGTTCAAACCTGCACCACACCGAATACCCTTTGATGGGCTGAATACCCTTTTAGCATTAATCATATCATTGTTGCTTCAAGCTAATTTTACGTATCTCCTAACGACTGCCTGAAACTCAACAAGTGATCTGCAAGAATCATTGAAATGTTTCCTGCAAAATGGATTTATTTGAGTTTAAATATCAGGACCAAAGTGAATCGTTAAGTTTTAGCAATGGTGCCCAAATAATCAAGAGGGGAGGTTGTAAAAGAATTTAGGGGACAAAAGTTAAAAAAAGAAAACTATTTTTATTCAGAAAAATGATACATTTTTCTGAATGTTCCGGAATTTCTTGCTGTTAATCAATCCTGATCAAACGAAACGAAATTTTAAGCGATCCAGCACATAAAGCAAGGTATACTTTTTTAGTTATAAATTTAGTCTTTTTTATACCATACAAAACAAGGAGAAAGCAAACAGATGAACCGTTAACAAGCCAAATCTAATGGCTTTGCCTCTTAAAACTGTCATATTTCAGTGTCAAACCCTCAACTTTGCTATTAAGAGTAAGAGGAATGAAAAAGAAGTCAACATTAAATGTTTTCTTATACGCAACAATTTTTATCAACTCCGTCCTCAAGTGCACTTAAAGATTTTCTCAATAATCAAACTCATAACTGAAAAAAAATTCTGCATATTTTTTTTTCTTTCTTTATTAATCGGCTAACCGACTGAACTACTAGTATAGTTCCATCTCTTTAGTGGTTTTTCACCTCTATCCAAAATCCCTAAACCCAAATTGCATCTCTAGTATAAAAATTTTTATAAAGCTCTTTAATTCAAGAGGTTGAGCATGGGGTCGAAGCTCCTCCCTCCGATTAACCTGTCCCACGGGATACATTGCATAAAACGGTGTTTTATACATTGCATAAAACGCTGGGAAAAATCAACTAATCAACTATTGCGGTACGGTAAACGCGCAAAAAAACCGAAAAGACTGATCTCTCGAGGGACTTCATCCCTAAAAAACCCTTGAAAGGAAATCCAACAGGCATAACCAAAGAAAGAAAAAATAGCCCCTGGGTAAAATAACAATGTCTACAAGTATCTGAGATCCCAGCGCCATAATGAATGCCATAAAGAAAACATGGAAAAGAAATGTGTTTCAATAACGTGTTGTAAAAATGAAATTTCAGAAATATTCACTTCTGTTCCTTTCTTAAACTGAAGACTAGTAGTTAGCAATTGATATGGCATAACGATCTGGCTCTAGAAATGCATTTGGTTTACCATTCTCAATCAGTAGGCTCTTTATCAGAGGGTGGGAAGAGTGATATGATAGATAACACTATCTAAGCCACTAAATATATTTACATTGGTATCGCTTTTTTCAGCATGTATGAGACACTTATATTGTCCTAACTTGTTTGAGGTCCACCATAAGAGTGAAGGCCCAGGAGCCCACCCATGGAATTTATACGGGTTAACACGAGCCTGTTCAGCATGATTGCTTTTCCACATAGCAACTAAAACTTGACGAAAAGATTTTTATGACTTCAATTACGTTGTCCATAGTCCCCTGTACATGTTTTGATGTCTATTTAAAACAAAGATATGAACGCTAGTGCAATATAAGCGGTAGAAATTGAAATTCTTGTCACGACCTGGTAAATCTATTCGTTGCCAAATGTGATAGGTCTGGAAAAAGAATTAATTAACACAGGCAACGACATCTTTAATATTGGACTAGCCATGAAATTCGAACGGTTCAGACAATAGATTGTCAAGTTTAAAGATGAAAATGATTGAAAAAAAAAAACACAAGGGTAAGGTTAACCTACAAAAATTTGAATCATATGCAATATCCTACATGTGTAAATGGTTTAATTACTTGTGCTCGTAAATATACAATCAAGTGCTTGTATATTTACATTTCTAATTTTATAGATGGCGTTCCTGGCAATAACCAATCTTGGAATCAATTCAGAGTAACAGATTATGCACAAGTTGAGGAGCAATAATGAATGCTTCTTTTTCAATGTTACAAGGTTTTGCTATGAACTTTGGGTTAAACTCCTACATAGGCTTCCCCTTCCCTCAAAAAGGCCCAAACAACGTTTAATCAATTGTATTTTTAAACCCTTCCAAAGCTCGCGCAACTATTATTAATGGGCGGAAGGGGTTGGGGTCAAAAGCGGAAACTCCCTGTTGGATATAGCATCGTTCTATACCCAGAAAATTAAGCTTTTTTCTTTGTGGAAGACAGGGATTTCCCAGGATTTTTTTCGGGGGGGGGGGGCATAATAGGTTACTTCGATAAACTTGCGAACAAAGAAATACCTGCAATTTAAAGGGAACCTCGACAATTGTGTCGTAGGTAGGTAGTGGAAATGGTAGTAAATTTAATCTAAAATCTGGTGAGGGTTAGAAGTTCTAATAAATCTATCGGAATTTAAATGATATAGAAATATCAATACAAAAATAGTAAGTTATAAAAACCGCCGTGCCATAAAAAAAAAAAAATAATAAAAAGCTGTTCACCATCATAAAAAAAATATATATGCATAATTTTTTTGCCTTTGCACTTGTGACTGCTATAGCGAGTGAGTTAAGCTTTTTATTGTCAAAATTTGGTCTTTAACCATGTTTTGCGTCATGCACTCTTTGTGACAATTCGTATAGGTCGAACCATTTAGCATGTCGTCTAACTTTATGGTATCACTTAGTAACTAGTAAGTATCAATTTATTCGCCTCAGTGCCATAGCAAGACAAGAAAACAAATTTTTGACAGTAAAAAGAAGTGAATATTTTACTTTTTAACCCTGCTGCGACAGCACAATCCAAAAATATCATCTCGACAGCCTAAAGAAGTTAGAATTTGAAATTTCACCTCCTTTTTCATTATGAAATGAAGATTTTCACCTCCCAGTTGGCTTTTGTGGCAATACGGATAGATTCTCTTGATTAACCTAATTTAATTAAATACTTTTTGGCGGTATTCGTCATTGGGACCGTACAAAGTAACTGAAACCTTGTTTCAAACTTTTTTGCAATACGAAGCAGTCTTAATAATTAAAAACTTATTAAAAACTCAACTATTAAAACCAATTACAAAAAAAACTTTCGTCTTAACCCAAACCAGAGCAAGCGGTTCCGACCACAAACCCACCACTACGTCAGGGGGGAGCCCCCCTAGATCTACTACTTGTGGAAGATGAGGCTTCTATTGATTTTAACCCAATTCTATTGCATTAAAAGTGGATTTTTACAAATACCTTGGAACTCTTACGCTTTTGTTGAGGACTGAGCAGTCGATCGAGCCTTTTCCCCGGCATTCTGGCCCTAAACCCCCTCCAAGTTTGCTTCAATGTCTGATAGCATCGACAACGAAATTATTCATAGAATTCCCCGTATTTTTTCCAGATTTTAGAGACGTTATTCGAAATAGCCAAATTTAAATTGTAATTGTGAACGGTTTCGATAATGCAAAGTAAACCTTAGAGACATCAATAAGATTGTTTCCATAAACACAACAGCAGACAAAACAGAAGGTTCATCTCTGGTTTGGTTTTCATGCACAAATCTTAGTGAGAAAAACCGTTGTAATCGTTTATAGTGTTTTGAATCAACTACTTGAGCGTTCCCACGAGAGAAGTTCTGGTTGTAACTTGAATGAACTTTATTAACGACTGCGTCGGCGCTGCAGCGTGTTACTACAGCACGATGCGACCTCAAGGTCCCGTATCACCATGCTAAGGTCAAACCCACTGCGCCACCTCAAGACTAATTTCTAGGGTATTGTTTTGACTGTACTAAGTGTAAAATCAATTAAGTACATTAAAGGGTCAAAAAATATGGTAAGTCAACTTGATTGAATTGGATCCTGAAGGACTCAAATGAGATGACAGTACTTACTCCTGCTGTCCTGACTTTATTTTTCTTCTTCTTTTTTTAAAGGTAGAAGATGCACATACGGTTATACTATGTGTTGAGGCAACAGCTTAAATGTATTTACTGATGCACAGTCTGCTATTCAATGCATGACTGTAGTTTTCAATAGTATTATCTATCTATAAGAGGCTCGGGGATCCCAGTCAATATATATTAATCTGTCCTCAGAGTTATGCGTATGTACAAATTATACTTCCCTTTCCCACACTAAGTACGAAGCTTCAATAAACACTGCGCGACAAATCGCCATTATTGCGCAAAAAGGTCGTATATAATTTTTATCCTCCTGAGATAATTGCTGAAAGTCATTTGCTGAACTGTTCAGTACTTATCTGTTAGCCAGTACACACTCGAGAATTTGGATCTATGAAATCAGACAATAACCGGTTTATTCAAACTACATTATAGCTATATTTTAATATATATTTAGTAGTTATTTTCCTTAGGTTGAGTTACATTTTTGATGCAGTCCCGCTATACTTAACCCCCCGCCTCCTAATGTGCAAATATACGGTCCAAATTATATATCAAGCGTCTTATTGCTTCAAACCCTTACTATAGATCCAAATCCTCAGGTGTGTACTGGTTAACAGAAGTACCAGCTGTTCTCAGGGGGAGTATTAGGGGTATAATGCATCTTCAATCACTTTGATTCTCCCCACCTACATCACCTACCTAACCTAACCTTGCATTTGATGCCCATTTAATTGGACAATCTGTCTTGGTTTTTTCTACAATTGTCCATGACTTGACTTTTCCCACAACTATTCCCTTTTTCAACTCAAAAATCAACGGACTCGGTCGAGGCCAACTACCCGTAAGCCAACATGGAATGAAAAGAACGGCGTTAGTATACTACATTTGGCAATTATCTCAGAAGTTCGAAAATGTCACATGCACCCTTTTAGACCAGACAACAACAAAATATGAGCAAAAATTTTAACTCACTCAAAAACGATTCAAAATTTCTATTTCCTCTTTTGGTATTAGGAGTTCGCGTTCCTGAGCTAAACTATCGCCTCGGAATTTTGTTCTTCTTCGATTACTTACTTGTCTCATAATCGTCAGGAGCAGCTAATTTCTATCTTTCGAGACTAGCACAAGTACATCAGATATTTTACTGAGCTTAAGCATATCGAGCTTAAGCCTTGTTGTTAACTATTAAGGCCTTTCCACGTTTATTCACCCCAAATGCAGCAAACCGAAAACTTCGCGCAAACCCACAACGTCATTTTTATCAATCATTTCAAGATCTAAAGCGTCATGGCATGAATTACTCAATGATGGGATTACAAGGGTTGTCCTTCGTCTGCCAACTTAGCTGATAATCACACTGACCTCGCTAAAAAGGCCAACGAGCTGTTTAAAAAAGCTGACCTTCAACAGTGGTCCAGCTTTAAAGCTAAGCGAGAGGAATATTTCAAGTAGCCAATCCATCTATGGTTTGTATATACGAAACGGAAAACTTGAAAAATATCGAGTAATATGACAGGTTGATGTTCTAAAACCAAATAAAAGACCAATTTCCTGGTTGTAAAGATAGGTGATAAAGGTCACCAAGGGGTTTAAATTATATGAACCAAACAGAGCAAGGTCTGTCGACACACAGACTTAAAAGATGGAATAATCATCATTTTTGATACAAAAAACTGAGGAATCTAAACTAATATTTTAAATACAAATACTGTGCTACAAGGCCGAATGCAAAAGGAAGCTACCGGGTTTCACCCCTTCCCCTGAAATTTGTGTTAGATCCGTAAAAAGTAACCAAATGCATATAACTGATTTTTGATGTTTTGTAGTTTTTATTCCCCTCCCCCCCAAAAAAATCCTGGATATGCTCTTGCTGTGCTGACTTATGAACCCAGATACTGTGGCATACGTGTTTTTTTTTTTTACTTTCGGAATCAGAGTAAAAAACTGAGTATGCATGCAAAATTTCATTAAAATCCGCACAGTTTTATTCAAATTTATGTAGTTATGTAAGTATGATATGTCATATATTCCGTCTTTTCCGTTTTTGACGGGTAATAAATTAATAATAATAATAATAATAATATTTCCTGCTGTCTAGATCAGTTTCTATGGATGCAACTTCATGAAAACAACATGGAATGAAAAGTAAATAATTTTCATCATAGATTTCCTCGATTGGATGACAATACCTTATCCAGTAGTTTTTTTAGGGAAGGGGGGGTACGAAAAAACCAAAAATGCATTAAAAATGTGTTTTTATACATTTTGTTCTGTTTTTACGAGACAGATAAAAATTTGGAGCTGAGGGACTTCAAACCCCCCAATGGCCTTGTTCGAAGGTATCATTGAAAGCCACTGTGTCTATTTTAATCGCTCAAGGATATCCAATTACAAAAAGACTTGGCCTATAATTTTATTAAGAGATACCAATGGTCGTATGCTGAGATGTACGCCAGGGATGAGGTCTGGGCCCAGCCCAGTGGCGGTTCCAGGCCTGTACATGGGGTAGCTACCCCCCAGGTTTTCAGACTTCTGACATTACATTCCTTTTATAATATTTTTACGCACCCATTAAGGTACACCCCCCAAGCTTATGAGGCCCAAAACCGCTACTGGCCCAGCCCAAACCTGAGATCCTAAATTTTCAAGATTTTTTGGAGCTTCTTATTCAATTTTTGACGATCCGCCCTGTCAAAAATTATTCCTGTCTGGTCGATTGTGGGCACTACCTCGTACACTGAAAATGTAATTCACGATAAGTAAACATGAATTTTAGAACATTGGTTACAAAACGGAAGTAGCAACCCAGGAAACATTCACAATAGATCTACGTCATCGCACCCGTCAAAATGAAAATATAGATCTCATCTGATTTAGCACAATACACGCAGCTATTTATCAGTTAAAAGAAAATAAGATTGTGACCAAAACTGACATACCGAGATTTACAAGTTACGACCGTTGAATTACAATGCAAAACATTACGCTTTGCTCACATTTCGTAAAGCTTTACACAAGTATACGGAACTGGAAATATATTAATTACTGTTTTTATTTGCATAGCCTAGAGCATCCTGGTTTATATGAACTTTCTTTTCCTGAACAGATAGGCTAAGCATAGATCTATGATGACAAAAAAAAAAAAAAAAAAAAAAAAAAAAAAAAAAAAAAAAAAAAAAAAAAAAAAAATTGATCTGAAATCGAGAGGAATTTTGATTCAAAAAAAACTAGCTATCTCAATCTTTCTCTCATAGCCCTCGAAAGCGGGATTGAATCAATTTTCGTAAAGCCTACTGTTTGAAATTCGGTCGGTCAGCCAGGTACCCAGGGTAAGTTGGAACACGCACGAAATGATTTTTTATTTACAAATTTACAAACCCACTATAAAAACATAAAGGAAGAAGTGGATTATATAGGAATTTAAAAAAAAATCACTTAAAACATATCCACAGAAAAGCGGCATGGGGGGGGGCGATTTATACCTAGGACGGAGTTCAATACTATCTAAATGATGGAAAGGATCCCGGACATGGAAATTCTGAATTATATTTGACATACTGTGCCAGGAAGGAAGATATAGGAAATTTTTACAAAACTTGAAGTATTTTTTTTAAGACGTGACATATCTCTTCCTGTCAGGAAGAGGAGCAATCCCGACAAACCCGTAATAGCCTTTTATTATCGGCATTGTATCAATATTCAAAGTAAAGAGCATACCATAGTTGCAGCTCATAGTTGCAACTAATGAAGAATGGTAATTTCCTTACGTCCTTTCGAAATCAGATGTCGACAGTAGCCCCTTGGTTCAAAGAATATGAAAGAGAAGAATCGAGGCCAGAGTGTGACAATCCCATTAGACAGTACTCAAAAGAGGAAAACACACAAGCTACAGGTGCATTTAGTGAGACGTAAATCAAGGAAGAATAGTTTATGATTAATCGATATATCATCAAAGAGATATAAAACCAACATACCAACTCCAAGCTCCTGCGTTAATTCCTCTGGGAAGAATGTTCCCGGTTGATCTGGCGATTCTCCTAGCGATGATGGTGGTGAAGGGCTATCAGCAGTAGAACCATTTGCTTGTGTTGAAAGGGGGTAAGCCGCAGAGGATGTGCGAGACACTGGTGAATGACTCTTTGGCCTCACTTCATCAGCATTATGCACAAAATGACAACGCGGTCCATACGGACAAAAACCAATTGTATGAAAAGTACGGCACAATTCAGTTTTATATTTTGGATGTCGTTGGAGGTTACGCAGCTCATGGTAACCATGAGCAAATTGACATTTATCTCCATATTTGCAAGTGCCATTTTCCTCAAAAGGGCGACAAAGCTCAGTTTTGTATCTGCTTGCATTAGCAATTGCCTGTTGTTGTGCCAACGCTGCTTGCTTTTCAGCAGCTTTGTCGGCGGGTTCACTTTGGCTTCGGTCCAATTTTTTGTGACCAAGCGATGATACACTGTTTGTTGAAGATGATAAGCTGCCGAGAAGAGTGGATTGATCATCTAAATAGAGGGATGCAGCAAACAGACTTTCTAAACCGACCGTACTGTGAGGAGTCGATTTTCCGCGGGTAACGGGACGATGTAATGGTGCGCCAACTGCTTTTGATTCACCGGATTCCATGTTTTCTGTGACTGCAGCATTTACCTGAAAGAAATTAAATAATTAAAATACATCAAAATTATCCATTTATGATTACCCTTCCTTTATAGAAGGAAAATGTTTGAGCTTAAGCATCAATCAATCTTCATTTTACTCCAAATATACGTACTGCGTATATGTATTTCAACAATTTAGTCATGTTAATTACTTTAAATCAGACATAGAACTAGTTCCAGCATACCTTAAATTGCGAGCAGAATACAAAAGGGAAAATCAGCATAAACCAACAAACACTCCTCTTCCAAATACATTTTGACTTAATAATAGGTAGTAAAAAGTAAATATGACACAAGTATTACGCAACTGACTACAGGAAGCTAATTTGACATATAAAGGCCGTATTCTTTAAAGTGCATTAGCAATTTGCATGCAACTAGATTCGACCGGTAAGCACATAGGAATTACTCAGAGAAGAAGGGGCGGAATATACAAGAAGAAACAGACAGGTCCAACAGCTTCCCATATATGCAGGCCTTTTTGAATATTATCCTTTTAATTCACGTATTTTATTGAACTTGTGCCTCATCACCAGAAAGAGCATCCAGCGTAAATGCCCGATGTGGCTAGAGTAAAGCCTTTAATGTAAGCTTATCAGAAAATAATTTGACATTAGATTTCCTGCTTCTAGGTTTGAAACAATGCATTCAAACGATCGACTCCATTAGGTTCCCCATTAGGGGAAATAGGTAAGGTTATGCCGTTCTGCTCGAGTGCCAAAGATGTATATGGAAGTGGTAAGTTCAACTTCTATAAGATCAGAAGCTTTGAACACCTACAGCACCACAATCCTCCGCCAATGACCATGGCTGTAAACCAACATTGGACTCCTGATCCATTGATATTATCACAGCTCAAACGTGGAACAGACACTAACCTGGTTAGGTCGGTGCTAATGCTGTTTAAAGTGTTAAAATTACTGTATAAAAAAATGGGTTCCTAGAAAATATTTAGGTATGCAACCATGAATAATAAAAGGTTCTTAGTACAGCTGTCATCATGTAGAATCAGTAATGTGAAAGTGAGTTTGAAGAGGACTATTAACACCGAAATTCAGCAATGCTAATTTGCATGATTGTGGCTAAAAAAGAAACTGAGAACTTTGACATGGTAGCTCTGAGCACACACCTCCCTAACAAGAAGAGCTTTAAAGCAATCAACAGAATTTATACCGATTTACAAGAGTAAACTAGAAGCCAGTTCGATCCAGAATGATTGAAACCAAACAGGCACGTACGCAGAAATTTTTTTTTGGGGGGGGGGCAAAACTTTCAAAACAGCAGATATAAAGTAGCACTTTTTTATAGTAACTAAATAAATGCAAAAAGAACGTATGTCGGAAAATGCAGATTAACTTTAATCAGTAGTATTGTAGCGGATGGGGGAGGAGACTGAGGCCTCAAAAGTACGTTTTGGACTCAGGTTATGTTCATAGCGATTTAGAACCAGTGATTAATCTATTAATTCCCACTGAAAGGGAAATTTTAGGGTTAATAGTGCAATATGGGTGCTGTGGGGGTAGTTCTTCTATTGCAAAAACGTCAATTTTAATGAAAAATGATAGTTTCCAAAATTGATCCATTAAAAGCTGTACTTTATCCTGAAAACGCCATAATATCAAGGATAATTCTATTTTGCTGTGGAAAGCAAACTCTTTTTACAAAACAAAATAACAGTACAGTCGCTAATTACTTCAAAGAGGGTAAAAATTTAGACAGAAAATGGGTTAATAATTGGGCAGTGACCTGATCAGATAATTGCATGCTGTAAAATCCCAAAAAAAAAGCTTCATACATGTATCTAGATTCTTAAAAAATGTCTTACTTTTGCCAGAAATCCCAAGAAACCATGGGGAAATTAAACATTTCGAAATTTTCGGGGGAGGGTCCGAAGGCCCCCCCTGCGTCCGTGCCAGAAACCAAGTAAAGAAAAAACGAAAACTTTAAAGAAAAAAAGATTGGCAAACTGAAATCGTAAAAATGTTGAGGCACAGAGACTCGTCCTGCAAGCGTGCCTGTTGTGCCCATCCCGCATGTTGCGGGACTGGGCCCAACCCAGCATATTTGAAATGAATGCCGCATGAGAAAATTATTAGGAAAACATGTTATACAGACAATCAAGAAAAAAAGTACTAAGATTTTACGGGGTTTAAGCATGTCAAGTCCCCCTTCAAAAACAATCTTTCAACTTGTACGATTGTTCCAATAAACTATTATTTTCCGTATAATTCGCCTATTTCTGTATTCTTTTTCTATTTAACCCCCTAAATAATTTCTTATTACGTGCCTGTCTGGATGTAGGCTATATTTATTTTTTGTTCAGGAGGGGGGGGGGCTATAGAAAAAACAGCTGTAATGCAAAATTTTCAAAACATAAGTCTTCCCTCCCAGATACGTTTCTATGAACCGGCTGGCCTTCAATAGGCCCCTTGACCGTCCCTGGCACCATGTCCTTATATCAAGCATCCCAAATTTCAGAATTTGCTTGGAAGAAAAATTGGAGAGGATTCAAGGCCCCCAAAATCTAAAATTACCGGGCACTTTTAATCAACTTATCAAGAATTGCGTTCTTCTATTATTGCCCCCCCCCCAAAACCCATTCCCTCAAATAAATCCTGTGTACGTAGCTGGATTCGAATGTTTGAATATTAATTTTTTTTTATTATTATTTGGGGAGAATGCTCTGAAAGGGTGAAAATATAATATTGTCGAACGAAGAAAAAGAAATGAAATTACATGCAATGTTTCATTTTTAATACTCACAACAACAGCAACATTGGACATGTAGATAACGTCTCTAGGATTAACAACAATACACATCATCTTGCAAATTTTTCAAACAAGAACAGAATTCAAACTAGAAGCTATGAATATTCTAAGATGGGTCTCAATTCCCATACATCCGGGTATAACGGTATTTTTAACCTGTGATAAACTGATTTTCTTCCGAACCCATTGTCTCTAAAGGATTTACGAAGAAACCCTACACACAATGAAAAGTAAAACTGAAAGGAGGGTATACAAAACTAATTGGAAAACAGAGTTAGATACTTGACTCGAAGGTGTGTGGTAGAATGTAAGCATTGTTGAAAAGTAGCTTGCAAAATTAAGGGATTAAGTGACATCTTGAAAAATTGAAAGAACGTCTCTAAAAACGAAAGATGAAATATAAAAAAACGAAAAGCATATTGAAAAATGAAAGTGAAAAGCATTAAAACTAAAAAAATATCTCCGAAACTTTGAGTTTACATTAGCCGATTACATTTCGCATAAGAGATTACCTGTTGTCTCATTTCGAAGTTTTAACTCTATTTTTCATTAGTACTTTCAGATTCTAAATACAAACAGTGACATCAATTGGGGGGGGGGAATTTGCCTCTAACCTTTGATTTGTAAAAATAACATTTTCTTTGTTTTCATGAAAAAAATGTCCCTTTTCTTTGTTTTCATTGAAAATGTCCTTTTTTTGCATTTTCACTGAGAAAATTGAAAAACTGACTGTTTTTAGAAGAACAATTTTAATTCTCCGCCTGAAAAATTTTAAAACAAATGAAATGTCTTCAAAAGTACGAAATTCTTTTCTCTTTCAAATTTGTCTTGAAATGCGCAAGGGCGAACCTCGCCAATTTCTGAAATGTACTCTATATTATGGTGGGATGACCTGTAACGACAGTTGCGTTCACGTGCAAACTAGTTGAGGTCTTGAGCGCTAGCTAACCGGAATTCTAGAATATCTTAGAGACACTGTCAAAACAAAGGGAAAATATTCATCAGAATATATATTTATTGCTGTCCATATGAACGTTTAGGACAAAGCACGCACCGTACGCAGGAGCCTTCAGGCCTGCGTCCTTTCCGAAATTATCCCTGTAATTTACCAATTTTTGATTTTTTTTTTTTAGATTTTGGCCCTCCGCCGAACGCTCGACTGGACTGAATTATAATGAACGGAATGAACGCTTGACCCTCGAATGGAATGAAATATAAGTACCTCCTCCATAAGATGATTTTGGTTCATATTGCTGGAATGCTCCCTTGAGTTTTTCGAATTACTTTGACGTCTTTGACTCAAGCTGTTGAGTCAAATAAGAACATTCTTTTGTTTTATTTGAATACATACTGATATTAGCCACATCATCGAAAAATTTCTCGTTATTTAGTGATTTCCCATTCCTTTGACGGAAGCAGCAAACATGGCAGCAATTATGGCGATTTCGAAAAAAGCCGAAACGAAAACCCCTCAAAAATGGCGTAAGATCAAAACAAGAAGTGTACCATTGGAGTCAGTATAGACGAAAACTTTGTTCAAGGAAATTACAGTCCCCCACATTGTCTCCTTTTCAATGTCGTTGGTACTTTACATTGGAGCTGAACAATGTTCTGGAATTCAACAGCAACAACTATAAAAAATCGAGGATGTCATATTTTTCTCTACTTTTATTCACTGACACATGCAATGAAATTTGTTAAGAAACAACTTAATATTCATGTAATTAACTTCATTATTTTATTTTCACTTTTTAACGACAATTATGCATACCCGATGAAACTAAACGGATTACATTTAATTCCACTGCCAAAAAACACTGGCCATCACGATTATATTGTATACTGCATCTTTTTATTGATCAATAACAAGCCAGTTTTATTTTCGGAACCCACATGGATGAACTCTCATAAAAAGAAGGACTCTGATTGTCACTACTCATGTTAACTAAGCTTTATATGGGAATAACTGATAATACAAATATGTATTTTGAAAAAATACAGAATCCCCATCCAAAAAAATTAAGCCCTGAAAATACGCCTGCATTGTATTCTGGACCCAACACGTGAAAGAAAGCCCATCCAAAACTGTAAGCCCTCAAAATGCCCTTCCATTGCATTCCAGATGCCATTTTATACCCCGTCTCTAAAATGATGTTTGTGTGCACCTAGGACTATAGAAGAGCTTTGAAATTTTTATCATAACTTGAAATTTTCTGTTGTATAGAGAAATTACCAGGCTTCCGTAGTTCATATTATGGCTTATTTGATTTTCATGTTGAGTAATAGTAAAGCGTATTTCTTACAATTTAAGATTGTTTCTACTCACAATCGGTATTTCAGCTGGTAGGCCTAAGATCAAGATATTACCTGATAAATCAACCTGATATTTCTGTACGCTGTTCAGTGACTTTGCGGTTATTAAATAAGTATTTATTTTCATGTTTTTGTTTTTAAGATAATTTTAATTGTCTAAAGAAAGTTACTGATATCATAGGTGGCGTAAGACTACGTAAAGCTTTATAGATTAGTTTGTTGTCAGGATACGTCCTTACTTTTAACTAATAAATAAGCATTCTTGTTTCTATACTTGGTTTTCGTGTCTTCAGTAAAGCGCTAGTTTTCTATAATCCTACAAACATAGAGAAATATGATTATTTGGTTTATTTGTAGTAGTTTTATTTATATATGTTAGATAAACTCTGAAGCAACAATTTTTTTTCGTTAAGTTTCAACTTCGCTCTTTACTTCTCTGAAAAAACTTTGTTTTTTAAAATTAATTATCATAAGAACCTATCGCGAAGGTATTTTTATTTCCAGACAGATAAGACAGGTAAATATATGAGGGTGTTTAATTTTTGAAGAAAAGGAGAGAAAGGAAATTGTGAGAACAATATGAAAATGGTATGCCAAGAAAGTTCCTCTTCATTATTCATCTTTTTGTGATCATTGAAGTGTGATATAATGCCAGAGACAATTTCATTGTGATGCTTTTATTTCGTCATCCCTTTCACTTTTCCTTGTCTCAAAACAACATAAAGAATGTCTAAATCCATCATTCGTGCTACAATGAGACTAGAATGTTTCTGAGGCAATGAAAGTGATTGAAATCCTAATTGAACTAACGGAGAACTCGCTTAATTAAGACACCTTGGTTACCCAAAACAAAACGGTGCTATTGTAAAAAATAGGCTTAAAGCCAAATGCAGGGTAAAAAACAAATATATCGTCCAGTTATTTCAAATCTGTAATTTATTAGCAACTTTTGATTTATGTTTGACTCCTGGGGGTATTGGGTTTGTTTTCTTGTGGGGTTTGAAATAAGAAGGAAGTGGATTGCTTCGGTCACTATTTTTCCATGGGGGGGGGGAGGGGCTTCGGGCCATTCTCATGGAAATTCCGACCCGAATATTTGTAAGTATCCTCGATTCGAATTATAGACTAGAAAACGCAAATTGTTTCTATGTTATTTTTAGTTTTATTTTGGTTTAATTCCAGACAAAAGTATTTTTTTATAAATCAGAAGAGTCTGTCAAACCGCCATGAAATCTCTGGCGAGTAAAAACGTGGACTTCCTGCCAACTGTTGATTAAAGAAAATGACGCAGCAAGGTACAATCCAACGTCAAAACTTTAGGAAAACACAAATGTTATAACTTTTTATCCAAACACTACAAATGCGGCATTATACGATTTGCGCACAAAATAGAGAGCATACCTACATACTGCGAAGTAGGGGCCTTATTGCAACCACTCCAAGGAAAGACCCAAAATAGTAGATCGAGATACACCCATTTCGATTTTTTATCACTACCACATTCCCGATAAGAAAGTTCACCTGGACCCCCCCCCGGGAAAAAAATCCACGTACAACCTGAACTGTGAATATTAATTATTGTTATCGTAATTAGCATAATTGCACACAATAAGAAGGGGAACAGGAGAGGCCTACAATTCGTCAAAGAGGAAACTATCCAATATTCTACTAGGGGTGGCCAGAAAAAATCATTTCTCAACAAAACCTTGCACAAAAGCGTCTATGCAATTTATTAAACTTGAAACTGATAATAATTGGTAGAATCAATAAAGAACTATTTGCCTGTGGTAAACAAGAATTTTGCTTACAAAATTTCACAGACAACAGCTCAAATCCCAGTAAATTGTTTTAGTCGCGTGGAGAAAAACCAGCAAACAAGAAAACATGACACATTGAATACATTCTATTCGACATATTCGAGCTTTCCTTTGGAATTGCCAAAATGTCGCAGGTGTTCAATAAAGTTCTCGCATCATAGGAAACGCTCCAGGGCTGCTTTTAGTACCCAGGAACTTGAGCATTGTCAGAGTACATCTCGTCAAATTTGCTTTTTGATCAATAGTACTGCAGCAAAATGAGGCGCATTTACACCACTTGGTGCTTTTTTGGGGTGATATACAATGAATAAGCCAAATTATGTGTACAGCTAATTTGACCAAGCTCTATACAAAGCCAAAAAATGTTGGATTACTTCTCAACAAGTTCATTAATACAATAATATCAATACAAAAAACTACCTTATTATAGAATTTTCTCTGAATTTGTTTAATTAACTTAATTGATTTAATTACTCAACGGGTGAAACAATAGCTATAATATTCAACCATTCCTTAATTTACTTTTAGCTAAACCTTGATTATGAAAGTGCTGTTAATATGTAAAACGATAGCAGGCTGTCACCCAATGCCCTGGCCGAAGGGTGGCAATTAAGGCAGTATTCAGGATTTATATTTGTGGAGGGGGGAGATATTTTGTTTGAGAGGGGGTTTCACAAAAAATTTAAACATCAAAAATTGTCTTATATGCTTTTGTTACTTTTACTTTTTTACGAGTTTGAAAAAAATTCCAGGGGGGTGGGGGTCGTAGGCTACTGGGTAACCACCCTGGATACAGTCATGGCGACAAGTAAACTACAAGATTTTCACTCTCGTGATAATTGCCAAAAAGTTTGCTCTGCTGATCTCAAAAGAAGGATCAGCAGAGTAATGTAGAGGAAGTGGATCAGAATTTAACAGAAAAGACCATCCACACCATCTAGCGTCTACCGACATTCTTCCAAGCTTTATAATCGATTTTCTATCAGGAACTAAGAGTAGAAATTTATTAATACTACCCTAATTTTAACAATTATATTATCACAATTCATTATTTTTATTACTACGCTGAAAAAAATCCCGAGTGCCGCCAAACGCTTGATGGCGCTGGTTGTTTTTTTTTTTTTTTCTTCGGCATCAGCTCTAGTTCCCAACCTTATAAGTTACCCATACTCTTTGGTGTAGATTACTTGGATTTAGGAATATTTTTTATGACGGGATAGACGTCTCTAGGCCGTGTTCGGAAATTGTGTTGTGAGTGGTGTTTGCCTTGTAGGCAGCATCTCTCGTGGCTTAGTTTTGACTGATTTTGATTGCTGGAAGACAGTTATCTTCTTTTTTTCAGAAGTATTGATTTACTTCTGTAGTTGTTCCTCCTACATACACAGGCCATAAAAGCCTTTGCGGCACCAAAGGTATAAATTGTTTTTCTTTTTTTTGTATATTTTGACAATAAACTAATTGATTGTACTAACCCAAGTAAAAACGTCTCCTCAAGTACGTAGGTCAAAAATAATAGAACAAGTTTAAACCTCTTAATAGTTTTTTTTTTTTTCAGCATACAACTTTTTCTCTAAATTAGAAGAAGATAAGGTACAATAACCTCCTAATATTTAGAAGATTAAAAAATAACATGAGATAAAATTTAGGAGATTTAATACTTGGAGATAAAAATCCCCAAACAAAATGTCTGCGCTATGGCATTATTCATGTTAGGTGCCTCAAGATTTTCTCATTTCAGAGGAAATACTAAATTGGGAAAAATATTAGACATGAAAGAGAAGTGGATTAAAATCAGCCATCATCATCATTTCATACACAGAAAAAACATAGTTTATTAAAACATTGGTTATAGGTTAGCTTACAGCTTCCCGAAATATGATTCTCATGTACATTTTTTTGGATTAATATCTTAATGACTTAAGATCTTAATTAATTAAGTTTAAAATCTAATTAATTAATATCATATTGACTTTTCTTGCCACTTCCGGATTTATGTTTCCATGTACATTTTTAGGATTAACATCTTAATGAATGAAGATCTTAATTAATTAAATTTAGTATACTTAATTAATTAAGGTTAATATCTTAATGTCTCACAATGCGCTTTTAATTAATAAAGTTATATCAATTTAATATTCCTACCAATTCAAATTGATATGTCAATTTAAATATTATACCAATACCAATGATGTATTACCAATTCAATACCAATAATGTTACACCAATTTAAGATTCCTACTATTTTTGTCAAAAACACATACATTTACCTAAGGCTATTTGGATTCGTTACAAGTTTGGATATAAAAGCAATATCTTACATTAACTATTGAATGGTTAAAGAAAGGTTTTTGTTTATTATACCAATACATTTTTTTACTTATCATCACACTTAAATTTTCCATAACCGGTGAAGCTTATTCAAAATCAATTTATTACCAGACAATACTTCCTATTGAAAACCTCCGATTTCGGAGGTTTTCAAAAGCTGTTCAACTTTTCCTATTCCTAGAAAGCAAGATCCGTCATTTCAACAGTTACAAGCAGCATTCAATTTCACATGGGTACACAATTTTTCCCCTTAGGCTACATTCTACATTTACAAAAAGTTCAACTTCAGAACTTCGCTTACTGGGAAGCAGAGCTTATAATATTTTAGGGTCCAAAATGGCGTATTGCTCAGGCGGAAAAACCTTATGAGAAGTACATCTATCCAAAAAAAAACAACATAATGTCTAAAACACGTAAGTGCATAGGTATACATAGCTCTGACCCCTTGTAAGAAGGGAGGGGGTCTCACGTTGGTTTCATCTTTCCTGAGTAATGGGGGTCTTTTGGTTAATTTCTGTGGGGGACTCTTCCTATCCCTACAGTGTGCAGGTATACATATGCTGACCCTGTATACAATTCTCTCGCATTTTTTTTTTGAGGGGGGGGGCATAAATTTAGTAGAAAGCAGTCAGAAGCAGCATTCTTTAGATATATGTACAACTTTGGTAAATAGGCTGCCGGCTCCAATAAAACATAAAAATTAACATATAGTGTCTCGAAGGTCACTATACAAAGTAATTAGGCATGAATAGTCAATCATCTGGTTTTTCAAGATTGATACAAGTTCTTCAAGGTAAAATGCTACGGGAAAGTCATTATTCATCTGCTCCTAAACATAGTCGATTTTGTATCGTATAATCCAAGTTTCAGACATATAAAGTTTAATTTAAAAAGACTCGGGTTGGTGTTTCAAGGAGAACCTAGGTATTATAAGTAACGTAAATAGATACAAACCAATTTACAGATGATAAATTGTGACTAATTATAGTATAGATAATTCATAACTAACAATTTATAGATATAAGGCTCAGAGCCAGAACGGAAGATGTTTCGTCTTAACACGAAAAGTAGATGGTAATATTTTCTTAAACGCTGGTGGCCATCTTGCATAGTACATACACTTAAGGACGTGCAGAGGAGGGGGGGGGGCTGGTTCCTCCACAAAATTCCAAAATTGTCGGGGTTTCTAGGCACTTATCATTCAAATTATTATTTGTTATTGTATGATTAGCCTTCCCCCAAAAAAATTCTGCGTATATGCCTACATAATAGGAAAAAGAAAGGAATTAAAAACGTACTTTTTAAAAATTAAATATAATTTTTAATTAAAGATACTAACGTGTTATCTCGACCACACTCAAGAAGTTTAATTTGTTTAAAAACCGGTTTTTCTGTGTGCACTCTCAGATAACCAGTTTAGCCAGAGTGAGACAAATTAATATGCAAGTGTATTTTAATTAAATATTTAATATAGAGTTGGTTAGGTTAGATATTTAATATAGTGTATTCTGGGCGGTCTATTCCCCATAATTATGTTATATTTTCTATAATTTTTGTTGCTAAAGTATTAAATTTTCATCAGTTTTAGGTATATTTCATTATGATTAACCTAAGTTCATTTCTTGAGTTTGATCGGGATAAAACGTAAAGTACTCAATCAAATATTATTCTATATATCAAAGAAGGAAAAATTGAAGTTCTAACTCAAGGTATTTACGTATTATACGAGAAACACTAGAGACATTACCCGGTTTTCATCCCAGTTAGATTGCAATGTATAGTGATAGAATACACTGTCTGACCATAGATAGCTATATTTTAGTTAAACATTTAGTTGGTATTTTGGTTAGGTTAGAATAGGTTTGTTAAGGTTACGTATTTAATATATGCTATGCTTTAACCCCCAGTCCCCTTATGTGCAAATGTATAGCCCAAATTTGTTTTTAAACTATTATATTTTTATCTTAATTACGTACATTTCATTAGTATTTACTTAAATTCACTTCTCGAGTGTTTCTTGTATAAGTATAATATAAGTATAAGTATTGTATAAGTTTCTTGTTAAGTACCTAGATCTGTCATAGCCTCAGGTCGCTTTGCTGATAAAATAATTTTTAGCAGTAAGTTTATAGATTGTCACCCATGGAAAAATAAACAACATTGCTCAACACATTTTCAAAATCAAAAAGATTCCATTCAGTGGTACATGAAATATATAAAAACTTAATAGCACAAGTAAAAGCCTAACAACAGTTTAGCTGGTTTAGAAGAATTACTTTATATTTTCAATGACTAATCCGGTTTTTCCTAACCATTGATTGTTGATAATGCTCTTAATCATTAGGTAAGATACCAAAAACAAAAAAAAACGAGTCAACGAACTTCGCAAGAAGAGTCAATGTTCAAGAAGACGAATGTTACGGGTAATAAATAATAAATAAACTTCCATAGATAATATTCCAATATTATTGGAAATAATTGCAATTATTGGAAACAATGCAATAAACAATAAATAAAAATAATATATAAACTTCCATTTCTTAAATTACCAAAAGTTGGTAAACGTTGTAACATATAGAAATTTAGTAGAAAGTGACGTGGTTTATCCTAGAAACTTTAAGCAACAATCAGGGGCGTACAGTATTTTTATTAGGGTAGGGGGGCAAGAATGGATGCTATTGAAGTAGGTGCTATTTAAGCGGTAGTGAAGAAACATAACTACGGTGTAAACAAGCTTTCATAAAGACTCGACTTTTCCAGCCAGATTCACCACTAATGCTGCAGTACATATCCCTATCCATTTCCTCCAACCCCAACGCCCAGCACAGGATGCTCAATCTCACAATTGAGCCCAGCTCTATTCTAATCGCACCGGGTATTGCGCTGTTCATTTACTCGAAATTTGAATGGATTTTGACTCTGTGAGAATTAATTCTTATACTAAACTTTTAATATTCATGATTTATTGAAATACTATTTATGATTTTTTAATAAATTGATTTGCTTGTGGGCTCGCCAACTTATATTAATCAATAACATTAATATCCGCGGGTAACATAAAGCCGAAACAAATATAATACGTAGTACAATAGTGCTGTCTAAGTAAAGATATATTAAATTAATATTAAAATTAAATGTAAAAAAATAAAATTAAATGTATAAATTAAAATATTACCACAGATTGTGTAACATTATATTGTGACATATTGTTCACATTTTAACGAATTTATAAGTACGCATCAGAATTTAAAATAAAGCTAGAATTATTAACTTATCCGTTGATATCCAGAAATTTGAATACTGCTTGGCAACATTGCGGCAGAAACCTTAGATTAATTAAAAATTACCAGGGACGTAAATTAAAAAGGAAAATTGACTCCTTGAGTTCGAAAATTACCTTCCCCTTTATATCTTTCTTTAAAAATAAAGAATTCTATAAAAATTACACAAAAATGTTTCTTGTGTAAATCACTTTATTTACACAAGAAATAGGGGTATACATTTCCAGGGGGTTAAACTTAATATCACTTTTAGGTCTATAATTACCTTCACAAGCAAAGCTCAGTCTCCTAGTAATGCATTTAAAACTGATAACAATAGAAAAAGAGAAAGGGTTGGTGCTACTTATACGTGCACACAAAATTTCTAAATTGTTGAAAAATATAAAAATTTTGTTTAAATTCACTTTATTCTGTTCTCAGAAAACACTTCGTAGAGCATGATGATGTGGAGATAAATTTCCCACAAGCATCACTGGGGCTGTGTGAAATGCAACTAATTTCAGTCACAATCCACATTTACGTAAATTCTTTTTTTTTGGAAACATAGGGAATAGGATGTTTTGAGCGCTTATTAGGTATTTCAGTGACAAATAAGGGATTCAGTTTCTATTAAATAACTAGAAATAAAAATTAAAACAATTGATTCCTGGAGCGGATTCCCCTCTACAAAATTCCATGACCAAACTACAACTGATTTGACCTATCTAATTATAGTACAAAGATCATAAAAAGTACTAAGTCGTATTTTCTTTTTCAATGATTTGTTCTTCGTTCAAGAAATTATATTCACCGCATATCTATGTGGTGAGGGTGTATTCATTTCCACGTTATAATAAGAGGATCTAATCTTTCACTGATAGATTTTGGGGAGTTAAAGCACTTTAAATATCAGGGAGGAGGGAAAATTGACCTGAGAAAATGTGGCGAAACAAGAAGCATAAAATAGTTTTCAATTTGCTATTAACTAGGCTCGGATTTTTACTTAATGATAAGGTTTCAAAGGCAATATATTTGGAAAAACATTAATGTAGAACATATTATGAAGTGTAATAAACCCTTATTTTTTTCGTTTTCCTTACGTTAAAAACGAGACAGGATAAATTAAAAAAAAAAAAATATCTGCTAAAAGTAAAAAGCAAATTTGACACCTAAAACGAGCAACTGCCTTAAAGTGACTAAAGAGATTACAGTTTTTTCTTCCAAATTATTGGGCGGGGGCAACTGATCCCCTCCCCCATCAACGGCGCCACTGGTACCGATATCTAGTTGATCAAATCGTCCAGGAGAAAGAAAATATAAAGGAATTTTAATCTAGAGAAATACTAAACCTGAGTCCCAAATCCAAGATCGTTTTAAGTTTCCACTTTCTTCAATATTTATGTATTGTAACATAACAGCTGTTTAGTTACAGCAACCTATTCCTTAACAACTCCGGTGAAACTGATTTTGAAAACAAACCCCACTTTCCACGGAATATGAACAATTTTATCCGGATATTAAAGCTATAGGCAATAAAGTCCTAAATTAAACGCTTAAACTTTTCTCTCGCCATAACAGTTACTTATTTTCTGAAAATTTTAGACGTCGGTTGGACCCTAAACATTTGTAATCACTGAAATCCTAAATTCGGCCCCGAAGCATGGATCTTCATAACCGGAAGAGGACTTTTGTTTTTAATTCGGCAGTTTATAATCGGAAAATGTTGGAGCTGAATGTCATTTTTGGGTGTGAGGGGGGGGAATAGTTTACTCTCTGCATCAGGGATCATGAAGATATTGGTAAATATTGAGCAGCTCATATTACTGACCTACGAATAAAGTGAACATACTACTTGATGCCTTTTTTGTGTTCTTTCCAAATAGCCTATAATAATCGCTTTTGACGCAAATGAACTTTACCCCCACCCTTACCAATTCAAGGTATATATTTTCACATTGGGGGGGGGGGGGGGTAAACTTACCCCGATAGTCAGAATTGCTTCCTGAATCCAAATTTAACATTCATTTGCATCAGAGCCAAACTTTACCACCACCCCCCTAATGTGCAAATATATACTCTGAATTGACATATAGACTTATAGGGGTGGGGATAAATTTCAATTGCGCCAAAAGCGATTATTACAGGCTATTTGGTAAGAGCATAAAAAAGGCATAATGTGGTATGTTCATTTTATTCGTAGGTCATTAATATGAATTGCTCAATATTTACCAAGATCAATACATATCATGATTTTTGAGCTGTTAAAAATCATGAATTTTCAATTGAAGTATGAGTTATTGGTCGTTTTCTGACCAAACAATACTACGTTTTCTCAGCGCCGTTTTCGTCAAAATATTACTACATTTTCTCAGTGCCAAAATTATTTATAATAAGGTTAGTTTAGGTTAGGTCAAAAGTGCTTAAATTTGCACTAGAAGCGACTATTATATTCGTAAAGAGCTTAAAAAAAGGCATCGAGTGGTATGTTCACTTTATTGGTAAGCCGATAATATGGACAGTCATATATTAACCACCTTTACTTTTAAAAATTAGCTTAGCAGCTCAAAAAAAAGAAAAAAGTGACCAGCTACTTCGACAATTCCTGTCTAGAATTTCTGTTTGTGGCTCGCTAACTAAAAAAAGTACAATAATTTCACATACCAAACATTTAGATAATCGGGCCATCTTATCAATTGCAAAAAAGCTTATCCCAACAACAGTCACTGCGCATCAACACTTAATTACACACTATTGAATAATATCAATACAACAATGCTTTGAAAAGCCTAGCCTTGATATTACGCGGAAGAAACCTTGACCAAGAGCTATGTGACGTCATAAAATTTATCTTGGCAAATCTCCAACTCATTGCAAAATAAAACCCGGATATATTAAAACACTACCTTGATTATTGAGGCAAATGAACCGAGAAAAACACCGAAAGTCTAAATATGACACTAAGACCTCTATTTTCCACAAAAAGCACTGTCTGAAAACCCGGTCAAAATAATCAATAGCCTACTAGACACGTGGTTGATACTAGTTTTTTTTTTCTTTTATTTTATCTAAAATTCTTGAAATTAAAAAACAAATCTTGTACTAAAAACACTGCCCCGTCATTAATTACTCCATATAGCAAAATGGACCTCTGATAGGTTGAGAAGGAAACGTGTTAAGAAAACAATTCTTACTTAAATATGCAGAAAAATAGTAGTCAACACATTCTGAAGGTGCTTCAACTATACTATACTCCCCCTTCTAATGTGCAAATACATAGCCCAAAGTATACGTTTTGCCATGTTTTTCCGTTTCTTGAATACGTCAGCGTTGATCCAATTTACTGGTACACAGGTCGAAACAAGAGTGACGCATTGCAAAATGCATGGGAAATATATAATTTGGGCTAAATATTTGCACATTAGGAGGGCTGGGGGTATATTATTGTACAAACGCCTTAAAAAGTATTAACTGCAAATTTTTGCATACTAAGTAGTAAAAGTTATTTTACTAACACGTTTCCTTCTTAATAGTCCCACTTCTGGGCTTTATATCTAATAATAATTCCAAAGACTACTTTGAGTACTGGAGAGGATTTTTGGAGCAAAGTAGCAGATGTTTTAGTGAAGAAGTTTAGGAAAGCAACATAGGATGTCAACGAAATAGCTTCAAAGTTTTATCACATTGTTATTTCACAGAATGTTAATCCAAAGATGCAAAATGGTCTATGATTGGCCGGATAAAAATAATCCACCAATAAGAATCAAGTTTAGATTCTTACGACTTAGAACAATGTGATGGGCCTACTTAATCAGTGCGAAATAAGCATTAATTTCAGTCCTCGGGAGAAGATAAGAGTCTACATAAGTTCCGAGTGACAGATTTCAATAAACTCATCAAAACGTTGTATTCATTTTTGTTACGTTTTTTACGACTGGGACAAACATTTCGGGGAAAGGGGGAGTTCGAATCCCCCCCCCCTCTTGGATGCGGCCTTGGTACGTAGTGATTTAATAAAAACTGCAAATGAATCCCTTTATATGAAAGATGAGACGAGGAGTGAACCCTTTAATATTAGTAGGAAAACCATTACCTTAATCTTAGTAGGAAGGAAATTATCTAGTATTATGTCCATATTTAACTAAGCCTAGAAGATGCTGTAGATAAAGCTTAAGAGAAGAACGGCGCGGTTTAAAAAAAAAGAAACTAAGAGGGCACTGACCAAATACTCACGCTCAGATTAATAATTGAGAAGTTTCAATATTGAGACTTCCCAGATTCCTTATATTAATAATAACCGAGAATACCCAGCAACTTAAGGAGATTCGAAACCTTAAAAGATCAACCTATATCGTTCATTATTTTATTTTAGTTTTTGCGGCTGAATTACTTAGAACTGACTGATCAGTATTCCCATTGTTTGTAGAGCTTTGATTAGAGATTCGAATAAACAGACAACTAAAAGTTGACGTGTGCTTTCCTGAATATCTTAGAAAAACCATTTAACTTCTCTCGTTTTGTGCTGGGGATAGAGATGTCCAGTTTTATTGAAAATTATCATCAGACATTGTGAATTACATCGTTAGACAAGTGACATTGTGATATTGTCATTTGAATAAGTTCTGAATTCATTTTCGGAAGATTAAGTAACCTAAAGTGGGAATACTTCAAATGAAGAGTAAACCACCTCAGAAGGGTAAAGGGGTACCGTTAGGTAACGAGAAATTTCACCCAGTGGATAGATTTCCTTACCTAAGTGGTTCTAGCGCTGGTTAGAATGACGGTTGCAGTGGAGATGTGAAAAGGTGTAGTCAAGTCGTAGGGCATTTTTAGAACTAAGATTATGATACCAGAAGGCCAGACATGGACAGATGTCAAGTATGGCTCTGAAACGTAGCCGTTCCGAAAGGTTGAGGAAGAATTGCTGTATGATTTCCAGTCTAATGCTAAGTTCAGTGGCATAGGATTTCAACAAAATCCATGAATAATTTTGGAAAACAACATTTTTTGGCGACTTGTCCTAGGGGATACCGCAAATACTGTTGAAGAGCATGGTATCAAATGAGAAGGTTACGAAACAAAAAGGTACATAAGACTTACATCGTTAGAAGACATAGCTGATTCTTATTGAAATTTATTTTTGTAATTTTTCTAAATTTGTTGCTAACCTTTTGTTAGCATTTGTTTAATTAAAGAAATAACAAAAAAATTATAATCAGAAAACTAAAATAATATAATCCACAAAAATATAATTTTATGTAAAAATGTATAAAATTGCAGTTATCTTTACATAAAATCTGACCAATTTTTGTCATTTTGTTGACAGGTTTATTTATAAAATTTTTTTATTAATCTGTTAATTAATAGTGAACTAATCAAATAATTTATTTATCAATATAGTTAATAATCAATTATAATTATAATATATGATTAAAATATCAATTAATAATCAATTAGCCATATGCTCTGGCACCCTTATATTTAATTTCAGCTCTCCTAGATTTCGGTTAAACAGATGATCCATGGTGCCAGAAAGGCGTAAGTTTTTTTTTTGTTTTTTGGAAGACGAAACTGAGTTCCCTCTCTTATCATTTCCACATTCTCCTTGTCCAAGAGACTACAAAAAGAAACGTAGAAATAAATAAAACGATTAAGAATGCCAGCAATGTAGATTGGATAATTGATAGTTTCCCGTTGAAAATTGTGTCACCCACCTATCAAAGTTATCTTGATTAGAGTTGAATTAAGCTGCCAGTTTTTCATATTTTCAAGAACTGGACTGAAAATACTCAACCGAGTTTGGTATGATAGAAATTTACTTGGCAAAATGAGTAACAAAAATACATATAGCAATGAAAATTACAGTCATGGGGATTCTTAGGTTAAAAATTACGCATTTGTTCACGTCGAAAAAGTTTAGCACAAAGCAAAACTATAACAACCGAAAAAATACGGCACTTGTGTATTAATCAAGACACACTCAATAAGTGAAGTTAGGTTATCTTCTATCATTATGCGTTCCTTCTCGTAAGAGCATAAAGTCATGTTGTCTCCATTGACACACTGTTTTGATGTAACAACCCCTTATCCTGGAAAAATATAATTGCCTCTTTTTCAATCTTTGGCAAGTCCCAAATCTTCATTTCAAAATCCATGTTCAGACACTATCTTGTATCACTACGCGTAGTAAACTTAATTGAGTTTTGTCTTTGTGGCTATGAAACCAGTTTTTCTCATAAAATGTGCGAGCACCATAGTTTGTTTCACGAAAGAACCTAACTTCACTTATTGAGTGTGTTCTGAATAATACACAAGCACCAAAAATACAATTGGGTTTTCTTCTGTTCAATAGTTTTTCACTGAATTCAGAATGCATTCAATAAACAGTCCAATTCGAGCAAAACCTCATTCCTAAAGGAACTTAGATAACGCCAGACCTATTCATAAAATTTGCCTGATTTGGTTGCTCAGACAGAAATTTTAATTATCGGGTTGATATCTATTTGTAATGCGGTAAAGATATAGAGTTATATCAATAGGTAATGTGGATCCTGGAGTTCGACTTCGAACAAGCTGGTCTCTAAAAGCGTCTCTATAAAAAGAGTCTATGTTACCAATATCGAACTGGTAAAGTTATCTCAATTGGTAATATGGAACCTGGAGTTCGACTTCGAACAGGTTGGTCTGTAAAAGCCTCTCTATAAAAACCGTCTAAGTTACCAATATCGAATTGGTAAAGTTATCTCAATTGGTAATGTGGAACCTGGAGTTCGACAGTCGAACAAGCTGGTCTATAAAAGCGTCTAAGTTACCAATATCGAATTGGTAAAGTTATCTCAATTGGTAATGTGGAACATGGAGTTCGACTTCGAACAAGCTGGTCCATAAAGCATCTAAGTTACCAATATCGAATTGGTAAAGTTATCTCAATTGGCGAAGTGGAACCTGGAGTTCGACTTCGAAGAAGCTGGTCTATAAAAGCGTCTAAGTTACCAATATCGAATTGGTAAAGTTATCTCAATTGGTAAAGTGGAACCTGGAATTCTACTTCGAAAAAGCCTGGTCTATAAAAGCGTCTCTATAGAAATACAAATAACAATAACAATTTATATAATGCCTTCTGCGGTGGCAGAGCCGCGCAACGGAATTTACTCTGTTTGGTAAAACAGAACCTGGAGTTCCATCCCCGCTGCAGCAACCCGTCTCAGGGCCTGGAATTTGATTCCCGGGACGAAATTAAGTGAAAGCATCGCCATAATAATCCAAAGAGGAAGGAATAAGAAAATATCTCATGCTTTAGTAATGTGCCATGACACACCATGACGTAGATTAGCCTGATTTCCTCCTTTGAGAATGTACTTAAATTCGTATGTGTTTTTTTTTTTTTTCATGCAGCTAAGCATTAATAATGAAGGCATCTAATCTTCATCAAATTCTAAAAGTGATGAGCAAATTGAATTTCAATACCGGCTCTAGCTAGCTGCAGAATTTAACTGAATCTTATTTTGAGTGCATGCATGTAACAACGATTTTCTTCATAACAAACTTTCCTTGTTCGGGGGGGGGGGGTTAACAATAAAAACACTGATCTTATCTGCTAAATTAAATAAGAAGTGCCCAGTCAATTCAAGGGAATTTTAGATATCGAAGGGAAGGGGGCGGGCCAAATCCTGTCCCCCCGGGGTAAGTCCTTGTCTAAGTGGAACCCGTGTTAGCAAGATCTCTATGCAACAAAAGGGAAGTTTGAATAAGCGTTAAGACGAGCTAAGATTCACACTGCCAAATAAACTTGTTACAAAGCGAATTTGTAACAAAGAGCTCTTGTAGCAGGCCCGTACTTAGAGAGGGTCTTCACACTCCCTCCCGAGATCTCAATATATTTACTATTGTGAACATTAATCTGTACGTTTGGTATATTATTTGTTTGTTTTCAAAATTACCCTTTACGGCAAAATGAATTCCTGTTTTAATTGCTTGAGCCTAGATTGATGCGCCTGTTTTATGTAGTAGGAGCGTGCTCTTTCATGAAGTCACACTTTCAGTACAACTTATCGCGGTCAATTTCTATTTATTTTCGTCACTAATAGCCAATTAAATCCACTCCTTGTTAAATAAAATGGATTTCATTGACTGCCAGTGACGAAAATTAATAGCAATCGTTCGCAATACTGAATGCGGAAAAGCTTATGTTAATTTTTATTAAACTTTCAAAAGAAAGGCACGTGATTTTGCTTATGGAAAACAAATATTTACGATATCGAATTGTTTGAAAGCCAAATTTGAAAAAAAAGTAATGGTCACTAAATGAATGTATAACTTCTATAATTAAATAAATTAAGACAATCTGCAACTAAATCTATAACAACTGCAAGTGGTTTTACGAAATCTTCTGATAGCAAATGTTCCCTTAAATAACAATCCCAATCGAAATCAAGGATATCTGTTACGGTCACCGACACACACAAAAATCAGGAAATAGTCAATTTAAAAACTTGTTTCCTAATTAACTTGTCTTCTTGACCTTAACTTATATAAATTCGCTAATTCGTCCAAAAAAGGCCTCTAAAAGGTTTTAATCGAATATAACACTAAACATAACTTTGATTTAGTTTTTTTTTTTATGCACAGTTGCTCCCAAACATGCTACCTCAACAATTAAAATATTTACCATAATTAATAAAATATTCATGAATAAGTCATTAAAAATAGATATGCTAGCCATTCGAATTATTGCGATAATTAAGAAAACAAGAACTGAGTATGACAAATTTTATTACGTGAAAAACTTAGATGAGCAAACCGCAATTAATTGCTCGTTGATACCATTGACGGCATGTGTCTATCCCTGTGAGTCTTTGCCGAGGGAGCTTATGGTAAAGGTCAAATGAATGCTAAGAAACCCACCAATTTTCTTAGAAATTTGCTCTAACAATAGTTCAAACTTTTCTAGAGTTTTAGGCACACCAAATTGCCCAGCTCAATGACAATCGATCCCTATTTTCATGCATTTCCAGGAACAATTTTCGTGTCTCTCAGGTTCCTGACTATTCATAATACGAGAAATATTACATATTTAAGCACAAGTATATTAGCTTTTTACGATGCTATTGTTTCATATTTTACGACTTCCAAAAGAAAGGCTTAAGAAATTCAAGCGGGATATGAAAGTTTCGCCCAGACGGGTTGCGTTATAATTTCGAACATTAAATTTGATGAACTCTTTTCGAGCTTTTTGCATTATGCGGATTTGGGTCAGTAAGTTTTTAATTTTATGCATTTTTGATCATACAATGGTCCGGAGTCGTATTCTATTGTCGTCAGGTTTTTAAAGTAAAGGATTACACACTATAAGTCGCAGGTGCGCAGAGATTAACGTTTCAGGGCCATCTTTTATGCATGGTTGCCAGTTTTTCTTGGAATATGCTAGCACAAACTTTGACCCAAATGGGCTAATTTAGATAATCTCATTACCCAATTTCGATTTTCACCATGTCAAAAGGAAGAAACTGGCCCAATATGATAGCACCACTCCTGTGGCACTAAATTTGGGTTTTGAAGCATTTGGTTGACTTTTACTTTGTAAGTGGCTTTATCACGAGAAATCAGCACAGACTTTTTTAATGCACATTCTCATTGTTTTCAATTCATAAGATAATTTATTCTTTTCCAAGCCGATCGAACCTCAAAATAGAAACAAGGAAAAAATATCATTAAACGAATAGAAATGATAAAACTAGAAAAAAAAGGAAATATAATGTTCTAGTGCACAAATCCTTAGAATCAATTAGGTTTATAGTCTTATTAACACACCAAGTGATAAGAGGCACATAAAAAACTAAAAAGTTCATTTTCCAGATTTCTCTTATCTGAGTAAACAGTCTTAGGGTCAAAATACCGAATCTTTTATTTTATTAATTTTTCTCATGGATGAAAAAAAAATCACTCAGATATGCTTGATAAAACCAAGCGTAAATTGAATAGATTTGAAGCATAAGTTGCATATTCTAGGATAAGCAAATGATTTTTATAGAAAATAAATATATGGGGTATTCATAAATAAAACATTTTAAGTAGACAAAACAAGTTAGACCAATTGCAGCTTAAACTTAGCCTAATAGGTTAGTTGGAAAAAATATCAGGACAAATTAGCATTTAACATGTCTTGAAATCGACAAACAGTTTTAGTGTTTTTTGAAACTTTCTCACCTTGAGTGACTCCGGGCACTTCAGGATCTAAAAAATCCACCTTTAAAAAAACACATTTTTTGCTTTTTTTTAATGAAACCTTAGTTACTTCTTACACTTTCACTGCAAAAAACAGATTTGCCCCCCCCCCCCCAATATTACTCCGACTCATTAATTTGTCTGAGAAGTGCAGATAAAAACACTTACACTTTGACTAAAAATTCTTATAATCCCCCCCTCCCCCAACTTCAATCCTAGACATAGCCCTGATCACCTATTTTCTTCGGTAAAGATCTTGAAAAAATAACTAAGGCCTGGAATGTAGCTATGCAAAACATTATACATCGTACCACCATAATATGTGAAATATTATACACCGTCCAGTGTCCATAACTAGTCAACCATAATATGCAAAATATTTATACCGTGCTTAAGGTTCGGTGAGCACAGGGGACTAGGAATGGAAAAAATATCAGATAAGCGCCATGTTTTAATTACCGAATGTTAGAAGCACCTTCTATATTTTTTATTGGGGGAGGGTAAGGTGAAACCCTATTCTACCTCTTCCCTTGCGGTTTTAGACCCCCCTCATATACGAAATAATTTCTCTTCGTTTTAGATTTTAATGTTGCTCCATGATTTCAGTTGTAAAACTTGTTTTCTTATTTAGCTCATAAATTAACGACAACATTCTGCTTGTAAGCTTTGGAACCCAGATTAGATAGGGAAAAACACTCTCAAGGTAATTTCTCAATTTCATGACCTATCAAGCTAATTGAACTGCTATCTTAGGGCAGACTTGAACGAGGATGAGTTAAACTTATGTTCACACCCCATCCTCGTGAAAAGAACCATTTGCTCCACAAAAAGGTAGATTTTTCCATTCAGTTCATAACGTAAATATTTAACAGTAGCAAAACTTTGGTTCAGAAATGGGATTTATCGAAGCGCGCCGAAAAGGAAGTTTCCCTTGCAGAAAGGTGTGCGACTAATGTGTCCCAAAAATCTTTAATGAACTGTATATGAATTTTCGCTACCGATTAATATTTATACTGTGAATCAGTTCTACTCTGGTCGAAAGACAAGAGTTGTACTATGGCTCTTTATCAAGTTCAACAAGAGTGATAGTAAGAAGATGGAAGCACATACTTTCACTGGACAAATCCAGCGCAAAACAGAATCACGTGGATATAGGATTTTTATCCGGCTCGCATCCTCGTGAAAATGGCCTCTTACTTTTGTATCTCCTCGCTAATTACTTATTTTGATATGTATCCGAACGTCCGTCTAATTTACAAATCGAACAGTAAATAAAATTACGAATTATCTACTCTTGACCAAAATCGCCAAGAGCTTCGAAAGGGAAATGGCAAAGTCTTTAGTTTCTACATTTAGCTCTCGAATATCGAAATTCCAGTCGCAGAAAAGATGATTCTGGCGTAGGCATCAATATTAGAAAGCAGTCTTTTCAAAGATGATTTACAAGCAGACTCACCAAGTCAATTAAAAGAGAAAAAGTAAAAAATTATAATAACTTTGATTTCAAATAAAATTCTAATAAATTCGACTGGTTGCTTAAAAAAACCTGGGTTTATATTTCCTTTTATTTGAGCGATTGTAGAAAGCAACATTTTTTTTCAGTAATAGTTCTACATGACCAAGAGCATATGTTTATTTAACTCTTGTATAAACCTAAGAAAATATATCATTCCCTGCACTATGAAGAGAAAAAAAAATGGCCCGAACCTTTACAAAAAATTACTTAGTCTTTAAAATAACGTTTTATTATTAATACATTTAATAAATATGGAGCCATTTTCGAGAAATAATGTATATATACATACATATACATATATATATATATATATATATATATATATATATATATATATATATATATATATATATATATATATATATATATATATATATATATATATATTAAAGCGTCTTCCTTAAATTGGTATTCGATATAACGTTTTATTATTAAAACTAATCGAGACAAAATCTACCATTTTTAAATAAGCTACAAATGGCAAAATTTTCTCACCAAACAATTCTTTTAGACACATTTTTCAATTTTCGATTACTACGGGCCGTTCTTTACAAGTAGGTTGTCAGATTGTCAGATAAATTGAAACTGAAATTTATTCTTACTCCAGCTAAATTTCACATAAAGAGACTATAAACGAAGAGAGGGTTCGAGGAATTTGTCTGGTAGAATCATGGCTAAATCTGGCAACATGTTCGCACGGGTAAAATCGCCCAAACATGGACCAAGTCAGCCTATTTTAGCAGCGAAAGTCAAGAACTATCTGTTCTGGAAGAAAAGGCGGGTTTTTGGCTCCAGAATTTTATATCCGGAAGAAAATACTCACGTCTTTTGCAGCGGAAATAAGTTATGTAATTCGTTTTTTATCCAACTTTTGAAACTGTAAAGGTAGCTAGATTTCGGCCAGAATGGTAAATTCAACAAGGGTGAATTTAAAAAGGAATTAGGTCCTACTTACAGCCCAATTTCCAACAAAACCTAATCTATTCGCCGCTTAAAATGCGCAAAAACCCAAACGGGAAATTCCTACTACCAAATGAAGATTATTAAGCGTTGAATCAACTTAGAATCACAAATCTAGCCTTGAAAACAAGAAAAGCAAGTGATGTTGTTTTTCCTGTTAGGATGAAATCGGGCGTATTTTTCGCTATTGCGTCACAAGAAAGAATACTGACTTGTCAGTACAACCACCTGAGCGCACTTGCAACATTTGCTTGGTTCAAAGAAAGGAAATAAATACATTGTGTACCCAATTGTCCCATTCATAATGAGATTTTACCATCAGGTCTACCGAGATTTAGCTGGAGCCAAAGGCACACCCAGGATTTTCGCTCGGAGGGGGGACGGGCAAAAATAACTGTGAAAACCTATCAAAAATGTGTATAAATACATTTCTGTTCCTTTTTACGAGTTGGACAAAAATTCGAAGATGGGGGTTTAAACCCACCCCCTCCCCTGGATACATCCTTAACTAGCGTTAATTTAAGTCAATCAGGATTTTCGATTTAATTTTTCAGCCAATAAAAAACTAAGGATAAATATGATTGGATCGAATAATTGACGCTATTCCGATCTCGGTATTATTAAAATCTCATGAAGAATGGGTCTAACAACGGAAGCCAAGAAGAAATACACTAAAATGAAGCCAGTCTAAATCTAGATAAGACCCTTTTTGTGGTTTAGTTTCTGGGATTTTAAAACTTTAAAATTTTCTGGAAATGAATTATTTACCTGTTTCTCGCCTGTAAAAATATAAATACATAATCGAAATTTAGCTATCAAAAGTAATTTTTCAAAGAAGATTTGCATAACAAAAGGCCGTGATTCGACAGTTTTACCATGGTTTTACCGCAATTTCATCAATTCCACTGCAGTTTAACTGAAATTAAATTATCAAAAAGGCAGGTTATGTCAACTAAAAGTAAAGAGTCAACTTAAAACCTGCAACGACCAGAAATCCTTTTAAGCACAGGGGGAAAGTCACCCTTTAAACCACCGGCTCTTGAAGCTTAAGTTTAACTTAGATTGTACTTGAAGTATGATTAATGTATAATGTAGAAACAATGGCATAGTTAGGGGAAATAGGGTACACTCGTCTCCAAGGGGAAATAGGGTACACTCGTCTCCAGAAGCAGCATCTGTTCGGGCATCAATTAAATAACACATATGCCATATTTATAATAAAAAATAGGCTCACTTAAGCTGTTTGAGGGGGGGACTGGCACTGCCTCCGGGCACTGAAAACTGTTGAAAGTTTAGCATAACGAGCGAGTGCTTCAGTAGCTTGTTTCCTCCCTCATATACAAGATAATTTTATATTTTTATGCTTTAATCTTCATTTAATTTTACTCGAAAAACTTTTTTTTTTTAATTTAACTTTTGTTTGTTTTCAATATTATACCGAAGCTTATTCTAAATACAACGAAGGATACCGTTTGGACAGGGCTGCTCAGAGAGGATCCCCCACTGAACTCTCCTTTCTATATACTGAGGTTTGGGGAGCCGCCACTGAACTCTACTTTCTATAACTCTCCTATATACTGAGGTTTGGCTTTATGTAGTAATTAAATGAAAAAAACAATTTTTTTTTAACTGAAAGTAAGGAGCGATATTGAAACTTAAAACGAAAAGAAATTACTCTGTATATGAAAGGGGCTGTTCAAAGCCCCAAATGAACAACTGTGGAAAATGAGGTTCACACGTAATTGTACACAAAGACTAAGGCTATAGACACGAGGTTGCAATCGCAGAGAAAAAAAATAAACGCCTATGAACGAACGTATAATTTGTATTTCATTACTCTACAACTCCTGGTTCGATACGATTATCCATAAAGGAAAAAAAAAGAGAGATAAACGAAACGAAAAACCGCCAATGCCATCTAGCGCGACTCCTGACTTAGTGAGTCATTTAACAGAATTTTAAGCAAATTAATTCATTATACCTTTTTCGTGTAACTGAGCACTGCTATGTTACTATTCCAAAAAGGCGTATACCACACCCTCCAACCTTAAAAGTATTGAAAATTTAATCATCCAAATTTTTGAAAAAAAAAAAAAATCATAACAGCTTCCCACAGAATTCTGCAAACATTCTGAGTGGTTCCAGCTGACAAAAATTCAGCACAAAAATACAAGGAGCCAAATCTTGATAAGGAATATTACCTAACAAAACATGTGGTCACAACATTATTCTATTTTAGTCTTGACCTGAGATTAAAGATCACGAAAAACAGATTTCAAAGGATCACCGAAGGCATTTTATGTCTTCACAGTAATTAGTTAAAAAAAAAACCTCCCGCGAAGTTCTTCAAAGAAAAGTAAAGGGCATATTAAGCTTACGACCATCAGAAACAAACTTCTATAGTAATTCACTCAAAACTACCAGAAATCATTATTATAGAATAAATGAAACCCAAATGGAACAAAACCTAAATTAACAATCATAGCAGACAACAGGTTACTAAATAAAATGAATTTAAAATGAGTAAAACTTATATGCAAATCAAGCATAAAATGAACAAAACTCACTACAAACAAACAAGAGTTTGTTTTATGCCCCCTTCACTAACTGAAAAAGTCTGAAGTCTACTACGTCATTGGCACTTTGATCGGATGCATTTAGGAAAAGACGGCGTGGTGGGGACTAGTTGCCCTCCAATCACTTTTGATATCTTAAAACGGCCACTATAACTTCTGATTTCAGATCGAATGAGCCCCTCCAAGTTTGTACGACCACCCCTTCCATATGAAGTGCCTCTGGGAAAAAAAAAAGAACATTGAAGCCTTATGGCCTTCACTATAGGCAACGCTCTATCATTGCCTCTCAAAGGTACTATCCCATACTACATGCATCGATTCATATATAAATTTGGGAAAATAAAATTTGACGAAGTTATTAGAGAACCAAGGACAATGAATATGGAATCGGATTGTTTCAATTGGTTAAATGGAAATTTACACAAACATATATACCTTAAAAATTAGGAGAAATTGGGAATTCAATTTTCAAATAGTTTGTGTTAACAAACTGTAAAGAGCGACTCGGCCCAATCATAAGTGAAACTCAAAAAAAAAAAAGATATCCATTTGATTCAGTGTAGTTGAGAAGTCCAATAACTATATTTTTGAGGATGAAATAACCCCTATAGTCCCTGAGGAAAGGGCTGTAAGTTACGCAATTCGCCAATTGTTCACAAATAGTATTTGTTATAGGGAGATGTGGAGGAGGGCGTCTCCGCAGGAATTTTTCTTTACAAGGGATGTGGATTTCCTGGCGTGATTTAAAACAATGTCAGAAATTAAATTAAAAAAACAAGCTATTTCCACTGAAAATAAGGAGCAACACTAGAACTTCAAATGAACAGAAATTATTGTGTATGAGGGGGCTCCCCGTTGCTCAATCCGCGCTCTTTGAGCTATTAAATAAAAACAAACAATTTTTTCAATTGAAAGAAAGGAACAACATTAGAACTTCAAACAAATAGAAATTATTACATTTATAAAGGGGATTCTCCCTCCTGAACACCTCACTCTTTACGCTAAAGCTTTTTAGTACTTTTAAAAAGCTTCTTATTGTTCAAATTAAACGACCCTTGTGTTTCAGGAGTCGTTCTTGAAGAATTGGGACTAAATTCAAACTTTACAGTAAAGACCGAGGTGTTGAGGAGGGGGCAGCCCCCTTCATATATGTAATAATTTATGTCCATTTTAAGTTTTAATGTTGCTCCGTACATTCAGTTGAAAAAAAAACTTGTTTTTTTATGTAACTTCTGATTTTTTTAGAAAACAAGAGCTAAGAGCTAATATGGCACTTGTGACGAGGCGAGAAGAGCTAAGAGCCAAGAGATCATATGGTATGAGCTCTAACAAAATTCTATGAATCAATAGATTGATTTAAAAAGGAAAATAAGAGGCTTAATGCCGGACAGGATTTAAAATAAGAGCTCTGAGTCACGATGTCCTTCTAAATATCAAATTCATTAAGATCCGATCACCCACTCGTAAGTTATAATTACCTAATTTTTTCTAAATTTTCCTCTCCCTTTAGCCCCCCCCCCCCCAGATGGTCGAATCTGGGTTAAACGACTTAATCAAGTCAAATTGTGCAGCTCCCTGACACGCCTATCAATTTTCATCGTCCAAGCACGTCCAGAAGCACCAAACTCGCCAAATCACTGAACCCCTCCCCCTAACTCCCCCAAAAAGAGCGAATCCAGTACGATTCTGTCAATCACATATCAAGGGCATTTGTTTATTCTATCCACCAAGCTTCATCCCGATTCCTACACTCCAAGTGTTTTTCCAAGATTTCCCCCTCCAACTCCCCCCAATGCCAAACAATCTGGTCGGGATTTGAAATAAGAGCTCTGAGACATGAATTCTTTCTAAAAATCAAATTTCATTAAGATCCGATCATCTATTCGTAAGATAAAAAAACCCCAATTTTCACGTTTTCCAAGAATTCCGGTTTCCCCCTCCAACTCCCCCCAACGTCACAGGATCTGGTCGGAATTTAAATAAGAACTTTAAAGCACAAGATCCTTCTAAATATCAAATTTCATTTAGATCTGGTCACCCTTTCGTAAGTTACAAATACCTCAAATTTCAAAATTACCCCCCCCCCTCTCCAATTCCACCAAAGAGAGCAGAACCGGTCCGGTTATGTCAGTCACGTATCTTAAGACAGGTTTTTATTCTTCCCATCCAGTTTCATCCTGATCTCACCGCTTTAAGTATTTTCTAAGATTTCCGCCCCCCCCCCAATTACGCTGGATCCGGTTGAGATTTAAAATAAGAGATCTGAGTTACGAGGTCCTTCTAAACATGAAGTTTCATGAAGATCCGATCACTCCTTCGTAAGTTAAAAGTACGTCATTTTTTCTTATTTTTCAGAATTAACCCCCCCCCCCCCCAATAGATCGGATCCGTTCCAATTATGTAAATCACGTATGTAAGACTTCTGCTTATTTTTCCCACCAAGTTTCATCCCGATCCCTCCAATATAAGCGTTTTCCATGATTTTTAGGTTCCCCCACCCCAAACTTCCCCCAACGTTACCAGATCCAGTCAGGATTTAAAATAAGACCTTTGAGACATGATATCCTTCTAAATATCAAATTTCATTGAGATCCGATAACCCGTTCGTAAGTTAAAAATACCTCATTTTTTTCTAATTTTTCAGAATTAACCCCTCCCCCAACTACCCCAAAGAGAGCGGATTCGTTCCGGTTATGTCAATCATGTATCTAGGACTTGCGATTATTTTTTCCACTAAGTTTCATCCCGATCCCTCCATTCGTGTTTTTCAAGTTTTAGGTTTCCCCCTCCCAACTCCCCCCCCAATGACACCAGATCTGGTCGGGTTTAAAAAAAGAGCTCTGGGCAACGATATACTTCTAAATATCAAATTTCATTGAGATCCGATCATCTGTTCGTAAGTGAAAAATACCTCATTTTTTCAATTTTTTCAGAAATAACCCCCCCCCCCCAACTACCCCAAAGAGAGCGGATCCGTTCCGTTTATATCAATCGTGTATTTAGCACTTGTGTTTATTTTTCCCACCAAGTTTCATCCCGATCCCTCCACTCTAAGTGTTTTCCAAGTTTTAGGTTTCCCCCTCCCAACTCCCCCCCCCCAATGTCACCAGATCCGGTCGGAATTTAAAATAAGAGCTCTAAGACACGATATCCTTCCAAACATCAAATTTCATTGAGATCCGATCACCCGTTCGTAAGTTAAAAATACCTCATTTTTTCTAATTTTTCAGAATTACCTCCCCCCCAATTACCCCAAAGAGAGCGGATCCGTTCCGATTATGTCAATCATGTATCTGGGACTTGTGCTTATTTTTCTCATCAAGTTTCATCCCGATCCCTCGACTCTAAGTGTTTTCCAAGAATTTAGGTTTCCCCCCTCCAACTCCCCCCAATGTCATCAGATCCGGTCGGGATTTAAAATAAGAGCTCTGAGACACTATATCATTCCAAACATCAGATTTCATAAAGATCCCATCACCCATTCATAAGTTAAAAATACTTCATTTTTTCTTTTTTTTTCGAATTAACCAGCGCCCCACTCCCACCCCAGATGGTCGAATTGGGAAAACAACTATTTTTAATTTAAGTTGGTCCCGTCCCTGATACGCCTGCCAAATTTCATCGTCCTAGCTTACCTGGAAGTGCCTAAAGTAGCAAAACCGGGACCGACAGACAGACAGACCGACAGACCCGACAGACAGACCGACAGAATTGGCAATTGCTATATGTCACTTGGTTAATACCAAGTGCCATAAAAACCTAACCTAAACTGTTTTTCTTTCAGCTAGGAGATGTTTGGACTATCTGTCTTGGATTTTTCTACAATTAGCCACGACTTGATGCCCACAACTATTTCATTTTAATTCAACACCGAGTCCGTTGATTTTTGTATTCAAATGGAATAGTTGTGGTCATCAATCATGGCTAATTGTAAAAAAAAAACCAAGACAGATAGTGCGATTGAATGAGAGGCAATTATTGCATTAATCGCATCTTATTAGGAATTTGAATGACAAGTATTTTATAAGGAACTTTAAGACTTTAGCATAAAGAGCGAGGTTTCAGGAACAAGTAGCCCCACTTATATACAGGATAATTTCTCTTCGTTTTAATTTTTAATGTTGCTCTTTACTTTCATTTGAATTTTTTTATTTTATAAAGAAGAAAGACCTGGCACTACTAAATTCTAAAAAAAAAGAAACGTTGGTGAAAAATTAGTGAAAAAATAAGCTAAAGTAAACAATATCTTAAGAACAATATCTTAATAATCTTAAGATATAACAGCTTAAGAAGGAATAGCTTCACTTTGAAGGTGTAGTTACTCTTCGGAAGAAACAGACTGTTAATATCTTATTTTTTACGGACAAAAAGCGTTGTCAAACTGAACTAATTATTTTGCTTATTTAGATCCACGGTTTAACACGTCAACACTGACAAAAATATGCTAACACCTATGGCTAACATGCCATATATATAGCCATTTATATGGCTATATATATGGCTATATGGCTATATATATGGCTAACATGCCATATATATAGCCATTTATATGGCTAACACCATAAAAAATCTAAAATTTTTAAACACGCCAAATAAAAATCATTAAAAAAATACGATTTTCAGGCATGAATAGACTCTAGATCTAGATCTAAGACAGATCTAGGGCGGAGGAAGGGGACAAGAAATGTTTGTATGTTGATATCTCCAGTTCTCTATGTTTTTAAGAAAATATTCTCTCCGAGAACAATGCCATTTTTAAAATAGGACGTGTTCACCGATAAAACGTGAGCATATCAAACATCGAATAATTTCTTACGTTATAAATAGTTTCATGTGATAAAACATAATAAAACTTATAAACAGGCTTAAGTTTCTTATCATAGGTTAACTCCCCAATAATTCACTCCAATATTTTCAGTGCACGTAAATACATACAGAAGAAATTTTTCTAGTTTTTCTAATTTTTCTAGAGGGAATCTCTAAGAATCATTCAGCAGAGACTTCGGTAATGGATCTGAAAACTACCTTCGCTACTCACAGTTTCTGCTATACAGAGGCCCGAAATGCCTCCAGTGAGCCTTTTAAAGGTCAAATATATGGTTACAGTCCACACCGATTCGTTCTCCTTCCATATATATATATATATATATATATATATATATATATATATATATATATATATATATATATATATATATACATCGTTAATTTCAGTATCAAAACGGATCAGTGATTGAGGTAGAAAACTTTAAGAAAAAAAAATAGAACGAAAAAAAGAAAACTCAAAACCTTATAAGGCCACCAAGACCACGCAAATTATTTCGTTATAAATTTCATTTTCCAGAGGTGTATATTCATTATTTAATCAGCGCTGGTGGGGCTCGATCACGGTAGCTAGAGCCCAGAAAAACCCAAGGGTGAACTCACCTGGCATGGCAGGATGTATTAGAAGCTGTTGTCTCGAGCTACGCCTCTGACACAGCATGCCCTCTTATCCACACAAAAGTTTCCAGTGAGCCGCTACCCCTAAGAAAAACTGAAGTTTCCAACCATACTGAGCCTTGTCAATATAAACAGAAACTACGAAGCATCAGGCTGAGCTCGAGTCCTCCCAATTACCATCCCCAAATACATAAATTAGAACACGTTGCATGTCTTTCAACCTGCAATTGTTCTTGGAGCATTTTAAAAGCGATTTTAAAAACAAATAAATGTCTCGAAGAAAATCTGATAAGTATGCTTCACACAAGGTGTTCTATTTCGAATGAAGTCGTAAAAAAACGGTTTTTGAAGCCAGGGATAACACATATAATGCAAAAATTACAGTTTCTACCACACTTCCCTGCAGCATTTTCAGCTGTGTTGGTCTCAAGCAACTTGGTGCCACAGTGAATTGTTAGTACCAGTACCACAACATAGCAGTAATACTTGCCATTCCACTCCCACTTGATTGATGTCACCATCCCACATAAATCCATAGATGTGCCATAGATGTGTTACGAAATATTGGACTGAGATTGAAATTATCCTTTGTTTAACAGATTCCCAATCTGCAATAATCCTCCTCCAAAAGATCAATAGAATTGCTGATGATAAGTATCTATAACTTATCAAAACACAGCCCCTAAATCTACTGTAAAGAGGTAATAGGAGACATTTCCAGAGTGTTACCAGCCTAGAAAGGTATTAAGCATGACAAGACGTCAGACCTAGATGCCAAGGCAACCTCCTTAACCCCAAGCAAAGTTATTATTTATTATTATGAACCTCAATAAAAGGGATATAATCAGAAAAAGAATACTAACAAGTCACAACCCACATATGCCATCTCCTTCCTCTTCAACGGATCAAGCTATTCTATATTTTATATTGAAATCAAATGGCCTTGCACTTAATAGTGTTCAACTTAATGGAGATGAAACATTCCCCCCTGTATCGTATTTGCCTAATCAGCTGATGAAACCACCTACCGCGTCTTGTTTGGATGCCACCCAATGTACGAGAAGACCATTGCTATAAGGCGTCTTTGATCGAGTCGAAAAAATCCCTGATTTGTTCAATACAATTCCTGCCCTTGCTCCCCCCCCCCTAACACCACCCCTCACCGATTATAAAATGATTTCAATGTATCTGTTGCCACGCTAAGAGACTTTTAACTAGTTACCCTCATGGCACTTTAAGTGTGGGGAACGAGAGTTGCCTAGTGCATTAATCAAACAGTTCGTGGTAACGAACTGTAGCAAGGAGCGACCCGGCTCAATAGTAAACGAAACTCTAAAAAACAGAATTTTGATGCTAAAAGATACATCACAAGAATCGGATTTTCATGCTGATTTTAAATATACAAGTATAAGTACAAGTATATATATATATAAGTTTCATCAAATTTAGTCTTTGTCATCAAAAGTTAAGAGCCTGAGAAAATTTGCTTTATTTTGGAAAATAGGGGAAAACACCCCCTAAAAGTCATAAAATCTTAACGAAAATCACAACATCGCATTCAGCGTATCAGAGAACCCTGTAGCAAAAATTTCAAGCTCCTATCTACAAAAATGTGGAATTTCGTATTTTTTGCCAGAAGACAAATCACGGGTGCGTGTTTATTTTTTATTTATTTTTTTTTTCCAGGGGTCATCGTATCGACCAAGTGGTCCTAGAATGTCACAAGAGGACTCATTCTAACGGAAATGAAGTTCTAAAACCTTTTTTAAGTGATCAAAAAATTGGAGGCCACGTATGCCCCCACCCACGCTCATTTTTTTCTCATTTTTGTAATGGTTATTGGGAAGTGTACAGACGTTTTCAGGGGGATTTTTTTGGTTTGGGGTGGGGTTAAGGGGAGGAGGCTATGTGGGAGGATCTTTCCTTGGAGGAATATGTCATGGGGGAAAAGAAATTCAATGAAAAGGGCGCAGGATTTTCTAGCATTACAGTAAAAAAAAAAACAATGAAAAAATAAACACGAAAAAGTTGTTTCAATTGAAAGTAAGGAGTAGCATTGAAATTTAAAACGAACAGAGATTATTACGCATATTAGGGGTTCTAAAAATACTTTAGCATAAAGAGCGAGGTATTTAGGAGGAGATAGATACCTAGCTCTTTATGCTTAAAGTATTTTTAGTAATTTCAACTATTTATTCTACGGCCTTTCTGATTCAGGGGTCATTCTTAAAGAACTGGGACATAACTTACGATTAGTGTAGAGGGAGGTATGAACGAGGGTACAAACCCCCTCATATACATAATAAAAATATAAGATTCTAAAAGCTTGTTTCGTAAGTTAATTCTTAAGTTACGTATATTTTTCACTAATAAAAACGTTCGTTAAAAATTATAAGTTCTAGTTGCCTTTTTAAGTAACCGAAAAATTGGAGGGCAACTAGGCCTCCTTCCCCCCCCCTTATTTCTCAAAAAAGAATTAATATACAAATTTCATTTTAATAATTTATGTGCGGAGAGCCAAATCAAACATACATTAATTCAAAAACGTTCAGAAATTAAATTAAAAAAACTAGTTTTTTTAACTGAAAGTAAGGAGCGATATTAAAACTTAAAACGAACAGAAATTACTCCGTATATGAAATGGGTTGTCCCCTCCCCAATCCCTCGCTCTTTACGCTAAAGTTTGACTCTTTGCCACAATTCTACTTTTTAAAACAATTAAAAGCTTTAGCGTAAAGAGCGAGGCGTTGAGGAGGGGACAACCCCTTTCATACACGGAGTAATTTCTGTTCGTTTAAGTTTTAATATCGCTCCTTACTTTCAGTTAAAAAAACTAGTTTTTTTTTTAATTTAATTTATAATCAAGACCCTATAGTGCAGCCAGATCAATAGCAATGAAAAAACTTGCCCTCTGCGTTTATAGACCTCCAATCTAAAGAGGAAGAGCCACTCGTGTTGAAGCAAAGGAGCGGTTGTCAACAGGACAAAAATAAAATCCATAACCTCGTGAGAAAAAAAAAACACTAAATGAACGACAAGAAACCCTAAATTTATAAATTGCCTTTTAACTTTTGAAAGTGACAGGAGGGTATAATTTTCATTTATTTTAGAGAAAATTGCCAAGAAAGCAGGTCATATGAGGCATTGAATTGAAATATCTTGAACAAAAAAAAAAAAAAAAAAAAAAAAAAAAAAAAAAAAAAAAAAAAAAAAAAAAAAAAAAAAAAAAAAAAAAAAAAAACATTGCACCTTTCTAAGGTAATATACGCTTGATTGGGTGCAGACAGTCTCGCAAAGATTAGAACACAAATACAAATTTTACTTAGAACCAGTAGTTTATATTCTTTTCTCCGTTTGAATTTACGCATTATTTGCGAATTTAGTACAAAATCAAGAATAAAAACGAAAAATCACTTAAAATCTCAATGCGAAGCAAAACCACTAGGCAAGAAAAAGTGATAGATCCCTAGGAGTGGCAACCCTGAACACAGTGACAGCACTAGAGGCATTGATCAGGGGCGGATCTAGAGAAAATTCTTGGGGGAAACCCAATGTGACAAGGGCGTCAATGAACAAATTCTTGGGGAAAAAACAGAATAAAAAGGGAAAAAACGGGGTAACAGGGCGCCAGAAAAAAACATGGGGGGGGGGTCTCCCTCCATCCCCTGGATTTGCCAGTGGCATTGATATACAACCAAATAAGGCTTGAAGGAACACAAGGCAGAATTGGAGGTAAGTTCAACGGCAAACTTTCCAAAACACTCGCGATAAACATTGTGTAACCACAAGGACCCCACCTAAAGTTTAGTTTCCAGACGCTTTAGCGACAAAAATAAACAAACTCATGAAGATGACGCATTCACTAGGGAAGATATTATTAAACAAACAGCTAACAACAATTGAAAAGTGAAATAAATTTATTCCTTTGGAACTTTCAGTCTGAATAGTTCTTTTAAGGACTGAATTAAGAAACTTCCGCGTGGTTTGAATTTGTAAACTATTGTCATCAAGTGAAAGTTGTCATATCTCTTGAGAACATCTTTTAAAGTACGTGACAACAACTAAAAATGGACAAAATGATGAAATAAGCTGTAGAAAGGACAGGATTCTTTCTTCCTCTAATAATGAATGACTCAAAGACAGGACAATCTAAAATAATAGTCACTGATTCGAAATTCCTTTTCAAATGAATTGCATATTCAAATTCATACTCATTAGTTGCCCTAATAATTTGACCATATTTTCTTCTTCCTGGAAATCATGGCTGGGAAAATCTGCATATTTTGAATTTTTATTAAATAAGTATACAGACTATTTTCATGTTTTCTTTTTTCGTTTTTTATTCTTTAACCGAGCAATAAGCCTTTTTTTTTAGCCTTAAACATTTTAAATTTTCATTCCATAAAAAAGCTACGTCTTTGATTAGTAGTATTACTAACTCTTAGACAATCGCTAATGTGAGAACTATCATGTGACCAAACACAAGCATGTCTAACGCAAGTAGTCCTACATAGGGTTGTGACCCTTGATTGTAGACACCTCTAGGCTGGGTCGTACCCGGGGGTTAAGGGGTTTTGCCCTCCCCCAAAAAAAAATATTTGTCCAACTCGTAAAACGTAACAAAAATAAATATAAGAAAATTTGAGGTTTTTTTAGTTATTTTTTAAGCCCCCCCCCCCCCGAAGAAAATCATTTTGTAAACCTAGCCCCCCCCCCTAAAAATCCTGGATACGACACAGTCTCTAGGGATACACTAAATGTAGATTGCTCTCTGCTGGATTAGAGAAAACCCTAGACCTATAAAAAGGCGTTTAAACAACCTCTGAGAGAAAAAATAAAGACGAATTGTGATGAAAAATCTATCCTGGGACGTAAGCTCCTAACCCCTTACAAGATAGGCAGGTGTTTTACCCACTAGAATTTCAGGACAAACCAAATGATCAGCTGATAAATGAAATCTGACAAGGCAATCAAGGCCGACACCCTCCGACCAGGATAGATAGCTTACAATAAATCTTTTGAAACGAAACGAGGAAAATATCACCTGAAATGAGTTATTTTTGTCATTCCAGACCCCGCACCCAAAATTTATTAAGGTAGGTTATAATACTTGGAAAAGAACAATTCTAACAAAAATGGCTAAACCAATTTCTAGCTTATGTCTAAACCATCCCCTTTCCAGTAGTGTGTCAGGGGCTTAATGGGACAGGAAGGATAACTGCCCCTCCAATACCTTGGTTTACCCCTCCCTCACAGACCCCAGTTTGTCCCCCAGCTGAAATTTGGTTTCTTTGAAAATCTCTGTCAAAACTAAGATAAGCCTGCATAATTCAAGCATCCACAGAAACGGGTCAGTTTTCTTTAGTATATCTTTACCTTTTCGGCACTATATGGCCCATTTTTCAATTTACTGAAAATTTCACTTGACTTCGGAAAATTGTCTCAACCCCCCCCCCCCCTACCATACTTTAGCTGAAATTACACCACAGTGGAACGTGCGTGTAACTTCCCCTCCCCTCTTGTTGTTAGGTATTTGTAATATATTAAATCAAACATTCTGTAATAATCTTAAGTCTACTTGTGTAAAAATGACCTCGAGGTAATTGCATTTTTTCAAGCGCAATTAATCAGTTTAATTTCCTAATCTTACCAGAGATTATGCTTGGAAAAATTGATAAGAGAGTTTTACTAAATACATCTTGTTTTATATTTCTCTTTCAAGGAAATGAAAAAGCCCCAAATAAAATTTTCAACTACGTATCAAACCAGTAATGTGTAAATCTTAATGCATTTGTCAGAAAAGTCGGGAATAACTATTTAAATGCTATTCAAATTCACTTAGTTTCTTGTGATCATATCAGGAAAAAATCTTAGAAATTCCACTGACAAGAGGATAGCAATGTACTTAAGGGGACAAGGGGATTTTTTTCCTCAGAGTTCCCCAGGAGTTTCTTCAGATTTCTATTTTGTAAAATACAGATATATAACATGGAGTAGTCATAGATGGAGGGGTATGATCGAGAAGTGACTCCCATAGATAACTGAAAATACGTAAATTGTCAAGCAATGCAATTAATACTCAGAAAAATGACATTTCTGATTAAGCTTTTTTAAACATTTGCCCCTTACCCCAAAGAATAAAAATGTCGAGGCTTAGAAACAACTTCTCGTTGCCTAAAAACAATGTTTGGCCCATATGTAGAGGTGACTGTGAAAAACTGAGGCACTTGTGTATTATCCAGAACACACTCAATAAGAGAAGTTAGGTTCTTTCGTGAAACAAACTACGATGCAGGTACATTTTACTGAAATTTTTTGGTATTTGTTCATTATTCAATTAATTCAATTCAATTCAGAACACACTCAAGAATTTTGCTGAGAAAATCCGGTTTCATAGCCACAAAGACAAAACTCAATTCAGTTTGCTACGCACAGTGACAGAAGATAGTGTCTGAACATGGATTTTGAAATGAAGATTTGGGACTTACAAAGACTGAAAAAAAAGGCAATTATATTTTCCCAAGATAAGTGGTTGTTGTCCAAAACAAAACACAATTTTCCTAATAAAGTATTATATTTTCATCATATTTTGTTTTATTTCATTAGCTTTATCAAAACTTTGGGCTATGTATTTGCACATTAGGGGGGGGGGTACATTATATCGAATACCTAACTTAACCTAACCACCTCTCTAGATAAAATATTTCATTAAATGTACCTGCATCGTAGTTTGTTTCACAAAAGAACCTAACTTTACTTATTGAGTGTGTTCTGAATAATACACAAGTACCAAAACTGATTCCTTATTTAGATTCAGCAATATAAATATAGTTAAAATCAGTTCTAAAATCGAACACACCAAGAAAACAATCTCTGGTGGACCTGTCCTCGTCAAATCTGATAAAAAAAAAAAAAAAAAAAAAAAAAAAAAAAACTCGCGTGCGAATTATTCAAACTTTCTACTTATAGTTTTTGGTCACAGTCTGGAATGTTTTTAAGAAGAAAAACTTGCAATTAGCATGCGGATTGGTGCGAAACAAGAACTCCTGCTTTGATCAAACGCGAAAATTTGCAGTGCACGCGATAGTGGTGCAATTCTTTTGGTATCTCTTCAGTGCGAATATTGTAGTATAATACTGCATTCCGTACTCGATGAGACCCAAGCAAGTTTTGAATATGGTCAAATACTCAAACTGCAATACCGAAATTGCTTTCTAATTAGTACAAGAAAGAAAAGGTATAGTAGATATCTTTTAGTTAGTATCCCCTGCACCTGTCTGGTTCAATATAGAAGGCAATATGGCCTTGACAAAACCGGACAAAGAGATCGCAGTAAAAAGCCAAAAAAGACTAGCATTATGGTTATCAATTTTTAGCGGTGTCAACACAATGCATTGTTACTTCATATAGAAGAATTATAATTGCCCTTACAGTTTATTTTAATTTTACAATAATTATTTTTTGGGAGAATATTTAGTGATTGACTACTTCTGAAAGAAACATGCTAGTGTAAAAAGTAGTATCATTATGTTCTTTATTTTACACTCGTTATAAAATATCAAATTTGCTTATTTGACAGTGTACCACTCCCACTCTAATGGTCTAGTGGCAGTTTTAAGGGGAGATAGAGGGGGTGCTTGTCCCAGAAGCAGAAATTTTTGTGGCGCAAAATTTTAAATAAATAGGGTTATAATCATTTAGTAATTTTAAAATTTTTATTCTCATTTAAAAAAGTAGGGGGCGCAGGTAATAAATGAAAATAATGACTAAACTAAAATAATTATAGTTACGAATAAATTACTAATTAATAGAAAAAATACTAACAAGTGAAAATTGTTAGAATTTAGCCTGAAGATGTCCCATCCGTCCTGGGGGGACGGATGGGGGGTGCTAATCAAGATTTTACCTAGGGCACAAGAGAAGCCATAACGGTCTCATCCCTAACGATATTTTTTTCAAGTAAATTAATCTCGCGGTATGTCACTTTTTTGTGAAACGGGTTAGTTGCAGTCTAAAATCGATGGAATTCATTTTTGTCTGTGATTGATTGTATTTGTAGTACGCTATGACATTAGGGTAATTTCAAAAATGGCTTTAAAAAGTGGATAGCCCTGGAAGGAAACATGATAATCTGATTAATAGAAACATGCAGCCTGCACATACACTTGATTGTTCTATGCTCTTTCCAAATATAGTAATCAGGCCAATCCCATTTTGAGCCCTTAAAGGGGCCCCAGAAGGTAACTTCTTGTCTACGGTTTTCAGACTATAATATTAAGTGAAAAAGTAATAAAAATGTGATTTTCCATATTGATGACGGCGGGGGCTGTAAACTTCCCGTTTCTGTTTTTTTTAATATATTTACACATTTTTAAAGGTCAGGGCCCTCTAGAGGGAGAAGGAATAGAGGTAGTTGCTTCAAAATATCTTCCCGGGACATACTTTAGTCTGTAGAGCCATCCTTGAAGTTTCATTTTTCTAACCTAAAACCTTTCCGAGATAGCAAGAAGTCAATTAATTATAATTTTACCCTGGTTTTCAACAATTTTGATTCCAACGGTGTATTTTTTATTTTGTTGTGATGCCATTATTGTGGAGCTTCACGCTCCTTTTAAAAATTACTGCAATTATTTTTTTAATAATATTTTACCATTGATGGATCAAAAACAATTACAATTCCCTAATCAGATACAAATGTCATTTTTTTTCTCACTAGTTAATTTCTAGAAATACACTTTAAAACTTTTGGTTACTATGGCTTATTTTCAGCTTATTTGAGGGTTCAAAAAAAATTTGCCCCAATGTTTTGTTATCTTATGTTTTGTTAGAGTATAGAAAAGGCATCAAGTGATGTATTTACTTTTTTCCTAGCTAAATTATAACCTTTGAGAAAGTATAAATCTAAAGAGACCATGATGTCCCTTCCCAACATTTTTATGGAAAATTTTAATTCAATTTACTATCGTTTCATACAATTTAAAAACTTGTTGCAAGGACTGAAAAACTGGCTTTTACTCTTACCATCCTTTAAACTGGTTACAAGCCTAAATAGAATGCAATACATTGAACAAAGACTTGATAGAGACTGAACTTGTTTGCCCTTGGATTTAATGTTGCGAAGGGGTGCCGCATTATTGCTTGGTTTCACGTCTTAGTAGATAAGATAGACTCGTTCTAGGAAAACCGAAATATATGATTACGTTTACATGTTGTTAGGTAGCCAAATAAATAGTGAATTATAATTAAACTATTTGTTTAAATGGTTTGACAGAAGTGATCAAAGGATACAGGACACTTCGAGTTTTGGTGCTCTTGCATATACTTAACGGAAATTAAAAGCAATTTTCTAAAATTATAGTTTGGATAGTTTTTGCTTTCTGGAAAACGGTTAGGTTAGGAAAACGAAACTTCGTTATAAATCCAGGACAGAAAACATACTCTAGGAAGGTATTATCAAGCTACTATGATTACCTTTTTCTGATTTCTAAGTCTTAGAAATGTGCCTACTTGACAGGCCTATAGGCTACCTATTGGAAATTTGACAAAACAACATTATAACTTAATTTTCAGATACAAGTTTCTTGTTATCTGGTTTTAGTTTTCAAAATACAATTCCTGTTATTCGAGTAGAGTTTTAAGCCATGTCAATGGGTTTTTTCTAAGTTTAGGAAATATAGCTACAGATCTTACACTTTTCGTGTACTTCATTTAAGCAGAATATCTATTTTGTAAGGTTTCACTCCTATAACAAAAAGGTCACACATTTCAAAGGTCATTAAAGATCAATTCTATCTAGAGGGAGAAATAGTTGAGGAGGGTACTTGAAAATACCATCCCAGGATATACGGTACTTGTGTATTATTCAGAACACACTCAATAAGTGAAGTTAGGTTCTCTCGTGAAACAAACTACGATGAAGATAAATTTTAATTAGGTAAACCTAACCTAATCTAAATGTTCCTTCTCGTAAGAGTATGAAGTCATGTTGTGTCCATTGACGCACTGTTTTGCTGTGGGCAACAACCCCTTTTCCTGGAAAAATAGAATTGCCTCTTTTTCAGTCTTTGGCAAACCCCAAATCTCCATTTCAAAATCCACGTCCAGACACTATCTTCTTTCACTAAACGTAGAAAACTAAATTGAGTTGTCTTTGTGGCTATGAAACTGGATTTTCTAATAAAAAGTACCTGCATCGTAGTTTGTTTGACGAAAGAACCTAACTTCAATTATTGAGTGTGTTCTGAATAATACAAAAGTATCAATACTTTAGTATGTCGACTCATCCCTAAAAGTTTCATTTTCCTAACTTATCCCATTTCCAAGATAGCAAGAAGCTAAACTAGAATTTTACCGTAATTTTTTTCCTCACAGTACTCGGTACGTATGCATGATTATTCTTCCAGAAGGGGGGGGGGTAATAACAATAAAACAAATTTGAATCTTTTCTGTTGTACCAATACCACTATTGAAAATGTACTTTGAATTCGTTTATGGGTATTACATTAAAACAACAGTGATGTGTGGCAAAACGCATGGGAAATACAAAATTTGGACTATATATGCACATTTGGGGGGGAGACTGGAGGTAATGCAACGTTAAGGGGTTTTAGAGCTTATAGAAATATTTTACAATTTTTAGAATATCAAAAACAAGAAAAAAGAGGAAAAAGTAGTAAACGTATTGAGGCTTCAGGAGGAGAGCCTCCCTAATTTGCATACGTGCTAAACACCACTCTAAGATACAAATTTAACTTTAAATTTTAATTTAAAAAGTTAAATATGTTAACTTTGCAAAGATACCATGGCCCGAGAACAAGTAATCAAACTAAAGGCACGTCTTTCATCAAAACCAACAAGAAAGTGACAGGCTTTCCCAAAGACATCCGAATAAGATCAGCCCCCTCCCTCCATTTGCAGTGATTTCAAATGCAGTTTCTTTCATTGCTGAATTTGGAAATTCTACTACTAACATTACCAACAACTCACTAGAGACCCAAACCACCTGAGACTAACACAGCCACGCACGCATACCTCTATTCAAACCTCTATGCCAACATTCCTCATTGATACGAATCTATTCAAAACCTCCCTATTAACCCTGTCCTAAAGAGATTCAAATCCCTTAAATATATCCTTGCGATACACTCCCAAACGATTCTAGGAGGACTTATTTTTCGTTTGACACAAAATGGTTGGACGACAAGGACGAACTTTAAATTATAGTAAAGCATAGTAAATTATAGTAAGTAAAGTATAGTAAAGCATAATGGCCTTTTAACCTTCCTTCAGGTCAATATATGTAAAATTTTTAATATCAAAATTTAAATATCAAGGAAAGAGGGGCATAAAGATTTTAGAAATACCTATGTGGGGCACGGCCCTAAATTGGTTTGAAATTAATGGTCAATCAAATTGTTTATTTTATCGTGGGAACATTTCAATGTAGCGGTACTTTTAACTAGACGATACTGACAGACACATTTTATCAACTTAATAAAAAAATAATAATAATAAATCGAATTTGTCAAAACCGCAACAAAAGAGCACAGAAAAATAGTGTTTGGACTCATAGCTCCAAAAATAAAAACGTAGCAACAAAACCTCTGTTCGTTGACATGACGTTTTATGACATTATTTAGATATCTGCTTCGATCTGTGAACAATTCACATAAAACTGACAAATATGCCCTATACAGTACAGCCACGTATGCCAGGGTAGGGCAAATTTTCGGAGAAGTCTTGTTGCCTTTTATTGTAAGATCTCGTTACCGATTTCAGAAACTGAAGTGGACATGTATTTTGAATATATTGGAACATATTTATAGCATTCAGCGGAATTGGGGGGAGGGATGGGTACTTTAAATTGCACCTTCGCTAAACAGGCCTCATAGTCTCTCGTGTAACCTGTAATTTTTAGCTAAATATTTATTGAACTGTATTACAATATAAACAGAACATTTTAGCGTTTAAACTTACAAATTTAATGTCGTTTTGGGCCTGTTATAGTTCCTACATTTTTGGGGACTAAACAAAGTTCAGAATTTTCTTTTTCCTTTTTTTGTACAAGATTGGTTACTTAACCAATCTTTTTACTTCTTAACCGCATTACTTCTAAACGGTTTTACCAATCTTTAAAACTGTGTCTTTATATTTGTATGTATAACAAACTTGCTTAAATGAAAATTGCACTCAAATTCAAGGTAATTACACCTACAAAACATTGCTCACATCAAAATGAATAAGCCGCAACCAAGGAAAATCGTAGTAAAAAAAAAACCTTGTCACAGCATCGGAAATACAAGTGACGTTTTAACCAAAGAGGAAGACAATATACCCCTCCCCACTATCTAAATTTTTGAAAGGTAAAACTTTAAAATTCAGATGAAAGAAAACTCTTTTGGAGGGTTTTTGTAGTTGGTTCGATATTTTTTTTCTAATTTAACATTTCGAAGAAAGGTTCCGTCGCAGCTTAGCCACTGGGATAGGAAGTACATTTATCATGGTTGTAGTAAAAGCTGCTGTCTAGTACAAAGCGAAATAAAACCCATTATAATAAAGAGCGAAATGTAGCCCAAAATTAAAAATATGTTTAAAAAACTTTCAGATACAAAATAATAGTCATTAAACACTGATTTAGGAAATACAACTACTACTGAGGTTTCATTCCCGAAAACCTATTTTCAAGGAATTCCGAAAAGAGCTTCAAAACCCTACAAACCTTCAAAATAACAAGTGTACTCTAGAAATTCTGAAGTTCAAAAATCCTTAATGGAAGTTTCTAGCCCCCCCCTTCTTTAACACCCAAGCAAACCAAATTTTAGCCTGTAAGTCATAGATGTTTACCGATACATTATTATTATTATTTTTTTTTTTTTTTACAGATTAACACGATGCAAAATAACAGGGTTGGGGGAAATTTTGAATTTAGCCAGGCCTAAAGCAAGGAAATTCTACACAAAACGTGGGAGGTTCCCAGAGTGCGAGAGAAATTCAGAGAAACAAGATATTAGAATTCGACGGGTTCTTTGAGGGTTTTGCTAGTTGACAAAGATGCAATCCAGCTATATCTCTGAAGGTTGGCTAAGGCTAGAAAGCCAACCAAATAAACATTTATAAGGTCTAAACCATAAAATACGTGCAAGACATACTTTGAAGCCCAATGTTCAATAGCTTAGTCCACGGGAACTCGAGTCCCTTTTTAATCTAAGGGACTCAAGTCTTAAAATTTCTGTCTGCGAGTGGTCGTTTTCTGCGTCGGATTTTTGGTGAATAAGATGTTCCTGCAGCAACTGCAGCAACTTCAATGGCTGGTACTCATTCAACGCATTGAAAGCGCTTGTAAATCCAAGATCGTCTTCAGTGACCAGTACGTGGTTCTCGTCCTTGAAGTCATTTCCAAATATATGAAAAGACAACTTTTCGTCCATCCGTATGCCACAAATACTTCGTCAAGCAGAAGTACACTCGTAGGAGTTACATCCACAGTCTGGTGAAAGAAGAGGCCCCAAAATGACCTTCGAGGACGGATGGGACTTAAATCAGTCACAATGTTCCAATGGGCGTATATCATGGAAATGGAATGTTTGAGGGATCCAGCAAATAAGTAGCCTACAAGCTAGGCTACGTGTTTATTAGATATCTTTCGACAATATTTAGATCTAAAAAAAATATTTTCGGGGCACTTGAGGTTATGTTCCCTGCGCAATTTTTGGCGTCTTATTTTTCTGCTCTCCTGCAGTTTAGATTTATCCACAGAAGACGACGATTTTGCTACCATTACATAGCTGAGATTGGGTTCTACCTGTCTACCGAACTACATTTCTTAAATTAGTTGTACGTAGTTTGTAAATGGAAAATGTTTTAAATATACGTTGAAAATTGTTGACACAAAGGACTTGGTGAATGGATAGATAAGAGACTAATGAATACAATAATACAAGTATCTTTTGGTATAAATTACAGCTGCAGGCTTGTCACAAAATCACTTGTCTTAGACCTTTGTCTTTCACGTATACCTTTGTAAGAACAAAGATATATTCTTTAGTTCAGTTTTTAATGTGGCCATATGGCTGGCAGAAAATCAGCTAATATCTAATGGTAATAAGAATATAATAAATATTAACAATGGAAAATAATTTTTTGTTTAATGTGTTCACTATTTCGTGTCTCTTTAATTACACATTTTAATAGTCATTCATGAAACATTTCCTGCTAAAATGACGAATTTAAGTAAAAAATATTGATCAAACTCCCCCTTTCCTGTTGGTGAGTGATCCTTTTATTTTCCTGTTATTCCTGTGCTTTTCCTGTTATTTCCTGTGATCTGTCTTGCATCCACTAATATTACTTTAATGTTTAAGTAGTTTAATGATCTGTCGAGTAAAATATTGAAAAAGCAGATGCACTTGAGGTTAATAGATTTTTTTTGTACTTTCCTCAATTGAAATTGCATGAACATGGCCAATTTAATATTTGGAAAAATTTCAAACAGTAGGCTATACTGATGGAGATTCCAAACATCATTCAGTTGATTTTAAAGTAGTCCACATAGTTTTTCAACATTACACTCCAATAGGAGTGTAGAGCATAAGAGCAGAACACGTCCATCGCCAAGAGGGGAGATTGTGGGGAATTTTCCCTGGAGGGGGGATGAAAATCGGGAAAAGCTTAAGACACTATTCTTCATTTTTGAGGGGAATTGGGTTCTTCGAACCGATTCAGGGAACCCTCCCGTGCAAATATTCCCATCATGATAGTAGCCACTGGGAGGTAACCACTCGTCACTTTAGTCTTTTCTAGAAAGTCCATTATTTTGATAAAAATTTAAAACGACACAATACTTAAACAACTTTCTTTCATAGAATAGAAACAAAGCCTGCGGTACGATTTATACACTTTTCTTAGAAAATATATTTAGGACCTTATTCCTGTTAAAACAAACACCAACTGAAATTAAAACAATTTCTAAAACTTGGCCAAGTCTGATATCCTGAGCTTCCTGACTATTCTCTGTTATTATAGTGTGAATAAGTCCGCCCAGAACAGACTGATACACAGGAATAGCCTTCAGTCACCTGGATATAAAGTTTTTAAGATTTTCCCAATATTTCGCAATATTTTCTATACGATCAACCTATTTTTATTTTTATTTTTCAAGGTCGTTCCTCCCTTCCCCATTGCCATCAGCTGTTGTAAACAAATACGATACGCTTAAAAGGCTTGTAAACATGCATAAAACGGTTAGTTCTTCACGTTGATAACAATTTCGAAAAAAAAATTAGAACCATATTTATTCTATAAATTATATAAATTCGATATTTATTTCAGTTTTTGATTCCTTTTGCTCGCTATCAAGTCAATAAGATAGATCTTCTTTTTTTTTTAATCAGACTGAAACGCAAGGCCTATGTGTAAGCCTACATGATTAGAGACGGGCAGAGGTTTTTCTTTGATTTGGATAGCCTGTGGGAAGTTTTCAAAATTAAATGTGACATCTTTATCACAGAAAGTCAAATTAAAATGTTTGTCAGAGTTGCACAGCTTAGATGCCAATATATGGGTATCTAAGCTGTGAAGAGTTGCGATCTCAAAGAACATATGAAGCACACTATGATGCTAATATGATTATTACCGAGATCTTTTACACATTCTCTGTTCAATCTTTTGGTTTAAACATCCATAGCTGCCATTTTCACACGGTCTATTTCAAGTTCACTTAAAATGTATTAATTATGCTGCTTCATAAATAATGAGTTTTAAAGTCAGATAAATAAGGATGACATTTTTTCGCAACTGATTATACCAATGCCAAAGGATATAAGCCAAAGCCAGATTCAAGCAAAAAACCACTTATAAACAAGTGTGCTTTTTCTGAATTGGCTAAGCGCCCAAAAATACGCCAAATTGAAAATATCACTCGTTTAATAAAAGGATTGCTACAACTGTGCCTAAGTTCATTAATTATATTACGAGCTAATAGACAAAATTAAATGGGGGGGGGGGGTACTTTGATTTACGCAACTTCTAACAAAACATGTTATGAAATGAACAGAGTATTATTAGACTTTATGCTTGAGCAGTATCTAAAAAAGAATCAAATGTATGGCAACAGATCCACTGGTTTAAGGAACTGTAGACCAGAAATAAGCACTGGTTGCAGCTTAGGAGAGCAGAGCCTCGCAGAAAAAACAACTTGAAAATAATTAAGAGAATTCATAAATATTTAAGGTTAGCACACCCACTGGCGGTTTTTTTTTTCTTGTGCCCTCTTTCCCTGTTCTTTCTTTTTTACTGTTTTTATTAGAATAAATTTGTCAATTTGAACAATTAATGGTACACTTTTCACATTGCCCCCCAAGATTTTGTTCATTGGCACACTTGTCACATTGGCCTCCCCCAAGATTTTGCTCTAGATCTGTCCCTGAGTATACCCGAATGTGACTAGATCCAAATGCTGATTTATAGGTGCCCTTGAAAATCGAAATATACTAATAAAATAGCCACATCTTTGCAATAATTTTACAGTCGCTCTCGAGTCCAGCTAGTTCGATTCTCGCAAGAAAAGCTTTCACGGAATACAAACTCCCATGAGAAATATGGACAGATCAGACTTGTAGTAGAAAAAACAGAATCCTTCAAATTTAAATCAACTGTTTCAACGCCTATTTAGTGCCCCATTAAGTGTGTGTGAGGGGAAGGGGACAATTATATTTTTGAAAGGATATTTTGCAAACTGTGTAGGTCTATCTACTGATCTTTTAAGCTTCCTCTATCATTAAAGTCACTTTTTGAATGGTAAGAATTATATTTCACGGAGAAGGGATAGAATTTAATAAATTTTTTTGCCCGGAATCGTTTCGACAAAAAGCGAGAGAAAAGCAGGCTGACTGGAAGTAGATGGAAAATGAGGGATTGTTTTCATCTAGACAGAAATCAATTGTATTCTTTGACCCTCAAATTGTCCAAGAACTCCAAGTACAGCGAGCTGAAGCAGATACGAATGCAGGGAGAAGTCCCTCCCCCCTCGGACACAATAAAGGATTCCAAATTCGAGCAATTTTTATCCCAATCATCAATATTTTTTTATTACTGCTCTTCCCCCTCCCTAAAAAGAATTTCTTCGTGCGCGCCTGAGCTGATGACATTTTCCTATTGCTTAATTTTTTAACGGTACCATACCAAATGTAGATCATTTTCTGGGATAACCAACTAACATTTCTTGATACTGATCAGGTTCCAAAGTATGAAAGGGTGTGGTCAGTTTATATCGACATAACACGGTCCAAGTCTAAATAACCTGGCAAGATAAATTAAATGGGTCAGCTTTGGGTTTATTGAACTTAAATAATTTTAGTGTTCTCGAATTTGTAAACAATCATGCTTTTACTAGGCGAAATGGAATCAAAAAAATATACCTATATTTAAGCAGGTTCGATAGAATAATTACAAAAAAACCTAATTTAATAATACGTATGCACATTTACATTATATATATTAAATATTATAATATTATATATATTATATTATATAAAATGTTTTATAAATGTTACATAACACATTATATAAATATTATAATATTATATAATATATATTACAATATTTAAAAAAAAATTATGTAAATATTCAAAATGATTTTCCATTATCTGTATCTTTTTCCTTCAAAATATGTGGATTATATTCTTAGTCTTACAAACGAAGAGGCCAGCTTTGCAATCAAAATATGATTCCAATTTAGTTGAAACACTTGGTTTACATTATAAATGCATATTTGGGGTCCAACATGTGACGACGACGGGGGAATCTGGTTTATTGTTGTGGAAGGGTCTTGGAAACACCTGCCTCTTTCTATGAAGGTCACGAAATTTGAGAATGTATCTAGCCATAAAAAAGATGATCTATGGATCCCAATGTCTGTCGTTTTCTTCCAGTTGGAAATTAAAGACTAGAGGAAAACAAGTCTAGGAACAATAAACTCTGTTAATCGTATTTCAAAGCCATAAAGTACTAAAGACAGTAAAATGAAATTTACTACTGCTACTCAGGGCCGTATCCAGAAGTTTTGTTCAGGAGGGGGGATAAAAACCTTAAAAACACATCAAAAATTTTCTTATATACAGTTTTGTTACGTTTTTACGATTCAGACAAACATTTCGAGGGGGTTCAGACCCCACAACCACTCTGTATATGGCTTTGATGCTACTACTACTGTTAGCAACTCACTGCAGCATCAGGCCACCTGAGGTGAACAGCTGCACACGCTCCTCTCCATTCCAATCTATTTAAAGCACCTCTTTACTTCCTCCCAAGAAGTTTAAGTTTCCCTTGAATCCTTCCTTGCGATCTCTTCCTACCCCGTTCGGGGATGATCTGCTTTTCGTTTGGCTCTAGAGGGATGGCCGAAAAGGATGATATTTGGCTATCGATCCCGCAAAAACTGTATTAGTCATCTCAACAGTCTGGTTGTTTGAATTAGTTTTAGGGGAGACCATAAATGTCTTAACTAATCAGAAAAATCAGGGATTGTATTTTCAACGAGAACATTTTTTGATGCAAAACTAAATAAAAGAAACAAATATGGGTGAGAAGCCAGCAAAAAATAAGCTAAAAAAGCATGAAACAAACAGCTTAAAGCAGGTTTAGCTTTCCTTTGGAGGTATAATAGTCTCTGGGAATCAGTAGATTGTTACTATTTGAACTTAACAGACAAAAAGCGCTGTCGAACTATAATAAATAGTTTTGCGTATTTATTTTAACGATTCTATTTGACAACACTGACGAAGATGTGGTAGTACTCCCCTAAGAGCTTCATAAATTTGAAACAACCAAACGAAAGATCTTAAGAAATCGCGGTTTTCAGGTAAGAAAAGACCCTAAACGCGTTCAGGGGGCAAAATTGTTATTACTTTGACGTCCTTAAGGAGGCCCTAGACGGTCAATCATTTTGATCAAAAGTTTCCGTCAATCGATTGACGTGTGCTTTAATCGACCTTCAATCGATCTTTCAGTCAACCCTTCAATCTTGACCAAAGCTAATCTAACACATTGCTTTTGATCAAAATGATTGAGTCATTCAAACTTTCTATCAATCCCCGTCAACGCCTGACTCAAACGTCAAACAGGTTCCTAGATGGTCAATCATAATTGATTTACGGAAGCTTTTGATCAAAATGATTGACCGTCTAGGGCCTCCTTTAGAACTCTTAAACATGGTTCTAATCTCTTTATGCACTATATCAGGTATATATGCAGATTTCAACTGCTCCAAAAATCTTTTTTAATGCCCCAAGAGGGTATATAAACCTATGGTTTGTAACCCCTGCTATAAAGCTATAAAAATTGGCAAATTCGTATCCATGTTACTTAAGGGCCACGGATGAATTAAAGCCTCGAGGCTGAAACTGTTCGTCGGGCTTAGATCCCCGTAGTTTCAATCCTGTACAATTAGTATGTAGGGGAGGTTTTCTGGAAGATGGGTAAGATCACAAAAGACTGATTTCGTGAGTCATAATTTTGACGGGATATTCTGCGCACTAGTCTCAGGATATGGTGCCCCACGGGCCCAGTACTGGCACGAGGGACGATAATTAAATCCTTCTTATCGCTTTCAATATAAAAAAAAAAGTTTGTGGAAACTCTCAAAAATACTCACAATTAAGCCATTGGGCCTTAAACCTAATTTTGAAGCCTCAGTCCAATCCCCCAAAATTTCTTGAAGGCATTTAAGTCCAAATCCAAAGATCGACTTTGTTAAATTTTCCTCTTGAATCATGGACCAAAATCGAGGGTAGTGAATGGAAAAGGTAAAAAACAAATAGTGCGTGAAATGTCATAGAAACATCCCAATTTCAGAAGTTTCACTGTCAGTCTACCACAATTGCGATAAGGATATGCGCGGTGGAGATAGCGATGGAAATGTGATACCATCTTATTTTAAATGACCTTAACCGCAGCATAAGTATATATTTTTATTCTAAAAACGATAAAAAAATTTACCGACTCTTGGTTTGACTCAGAGTAAAACTTGATGTATGTCATATACTATTTATGTAAAATCACAGACACCAAATTCCCCCTTCATATTTACGTTTCTTTAGATGGGAGGGGAGGTGGGGTGGGAGAGGCTGGTAGTAGGTTGTGGTGAGAAATTCAGAAAAAAATTTGAAGGTTAATTAACTTTTTCTTTTTTTGTGAAAAATGATAAATTAGTTTTTGTTTCAATATTTACTGAATAATTTTTATGTCAATAGGTGGTTAGAAGATACAGCCCCACTGGATCTGTTTATTGTGCTTTTCATATGCAAGCGAAGAACTAAAAACCTATTCCAAAGCGGGGGCAACAAAATAATTCCACAAATTGATTGTGCGTCAAAAACTGCGAATTAGCGTTTGCTCTTTACGTTTTTTTTATGTCTTTATTTTTTTGTCTCTTTATGTTTGACCCTCCATGGTTCCGAAAACACCTTTCTGTGATATTTTTCCTGAAAATAAGCCCTTTTTAATATTTCCATCGAAAAAACAAATTTCCCACAACCGTGATTTTGAAAAATACAGTTGCCCCTCTTCAAAGCATTTCCGTGAACTGGCGCCACTACCATCTGCATCCTTAATACTGTTTAAAGTAATCCAATCTCACTGGTTCAATCAAGTCCGTAAGGATGTAAACTTGATTTTGATTGGTCTATCATTTTTATCAGATTAATAACAGGGGCACCAATTCACGAAAATGTACAACGAGGCAAGGATTTTTCAAAGAAAATACAAAAACGTATTTCAACAACTAGGGAGGCGGTAATTTTTCAAAACCTAAGAAGGAACAAAATCTAGGGGCACAATCAACCCCCTATCTCCCAACTGGAGCCCCAAACCAATCATATGCCTTTTTAAATTTTTAGGCTAACGTTTTTATCTCATATGCAAGTATTCTGCTTGCTATTATTCTGCAGTCTACGATTTTGATGTTTCAACCACATATAACTGTTTTTCTATCATTCGATTGCACATATTCAGCCCTATACATCTACCGAATTATAATTTCGAATTTTCTTAGCCTTTTCCTTAGATTCAACAACACGTAAAGAAAATGGTTTAGAATTATGGAAAAGGTAGAATAATCTGAACGCTTAAGCAAGTTTCGGTCAAAGCAACGTTCTAAGCAATATCGTAATTCTGACTCGGTGACTGGATCCTTCAGAAATTAACGAATTCAGTGATGAGTGTCCCAATTTTTCGGTGCAAGTCAAAACTGTAGCCTTAACGTAAAACTGCACATTCCACACACAACATATACCTTCATTAACAAATTTGACCTCAAATAGGTCTTTTGATGAGCTGAAGATGAAACGACTTTGTGTAGATCTAAATCAAACTTGTTACTTCGTGTTATAGCGACCACACCAAAGAAGTGAAATTAGGTTAATTTCAATGAAATATACCAAAATATAATGAAAATATAATGGTTTAGAAACAAAATTATGGAAAATACAACAGAGAATTATGGAAAGCAGGCCACCCAGAACGCATTATATTAAATACCTAACCTAATCACCTATATATATATATATATATATATATATATATATATATATATATATATATATATATATATATATATATATATATATATATATATATATATATATATATATATATATATATATATATATATATATATATATATATATATATATATATATATATATATATATAATGGTTAATTATTATATACCTACACTGTTACCGTTTATCTCGCACAAGCTAAGCTGATTATCTCTGAGTGGACACAGAAAACCGGTTACAGATCAAGAATAAAGAGTGGTCGCTATAACAAGTAAATACCTCGAATTTGTTTATTTAAAAAAAAAATAGAAGCAATAATTGCCTTTGTTTCGACTCGCAAAGTCAGCATATATAGGCTATTACTCATTGATCCATGATTCCTGCAAAATTTTGAGGTTTTACAAAAATTATAGGGTTTTTACAAAATTACAGAAATTTCAATATAATACTAGCATGGTCTACACTTATTCACTGATGATGATGACTAGCCAAATGATGACCAATCACTTAGCTCACTAATAATACGGCCATCAATATGCTCTGTGTGATAACTTCGAATACCACACTGCCTTTCCATGACGAAAGTAAAACAGTTCAAATAGGGATGAAACCTTTTTATTGACAGTGAATAGATATAAAATTATTTAACTGGATATTTCGAACACATATACAGTGTTCATCATCAGCAGTAAAACTAAAAAGTAAAATAATTAAAATAATTTTAAATAATTTTAACAAGTAAAGTTAAATAATTTTATATCTATTCACTGTCAGTAAAAAGGTTTCATCCCTATTTTGAACTGTTTTACTTTCGCTCTGTGTGAATTCAAAACTTTTTTTCCAAAAGAGACTTAATAACCTGAAAGGCTGTAGTTTTACGAATAGTCGATAAACTGGATAATTGAGAGGTCCCATAATTCCGGTATCTGTCGCTGATTTTTTGGGCACCTAATTTCAAGTGGTGCGGATACAGGGTCGGGAGCAGGTGCGTACGCAAAAGTAAGCGGTTTTGGGCCCGCTTTGCGAAGATAGGGAAATTGAATAAAACAGGGAGGAAATTATAGAAGAGTAGTAAACGTTTTTAAAACAGGTGTTTGGCCAAGTCTGAGCGTGAACTCCAGGAAGAATGTACCAATACATTGATAAGCGCGTTTAGGAGACTTGGGACCAGGGGAGCCCTTGAAATGCTATTTAAAGGACAGGGACCCACGCAAAATACCTTGAAAGGATTCAACAAAATCCATAAATATTTAGGTAACCCCAGTCCTTTCTAAACTCCCACTCTATATTAAAAAAAAACAGCATTCGTGGGATAGTAGGCTAAAGCTCTGACCTTTAGGGGGGTCAAAAGAATTTTCCAAGGGTATATGGCATAATACCTCAAAAACTTCACTAGGGAGGAATCTTCGGTGGAAACACAACGTAATTTGATCTTTCAAGAGTCCAAATTGTACTAAATTGTGTCTAAATTGTACCTACACCAAATACTTGTAACTAGAGAGGGGATCGAAAAAGGTAACGGAATTTAATTAAAACTCTGTGAGTTAGTTTCTTAGTCTGACAATTTGATTTGTCTCTTTAGTCCCTTCTAACTAGGGACAGAAGATACAAATCAATCGACTAGCACCTAGGGCCTAGTTACTAATCTTTTTGTCCCTAGACTATCCAAATTTTTCTAGCTTTGCAGATACATCACCGGCGTTGCCAGTTCATTTTCTTTCCTTGTATGATGCTTATCTTTTTTATAGTTAATTACAATGTAAAGCTTTCTCAGACCTCACTAATCTAGAGCAGATTACCAATGTATAGAGTACGGTATTCTTTCAAGGCCATGGAAAAAGGTTTATGCCTTTTGAATTTCGGATGATCAAGTTTCATTTCATCGAGACTTAGAATATCCCAGAATAATAATGAATATAATAATATAATTAAGAGTTATTAAAATCGACTGGCATGAAACATAAAGTGGCTAATAGTATGACTCGTTAGTAATACAAGAGACAGTTTTCAGTAAAAAGGGGTTTTGTATTTCATAATCAGGGCTAAAATTTAAAAGCAAGTTTTTCCTTACATTTTCCTTAAATTAAAAAAGAATCTGAGTTTTGCACAAGTATTTAAAAAAAACGAATCGCACAGAAGCCAGTTTTACTCAAAAAGCTATTGAAAACATAATTTATATGCACATGATAAACCAATTACTTTCTAATAAATACCAAAACGTATTCGGTAACCGTGATACCCATATTAAAAGGAAAATCCTGCTTATTCATTAGAGCGGTGTTGTATATAAAGAAAAGCGTCATTTTAATTATTCTCTTATCAACAGCCAAGACAATAAAAATATATTTTTCAAGGCAAGAACTAGCGATAAATTGTCTCGTTTAGAACAGCAAAATTTCCTTTTTTCTACAGGAACAAGTTACGGTATACCCCTCCTCCAGAAGTATCCATACCACACAGGGTGAATATAGAATCTACTTAGGGGTGGGTATAGCTGTTGAATATTTTCTCTGTACATACCAATTTAACCTGTACTGTACAACCTTCATATTGGGTATATTCAATTGACTTATTCCATGTTTCTGTGGATAGTGCTCTCACCGTCCTTATTCTCGGTGAGGTATGCCCATTACAGGTTTCAAGGTTAAAAAAAAACAATACATAAAACTTCATTATAGCATTTTGTCACAACTGAATCATTCAAGTCCAAGTCTTGGCCAAGATTGGCAAAAAAAAAGTAGCAAATTGAGACCCATAGTCACCAACATTATCAGGGCTGAACCTTGAACCCTTTCGCGAGGCATATAAAATTTTGGTTGTTATAGGTGGACCAATATCATACTACTGTTCCAATACTACTACCGCATCTACTACAACTCGCTGGAACACCAAGCTGTCTGAGACCAACAAAGCTACGCAAGCTCTTCCTCCATCCCGATCTACTGAAGCTTCCCTCTTTATACCTTCTCAAGGCGTTTCAGTTCCCCTTCAATCCTCCCTTACACTCTCCTCCCACCCAGTTAGGGGATGATATGTTTTTCGTTTGGCCTTAGAACTAAAAAAAAGGTAAAGGATACGGCATTAGACTTCACAGTCCGTACCGGCGGTGCTGATCTCCGTTTCTTGGCCCTTCAGCCAGGAAGTGCAATGGGGGGTTGGGGGCCAGCCATCCTGTGCTTTCGCACACCCTTCCTGTTTACCTTCCCCAGATTTCTCCAGGTACCCATTTAGAGCTGGGTCGACTCTGGCTAAGCTTACAGAGTCACGCCACTGACCCCCGTCCCAAACTGAAGAATTGGGTACACTGAGATTCGAACCCGCGTCCTCTCAGACAAAGGATCCGAATCCAGCGCACCAACCCACCCAGCCAGGACGGCTTTTAGAACTAGAACTAGCCCTAGAACTAGTTAGCCTGTTAGCCCTAGAACTAGATGGTTGACCAAAAAGAAAAGTTTTTGGCAATCTACCATCCTTCATCCACAGAACGTTTCCAAGCCATTTCAACCTTTCTTTCATTATAGCCCTAGCAAACGGGATAGAACCACATTTTTCATATAGCTCACTGCTTGAAATATTGTCAATGAGTTCATAAGTTTTCACCAAACTAATATACAAATATTGTCAATGAGTGAGTCACCAAACTCATCTTTGGTGATATCTTCGACGCCTCACAAAATATCATCACCTTACACACTAGTCCTATACTCCAGCCAAAGAACAAGGCTCAGTGGTATCAACAAATAGTCATCTGAATACATGACACCCAAAGCTTCTAGGGCACAAGGCCTTATCCGAGGGAGGGGAGGTGCTTGCCTCCATGCCCCGCAAAATGTTTGTCCGACTCGTAAAAATGTAACAAAATGAATACAAACAAATTTTTGAGGAATTTTTTGCAACCCTCTCCCCCCCCCAAGAAAAAAAAAATCATGGATACCGACCTGTAGGACATATGACTCTTGTCTGTTTGGAATTCTGTTCAGAATCTGTTTGGAATTATCTGAAGTTAACTTCTCGAGAGAATAAGGGCACAGTCATCTTACTCATTCTGATTAGCAGGGGGCTCATCCTAATTGATTTTTGACACTGAGAAGAAGTGACCCCAAAACTACAGTACCCTATACTGAAAACTAGAGAAACAGCTGTCCCTAAGAAGCCCCCTTGCTCATACTCATACATTTACAGGTTCTGATACGTATGAAATTACGGGCAAAATAAAATAGTTTGTTAAAAAGCTAAGGACTTTACATTTAAACATTAGGCCTAGTTGGCTACTTTGGCAATTAAACACTAAATATCATATACGTTTTCGCTATACGACTAAAAAAAACTCAATTTGTATCTTTTTTTTTCAGTAGCCTATTTTCTTTTAATCTAGTTTGATAATTCCAATTATTTTTGGATATTATTATGGCAAATACAATTTTTTTTCGGAAATCTTGTTGCACTAATCCTCTTGTAAACTAGCTGCAATGACAATAAAATGCTTAGGCTACATCTATTTAGTTCTTAACCAAGTTAGTCTATTTAATTAATTTTTTAGGCGTTTTCAGTTTAATTGAATCCCCCCCCTCCTTTTATGTAGCCTGGCCCAAACAATAAGTTTGCTGGGTTTTATTTTTCAAATTGACATTATACAAATAGGCCTACAGTCGATTTGATAAAAGAAAAAAAAACATCAAAACAATAATACACAAACAAAAAAAAACAAAAAAAACAAAACAAAACATAAAGTTTGGCTATATCTAGACATTAGGTTCTTTCAAGTCTATATAAACAACATTTTCATCAATTCACAAAGATTTACTGTGCAAAGCAAACAGTATTTTACTATTATTATTTTTTTATCTAGTGGGGCACATTTGTCATTTTTTCATTGAGAAAAAGGACAGGCAGAAAAAATCTAAAGTCTAGGCAGAAAAAATCTAAAGCGGTCACATGCCCCCCCCCCCTCTAATAGACACAATGATAACGAATCTCTCCAAAAATGAGTTATGAAATGTTATTTTCTATACTCCAAGTACAGTTATTAATTCAGAAACAAAACAACGTACTTTGGTTATGCTGAAGGAAATTGGTACCTAGCTATCCTAAAAAAAAAGTCAAATTTACAAATTTACCCCAGAAAATTCCTCTAAATGGTACTCCATCGCCATCATAGCCATATTATCCTCTATCTAAGTCTAAGAAAAACAACTAATCAACTGATAAGAAGAGCTTATTGTTTAATGAAAAACGGAGCCTTGAGGAGAGCGCGCCAAGAGAAAACCAATCAAAATCCAGAGATTGCCATATTATGACGTCATTTCAAAAATATAAACGAAAGTGAAAATATTTATAAATAATAAAAGTCAAGAATTTTCACGGTCACCAAACTTTAAAAGGTTGAGGACGGGCTATCCGTCGGTCTAATTGGGATTAATTGTGAGCCTTTGCTAATTTGCCAATGTCAGGCTTTGGTGCTTCGAAGGTTATGACTGTCTGTATTGTAACAGGCAATAATACCTTGTTATAAAATGGTAATGTCTTACTCAAGGTGCAGACAATCATGTTTATGCATGTAGACAATTTTTATTTTGTTCTCAGATGATTACTGAAACATAAAGTGGCTTAGACTTCAATTTAGACCTTAAACTAAAATTCATATGAAAACATAAATTGAAATTCAAATTAAAATCCAAGCTTGAATTTAAACTCAATTCAACTGAAAACTCAAATTGAAATTTTAAATATAAAATTTTAAATCTGAAATATATGCATTTGAACACTTTATCAGTGACATAAAAAAGTAGAACCCAGAGAGCGGGGTTGCCGCTAATTGTAACTGATCACAGGCTGCTGGTTTTTCCTACGGTGATGTTGCAACCGATTGTTTTCAGAGCTTGATTCAGCTATTCAGAATTTTTCTGAAATCTATGCTAAAAACTTTTTTTCGAATAAAAGTAAAACATCTTTTTTTAACTTAAACAAATACCATCCTCTATGTGACATGGGTTTTGTCCAGGGCCGTATCCGGGTTTTTTTTCTTGAAGGCTTTAGAAAACGCATGAAAAATTTGTTTAAATTCCTTTTGTTACGTTTTTACGAGTCGGACAAACCTTTTGGGGGTTTCCAAAGGCTTGGAAAAACCTTTCCCAAACCTGGGGAACCAAAGGTTCCCCAAAACCTTTGGGGAACTCCAGGAGAGTTCAAATTCTCCTGGATACGGTCCCAACCATATAAAAATACGCAGAGCAGTTCAAATGGAAATCCAAATAGAAAATCAAAAAGAAAGTACAAAATCAAAAAGTATACAAAAACAAGAGAAGTAACTTTCCAATAAAGCATTTCATGAATATAACGTTTAGATTGTGTTTACCAGAAAGCTCAAGAAATAGTGAATTATATGTGTTGCGCCATTGAATTATATACTTTGCGTAGTCACCAATTAGTGGGGACCAGGGGTCTTAGCGCCATAGATTAAGAAATTCTTTAAGGGGTTTTTGTAAAAAAAAAGCCCTAGATTTCACATAACACTTTTTTGTGCTGGGAAACTCATAGTCTAGTCTGTTAATCCTTGCTAGAAACAAAACACAGTCTAGCAATGTTCCTTGCGGAAGACGACTTGTCAGGTCCCAGAGCCATCAGATGATCCAGTCAGTCAAATTAATTCTTCCTTCGTTTTTCAAGCACTTGCTTTTGTGGACGTTCCATCAAAGCTAAAAAAATTTTGCAGGAAAAACGTGATTTATTATTACTCTTTTCGAGCTCACTTCAGCAAAGTGAGCTAAGATAGCAACGCCCCCCTCCTCCAAAGAGTAATATATACGTGTCTTTTGTTTATGTTAGGATTATTCTTTGAAATCTTAGAGAAGTCACATTATTCCTTATTTCGTAATAAATAAAAAATAAAACTAAAACCCACAATAAATAAGATGTACAGCACCCTACCCATGGAGAGGGGTTGGATTTTACCACCTAAAGACGATAAAATTATATGAAAATATACCTGTCTTGGCTATTTTCCTGGAATAAAACCTAATGCGGTATTTCCTTTAGGCCCACTTCATGATACTAGGTAGGGCTTTGAAGGACCTGAATACGGGCAAATACAAAATAAATTGTAAAACATGTGAATTGTACGAATAATTTAGGGAATCGCTGAGTATATTATAAAAATATGCGATTTAAATGATCTTGGAGTTTAAGACTGCCTCTGACTTTCAACATAGTTAATTTATGCGTAAGTTAGCCCAAAAATACTTCCTAATTTCTGAGAACTACCTAAATTTGAAATATGATGATATAATCCTCAGCTCGAGCCGTAACCAGTTTGACTAACTCCATGCTCCAATGAGGCTTTAAAATTCTTCCACGAAAATTCCCAACACATTTCCTACGAAAAAGTCCCTTTTCTATTTTTTTTTTTTTTTTTTACTTGAAGCCCAATATTTGCTGTCATTGTCCCTAACTTGACTGTATTGTCCATACATTGTTCATACATTGTCCATAACTTCAGCCTGCTATTCCTTAAAAATTGTTTTGGACAGGAATACCTGCTACCACCGAAACGTGTTAAAGCACATAAGCAAATGAGCAGAGATCCTTGATATACTGGACCAACTTCCAATTAAATGCGGGAATGGTATAAAATGATCAAAACCATAAGAAATATAGAGAAAAAAAATCATTGACTTAACAACAATGAAAACATTCATGTTTCAGACTCTAATTTGAAAAACTGTTTCAAGGGCAACTGAAAATCCAAAATACATTCAAATTAGCAAGAAAACTTTAACTTTAGAATTACCTTCCTTGCTTTTCTTTTCCTTTTTTCTATGCTAGTTTCCTATGTATTACCGGAGGTAGCCTAACAGATGGAGGTGTACCGGAGGTGATCCCAAAATTTGGGTCTTTTTTTCGTATGTTTTCCCCATCGCTATTAAAATACTCTGTCGTTTTCTTTTCAAATCTTCTATATTTAAGGTTGATCTTAAAAACAGTTCATGATCAGAAACCAGCATTGAATCTTCTTTCTTAATTTTTCTTCATTGTTTCTTTGAAGAATTTTACTGATTCGGCAACAGACAGACCCCTACATAGATCATTAGCGTAAATGTATTGCTCTCTCTCAAAATTAGTTGGGGGCCCTCTGAAATGTAACTCTGGTAACATTCTATACCCAGAATGTTGTCATGTTACTTACAAATGCATCAAGTTTTACGGTTCTGCATATTTCGACCGTTCTGCTTATGTAGTTCTGCATAGTTCAGCAAAACATTTACTTAGTGGTTTTTTTTTATAGTTTTCTGTATATAAACAAAAAGACGACGAAATAGACACAGACAAAATGTCTTACACACAAACATTCCCGTTTTTTTTCGAATTGTCTTGACTGTCTGGAGACCAAACAAGCCATATCAGATAGATGAATATATAATAAAAAATAGGCAGTTTTGTAAATCAGGTATATATATATATATATATATATATATATATATATATATATATATATATATATATATATATATATATATATATATATATATATATATATACTAGCTGTTGGGGTGGCGCTTCGCGCCACCCCAACACCTAGTTGGTGGGGGCGCTTCGCGCCCCCCCCAAGCCCCCCCGCGCGCGTAAGTCGTTACGCGCCATAATAGTTACGCGCCATTGTAGTTGTGTCCCTATGTCCCACCTGTGAATATAGATATATATATATATATATGGTTTTAACTACGTAAAACTTGCGAATATACAACATTCTTTGCTGTCCCATTGTCTTTGCATATAAATAGATTGTCAGGTTTACCGACTCTTGAACATGCAACATATAATGGTCCATGGGAAAACAATCTGTATTCAGATCTATACCTCATGATTCTAATGATTGCCCTTGAGCTTTGTTGATGGTGATTGCTAATCGACCATTCCCTGTCCCGGTGTCCCGGTCGTCATTTACATCCCCCTGTTTCCCCCGGTGTCCCCGTTGTAGTTGTGTCCCTGTGTCCCGGTCGTCATTTATATTCCCTGTGTCCCGGGTCCCGGTCATCATTTGTATCCCGGTGTCCCGGTCTGTATATACATTCGTTTTTTAGTTTTGTTTTTCTCCTTTATTTTTTTCCTTTTTTTTTCTTTTTTAGCTTATTTAGATTTTTAGATTTTTTAGTTTTTTTTATTAGTTTTTAGTTTTTATTTCTTTTTAGTTTTTTTGTCCCGGTCGTCATTTATATCCCCCTGTTTCCCCCGGTGTCCCCGTTGTAGTTGTGTCCCTGTGTCCCGGTCGTTATTTATATTCCCTGCGTCCCGGTCGTCATTTGTATCCCGGTGTACCGGTCTGTATATACATTCGTTTTTTAGTTTTGTTTTTCTCCTTTATTTTTTTCCTTTTTTTTTCTTTTTTAGTTTATTTAGATTTTTAGATTTTTTAGTTTTTTTATTAGTTTTTAGTTTTTTTTTCTTTTTAGTTTTTTTGTAGTTTTTACCTTCTTTTTAGTTTTGTTAATTTTTTTTTTTACTTGTGTCCTGGTCGTCATTTATACTCCCTGTGTCCCGGTGCTTTGTTGATTGCTAATCGAACATTCCTTTTGTCCTGGTCGCTTTCTCTTTGAGTGTCGTCATTTATTTTTTTCTTTTTTAGTTCTTTTAGTTTTTACCTTTTTTAGTTTTTTTTTAGTTTTTAGTTTTTTTAGTTTTTTACCTTTTTTTAGTTTTTTTAGTTTTTTTAGTTTTTTAGCTTTTTTATTTTTTTTATTAGTTTTTAGTTTTTTTGTAGTTTTTGCCTTTTTTTTAGTTTTTTTAGTTTTTTAGCTTTTTTATTAGTTTTTAGTTTTTTTTGTAGTTTTTGCCTTTTTTTAGTTTTTTTAGTTTTTTAGCTTTTTTATTTTTTTTATTAGTTTTTAGTTTTTTTTGTAGTTTTTGCCTTTTTTTAGTTTTTTCAGTTTTGACGTCACCTGATCCAGTTTTTTCAGGTGACGTCACCTGATCCACGATCCACAGATCCACAGACAACTTATTTTTATATATATAGATAGTTTTTTTTTTTTTACTTATGTCCTGGTCGTCATTTATACTCCCTGTGTCCCAGTGCTTTGTTGATTGCTAATCGAACATTCCTTTTGTCCTGGTCGCTTTCTCTTTGAGTGTCGTCAACCTTTATTTTAGCTTATTTTTCAGTTTTTTCCTTTTTTTTAGTTTTTTTTTATTTTTTATTTTTTTTAGTTTTTTACCTTTTTTTAGTTTTTTTAGTTTTTTTAGTTTTTTAGCTTTTTTACTTTTTTTATTAGTTTTTAGTTTTTTTTTGTAGTTTTTGCCTTTTTTTAGTTTTTTCAGTTTTTTTTTAGTTTTTTATTGGTTTTTACCTTTATAGTTTTTTTAGTTTTTTAGCTTTTTTATTTTTTTTATTAGTTTTTAGTTTTTTTTGTAGTTTTTGCCTTTTTTTAGTTTTTTCAGTTTTGACGTCACCTAATCCAGTTTTTTCAGGTGACGTCACCTGACACATCCATCCATCCATCCACAGACAACTTATTTTTATATATATAGAAGATAGATAGAAGATATATCTATATATATAAAAATAAGTTGTCTGTGTGTGGATCTGTGGATCAGGTGACGTCATGTTTGTCCGCATATGACGTCTGAATTATTTCACACTAATACAAAAGAAGAAAAAAACTAAAAAAGGTAAAAACTACAAAAAAACTAAAAAGAAAAAAAAACTAAAAAAGCTAAAAAACTAAAAAAAACTAAAAAAAGGTAAAAATCTAATAACTAAAAAAAAACTGAAAAAAATAAAAAAAGGCAAAAACTACAAAAAAATAAAAACTAATAAAAAAACTAAAAAAGCTAAAAAACTAAAAAAACTAAAAAAAACTAAAAAAAGGTAAAAAACTAAAAAAAACTAAAAACTAAAAAAGAAAAAAACTAAAAAAAAGGAAAAAACTAAAAAATAAAAGAGAAAAAGAAAACTAAAAAAATATGAATAAATATATATAAAAATAAGTTGTTTGTGGGTTATGCCTGTCTGTCTGTCTGTCGAGTGACGTCGTGTTTGTCCGCATATGACGTCTGAATTATTTCACACTAATACAAAAGAAGAAAAAAAACTAAAAAAGGTAAAAACTACAAAAAAAACTAAAAAGAAAAAAAACTAAAAAAGCTAAAAAACTAAAAAAAACTAAAAAAGGTAAAAAACTAAAAACTAAAAAAAACTGAAAAAACTAAAAAAAGGCAAAAACTAAAAAAAAACTAAAAACTAATAAAAAAACTAAAAAAGCTAAAAAACTAAAAAAACTAAAAAAACTAAAAAAAGGTAAAAAACAAAAAAAAACTAAAAACTAAAAAAAAAAAACTAAAAAAAAGGAAAAAACTGAAAAATAAGAGAAAAAGAAAACTAAAAAAATATTAATAAATATAAAAAATATAAATATAAATATAATATAAATTAGCAATCAACAAAGCACCGAGACACAAATGACGACCGGGACACAGGGAGTATAAATGACGACCAGGACATAAGTAAAAAAAAAAAACTAAAAAAACTAAAAAAATGGTAAAAACTACAAAAAAACTAAAAACTAATAAAAAAACTAAAAAATCTAAAAATCTAAATAAACTAAAAAAGAAAAAAAAGAAAAAAGGAAAAAAATAAAGGAGAAAAACAAAACTAAAAAACGAATGTATATACAGACCGGGACACCGGGATACAAATGACGACCGGGACACAGGGAATATAAATGACGACCGGGACACAGGGACACAACTACAATGGGGACGCCGGGGGGCACAGGGGGATATAAATGACGACCGGGACACAAGGAATATAAATGACGCCCGGGACACTCAAAGAGAAATCACAGACTGGAACACCGGGACACAAATGACGACCGGGACACAGGGAATATAAATGTCGACCGGGACACAGGGACATAACTACAAAGGGGACGCCGGGGTGCACAGGGGGATATATAAATGACGATGGCGACTCAGGGAATGGTCGATTAGCAATCACCATCAACAAAGCTCAAGGGCAATCATTAGAATCATGAGGTATAGATCTGAATACGGATTGTTTTCCCATGGACCATTATATGTTGCATGTTCAAGAGTCGGTAAACCTGACAATCTATTTATATGAACAGACAATGGGACAGCAAAGAATGTTGTATATTCGCAAGTTTTACGTAGTTAAAAACATTATATATATCTATCTATATTCACAGGTGGGACATAGGGACACAACTACAATGGCGCGTAACTAATATGGCGCGTAACGACTTACGCGCGCGGGGGGGCTTGGGGGGGGGGCGCGAAGCGCCCCCACCAACTAGGTATTGGGGTGGCGCGAAGCGCCACCCCAACAGCTAGTATATATATATATATATATATATATATATATATATATATATATATATATATATATATATATATATATATATATAACACGTGGGCTAAATAAATAGCTTCGGACCCTTACCCCTGGGGCTACCTGGCTCATCTTGTCTCTAGAAGCATAATTTTTTCACATGATCATTCCAAGTGTAATGCTAAACTCATAATTTTTATCCAATGTCATTGGGGGAGGATGTCTGGTTCAAAAAGAATATGGGAGGTGCCTCGCTGCTTCCGACCTCTTTAAACCTTGAATACACACTAAAACTTTAGATTCTGATTGAATGAACCTCTTCTAAGTTTCTACGACCATAATTTCAATACGAAAAAAGACAAGAGAGACAAATCGCTTTTGTCTATGTCAAAGCTACCACGCTGTCTTTCAAAGTGCTGAATTTATTCACTATCCTTTCGAGCACCCGTTCTAGTATAGAGATCTTTCACCTTTAATAAACCAAAATTTTTAAAGCAACTTTTTAAGGCGATGCGGTACCTTGGAGAATCACTCTATCTCGTCTGTTAAAAACTTTTTAAGTTATTGTGGCCAAGCTACTTAGAACTGATCGGGAGGTGTTGCCATAGCATATAAAGCTTGGATAAGTGATCCGAGTAAACGATTGAAAACTGAAAGCTGAGGCCTGCTTTCTCGGGAACCTTAAAAAGCCATTTAAATTCTCTCGTTTTGTGCCCAAAATCGAGATATTCAGTTTTAATAAAACTTATATCATCAGAAAGAGTGAATTCTGGTTTTCTCGATGAAACAAAGCAGAATTATCTTTTTAAGTTTAAGAAAGAGGAGTCCCTAAACATATTCTAGTAAAGCTTAAAAACTCGAAAGTCGGTTCAAAAAATTTGGACACACTGGGAGTTCCCTGTGGTGCCACTCGCTTTGATATACAAACTCGCAGACAAACGGAAAATCAGATGTTTTCATTCAAATTTCACAGTCAAACCACAATTTTTCGATATTTTTGAACAATAGCTAGTCCCCTGGGAGAATTTGCTAGTGAGCCCTTTGTCTTTGAGACAGTCACCCCTTTTGAAAAAATTATTGGACATTTTAATTATACTGAACAAATGACTATCTCAAAATTTTAATAGGATGTGTTTTGGGAAATAAAGGGTGTGTAGTGGCTGCTTGTCCTATCACTTTTGACTCTTAAAAAGGGCACCAAAACATCCAATTTCCGATCGAATGAGCTCCTTCAGAAATTTCTACAGCTCCTTCTACACGAAGTGCCTTGATGAAGTCTTCTTTTAATTTTAAGTCTAAATTTACTCTTTATTATAGTTTTGTTCGTTCTGAGATCCGTTTAATAACTGATAGTGCTTAACGTTTGTTTTAAGCTTGACGGATTATTTGACTTTATTTTTGCTTGTCTTTGGCTTGTCACAGCTCTTTACTTTTCTTCGTAAAACTTCTTTTGTGGTTGTTTTTTAGTGAATTTCTTGAAGGCGCTGTGCACACACTTTATTTCCCAAAACACATCCTATTAAAATTTTGAGATAGTCATTTGTTCAGTATAATTAAAATGTCCAATAATTATTTCAAAAGGGGTGTCAACCCTCCCCACAACCCTTGGGGCAAGGGCTATAAGCTATGCCAGTTGCCCATTGCTAACATGTAAGGTTTTATGGAAGGGGAGGTCAAATAAACTTCGGGAGACCTAATTTGATTGGCGATTGGAAGTTCTAGTGTCCTTTTTAAGAGTCAAAAGTGATCAGATTGATCTCCAAATACATCGAATAAAAATTTTGAAATAGTCCTTTTATTAAATATAATCCAATGATCATATAACAATGCTTTTAGGGTAGACACAGCCTCCCACTTCCAGAGCTTGAGGGGCAAGGGTTATAACTTATACTCTGGGGTTAAGGTTTTTATGGAACGGGAAGTCATATTAACCTCGGAGGGGGCTCATTCGATTGGAAATCAAAAGTTCCGGTGCCCTTTTATGAGCCAAAAGTGATCAAAGGGTATCTAGCCCCACCCACGCCCTTTTTTCTCCAAATACATCCGATCAAAATTTTGAGATGGGCATTTTGGGCAAAATCGTCTAAATGTCAGATAAATATGCCATTTGGGTTGATAAAAACACACAAATGCCCCAAGGACAAGGGCTGTAAATTATGCTAGTTGCCCATTGTTAGCATATTAGGTTCTTATGGAAGATGTGGTGGTATAAACTTCGGAGGAGGCTCATTTGATTTGAAATCAAGACTCCAAAGTGATCGGAGGGTAACAAGACCCCCTACCCTTTTTTCCCAAAATGCTTCCGATCAAAATTTTGATATAGTCATTTTGTTCAAAATAGTCTGAAAGTCAAATAACTATGGTTCCAGGTTTAATAATCCTCCCCCTCCAGCCCTCGGGGCAATGGCTGTAAGTCTGCTAATTTGTCATTGTTAGCATATAATTTTTTCACGGAAAGAATGGTTGCATAAACTTCGGAGGGGCTCATTCAATTTGGAAGCATACGTTCTAGTGCCCATTTTAAGAGTCAAAAGTGATTGGAGGGCAACCAGACTCCCTCCCCCTTCTCATGCGCTTTTCCTCCAAATACATACTATCAAAATTTTGAGATAGCCATTTTGTTCAAAATAGTTCGAAAGGCAAATAAATAAGCTGAGGGGGTGACTAATCCCCCAGTCACTGGGGCACGGACTGTAACTTGTGCAAGTTGCCGACTGTTAACAAACAAGTTTTTTCGAAGGGGTCGGTCATCTAAACTTTGGAGGGTGCTCATTCGATTTGAAATCAAATGTTTTAGTTCTTTATTTATAATCCAAAGGGATCGAAGGACCCCCCCCCGGACTGTTTTGCCCAATGGTATCCGGTAAAAATTTTGAGATAGCTTTTTTTTAAATGCTCCAAATGCCAAATAACCATGCTTCCTTCGTTGAACACCCCTTCCAGCCATTTTAGAGATAGACTCTAAGTTATGCAAGTTGCTTATTATTAACATGTAAGGTTTTATTGAAGGGGAGGAGGGTTGTAAAAACTTTGATTGAAAATTTTAGATTTTGGTGCGCTTGTTAATACTTAAAAGTGGTCAAAGGATAAGCAGCCCCCCCCCCCCCGAACGTTCTTTTTTCCAAAATGCATCCTTTTAAAATTTTGAGGTAGAAATTTTGTTCAAAATAGTTCAAAGGTCAAAGAACTATGCCTCCAGGTTTACACACTTCCCCAAGTCTTTGGCAAGGGCTTCGGAACAAGGATTGTAAATTGTGTAATTTTCCCATTGTTTACATGCAGAATTTATTATTAGGAAAAGGGGAAATATGGATTCTGTACGTATCTGGAAAGGGTGTGGGTATTAAGGCTAAATCCTGGAGAATGTTGAGGAGTATGTTATGCTAAATCAAAAAGCTCCATGTTCATTCAGTTTATCAAAAAGGAGAATCTTTAATATTTCAAGAACGGCTGAAGGTGGTATGCGTTTATTTCATCAAAGAAAAATTACTAAAATTGCACTTACAATCAATAATATGCTGCTCAATTTAGGGACCTAAAATGTCCCTGTTGAGTTGAAACTTTCAGGAAATCTTGGGGGATGTTAAAAAGCATATAGAGGGCCACAAGCACCTTCTTATGCCTTTTTAACTGCAATCCCTCCAAAAATATTTGATCAAGGCTTTACAAAAGGGCTCTTGTTCAAAATAGTCAAAAGCTCAGATAACTATGCCTATGGGGATGGCATAACCACCATAGTTCTTCTTGATCTTAATGATGATTTTGATTATTCTATAAGCTTTATGTAGCAAGCTATAAACTGTAATGTTAATTTTAATTTTTTTTTTTTTTTGAAAGGAGGATGAAATTTGTAATGTTTTGTAGCCGAGTAATTTCCTTATATTCAAACACTTCGTAATAACGAACTGTAAGTAAGGAGCGATCCGGTTCAATAGTAACCCAAACTCTGAAAAACTGAATTCTAATACCAATCGATGTATAAAAAAGTTTCATTTAGTTTAGACTTACCCATTAAAGGCTACAAGCCAGAAAAAATTTACCTGATTTCCGAAAAAGGGGGAAATAACCCCCGAGAGTCATAAAACCTTAATGAAAATTACACCATCAGATTCAGCGTATCAGAAAACCCTACTGTAGAGGTTTCAAGCTTCTATCGGCAAAAATGGGGACTTTGTACTTTTTGTCAGGAAAAAAGACCACGGATGCGTGTTTATTTATTTGTTGTTTTTTTTTTTTGTTTTTTACCAGGGTTGACCGTATCAACCCATTGGTCCTATAATATCGCGAGAGGGCCCGTTCGAATGGAAACTAAAGGTTCTAGTGCCCTTTTAACTGACCAAAAATATTGGAGGGCAAATAGGCCCCCGTCCCCCGCCCTTATTGCCCAAAAGCGTCCAATCAAAATCATGAGATAACCATTTTATTCATCATAGTTGAAAGGCCCAATAACTATGCCTTTGTATATAACGTGACCCCCCGCCCACAGCCCCAGGGGAAAGGTCTTTAAGTTATAGAATTTGCCCATTGTTTACGCATATTATTTGTGATTGGGAAGTATGCATACATTTTTGGAGGGGACGAATTTTCAGCTGGAGGTTTCTACAAGGGGGAATTTTCCATGGGGAGGGAAGTTTACAAGGGGTAAAATTATCAGGGGAAATTATACACTGGGGAATTTGCCAGAATTACTGTACAAGATTATTTTTTTAAGTCTTGTTTTCTCCTTTCCGTCTCAATTTTACGCGTGAAGTTGTTAAGGGTGGTTGCCCGGGGTAAATTTTCACCAGAATTGAATTTTCCCTTGGGCAGAAAATTCCCTTGGGCAGGGAATTTTCCGTGGAGGTGGGGGCAGATTTCCTGGCATTATTTTAGAAACTATCAGAAATTAAATAAAAAAACAAGTTCTTTCAACTGAAAATAAGGAGTGACATTAAAACTTAAAATGAGCAGAAATTGTTACGTATATGAAGGGAATATCCCTTCTTCAACACCTCGCTCTTTACGCTAAAGTTTTAATTTTGTCCCAACTCTTTAAGAACGACTCCTGAAACACAGGGATCATTCGATTAGAACAATAAGAAGCTTCTTTAGAAGTACTAAAAAAATTAGCGTAAAGAGCGAGGTGTTGAAGAGGGGACAGTCCCCTTCATATACGTAATAATTTCTGTTCCTTTTACTCTTTAATGCTGCTCCTTACTTTCAGTTGCAAAACTTTTTTTTATTTAATAACCATTCAAAGACAATCTAGTGCTACTTGGGCTGATGAGAAATTAATCTAGAATTTAATCTGTAGCATGGGTACCGGCAGGGGGGCCGTAGCCCTCTTGGAAATTTGGGACTATAAAGTAATTATAAGGAAACAAAAGGAAGAAGAGGAGAATAAGGGAAAACAATGGAAAAAATGTGCGTTGCCCCATTGTTGGCTGCCTGCCAATACATCTTGACCTTTAATAAGGAAAATTTCAGTTTTGCTTTGTGACTGAGTGACTCCTTTCCAGTTTTTCACAAACATGTTTTCTATATGATTTGGTTGGAGTAACACAAAAAAAAAATCTATTTCATCGTAGTAATGAATGGTAAGTAAATAACGATTCTTGTCAATACCGAAAGTGTAAGAGCCTAACTATTGATAATATTCAATCAAAGAATCAGTATTTTATGGTGATCCTAAATATTTATTTGTTTATTAGTGATTAGTGTAGTTATTGGTACACAAGAAAATTTGTGCAATTATAATTTAGTAAGGGACAATTTGGTAAAAATATTCCGTAAATTTTTGCTTGCATTGCAAGGGTACCCATGAGCTGCTATATGAAGCCACTACAATCAGAAATATTCTCCTGAATGGATTGCTGGGAATTCCCCTTGAACGGATACGTTTTATTTTGTTATTATAAATCTAGTTGTAAATCTAGTTGTCACTTTTAAAAAGATTCAATTGTGTACAGCAATGAAGCATAAAAGTAACGCGCATATTGGTTTTTGGCATTCAAAATTAGATTAAAAATATTGAATTACAAATTCTTAATTTATTTTCTTAATTTTGGTTTTGGTGTTTGACTTTGAACAAACTACTTTGATATTGCGTCACTTTTTATAAACGATTGAGTCTAAAGGCATTGAATATTTTGGTATTTGATAAGCAAGTTCAAAACTTTCGATATCAAGGAGGCACACTCGTGCCTCTATAAAGAGGCGACACACGACAATGTTAAGCGATCTTCGGTTCCAGTGGTCGCAGACGGATGGGGAGGGATGCATTTCGTAGCCCGAGCTCCAACTAAGAAACCTGCAAAATTTCATCCCCCTCCAACTTTTTCTTCATGGGGAAAATCTGGCCGAAAGTTTCGACCTGTCAACCCAAGCCCCCCTTTAACGTTGTCCGATCGGGCTGAAATTCACAAGTTAAGGTCCCCTAGGGCCCAGGAGCTTATCCGCGAAATTTCAGCTTGATCCGATAACTCCTTCCCTGTTTTCCAGAAACCACGCATAGCCACTTAAAATTCATTTACTTTTTTTTTCGCCACGCCTACAGGTCACATCCGACATCGGATCTGGGTGTACGAAGACTCATTCGATGCAGAATTCTCCGAGTAAGTGCCCATGAAAGTTTCGTAGGAAAATCTTAACCCCCCGAAAGTTTCGACCCTCCAACTCCCCCCCACCCCTTTTAACGTTGTCCGATCGGGCTGAAATTCACAAGTTAAGGTCCCCTACGGCCCAGGAGCTTATCCGCGAAATTTCAGCTTGATCCGATAACTCCTTCCCTGTTTTCCAGAAACCACCCATTAGCTATTTAAATTAACGGATTTCTCTCCATAAGAGCCCATGTTAATTTGAAATTTTTAAAATCTATTGAGAAGTTATATTTACACACATGCAAGTTATTAGCTCAGTTGGTAGAGCGTGAGACTTTTAATCCTCGGGTCAAGGATTCAAGTCCCTTACGGGCGGTTTTTTTTCACAACATCAAAAAAATTTTGATAACACCTGGACAGCTTATCATTTGAGAGATAACAGAATATTAGCTTCTTATGAGCAAAAGAAACATTTCGGTCATTCTATCTATTTTTTTTTCTATTTTATACAATGATTTAAAAGCGGGGGGGGGTTCCTCTCCTAATTCCTGTACGAGGAGTACAGGAATTATTAAATTACATCCACCATGGATTGTAGAAAAACGTACAGAATTAATATGAAAAAAATTAAACCTGTACAAAAGAGTCTTTAAAAGCGGGGGGTTTGCCTCTCCTAATAGTCTTCTTATAGTCCTAATAGTCTAATAGTCCCATGTTAATTTTTGAAATTCTTAAAAGTTACGAATATCAACATTCAAGTACATCAAAATAATCAGCTCGGCACGGCGAGAATGACTGCAAGCATCATAAAAATCCAGCTCCATTCCAGAAAAATTTTTGATAACACCTGGACAGCTTATCATTTGAGAGATAACAGAATATTAGCTTCTTATGAGCAAAAGAAACATTTCGGTCATTCTATCTATTTTTTTTCTATTTTATACAATGATTTAAAAGCGGGGGGGGGGGCGGCAGCCACCCAAGTTCCTCTCCTAATTCCTGTACGAGGAGTACAGGAATTATTAAATTACATCCACCATGGATTGTAGAAAAACGTACAGAAATAATATGAAAAAAACTTCGTTTTCTTAAAGAGTTAAAGAGGCTGCGTCCCAAAGTCGAACCTTAAAACGTACAGGAATTAGAAGAGGCAGTTGGGGGGCTGCCGCCCCCCAAACCCCCAGCTTTTAAAGACTCTTTTGTGCAGGTTTTTTTTTTTGGGGGGGGGGACTTCATTGTTACTAATTACTAGTTTCGGCGCAATGGTTCTCCTGTCCTCTTGTGTTTAACATTTTTCGAAGTTATTCCATTATTCATTCATTTCAATTTTTTGTTAATTAAAAGAGGGCCTTTCCGAAGCCAAGAGCTGGGGGTTAGCAAAAAAACAAAAAACCTGTACAAAAGAGTCTTTAAAAGCTGGGGGTTTGGGGGGCGGCAGCCCCCCAACTGCCTCTTCTAATTCCTGTACGTTTTAAGGTTCGACTTTGGGACGCAGCCTCTTTAACTCTTTAAGAAAACGAAGTTTTTTTCATATTATTGTGAAGAAAGAATACCCGTCCAACGCTTCGGCATTGCTCAACAGAACTGAATGCTGAGAGTTGATAACTTAGTTTTTTGTAAGTAGGCTATTGTTTTGTTTATTCTTTGAAATTATTTACTTGTATCAATTTTATATACTTTTATTCTAATTGACCAAATTTTTCCATTGCCTTTAGAAAAATGTTTGTCTCTAAGCTTCATTAAATAAAAAAACAAACAATTTTTTTCAACTGAAAGTAAGGTAAAACGTTAAAACTTAAAACGAACAGAAACGTTACGTATATTACGTACACGAAGGGGTTTGTCTCCCTCCTCAACACCTCGCTCTTCACGCTGCAGTTTTTCGGCACTTTAAGAAAAGTTACTAATTGTTCTAATTAAACGACCCTTGTGTTTCAGGAGTTGTTTTTAAAGAATTGAGACAAAATTTAAACTTTAGCATAAGGAGAGAGGGGCTGAGGAGGGGGCAATGCCCTCGTATATATAATAATTTCTGTTCGTTTTAAGTTTTAATGTTGCTCCTTACTTTCAGCTGAAAAAAACTTGTTTTATTTAAATTCAACTTTTGATCGTTTTTCATATACCACCAGGAAAACCTGGCTCCACCACCACGGAAAAATCCTCCCCCCACACACTCTGGACAATTCAGTCCTGTGGAAAATTTACCCTGGGCAATTACCCTTAGCAAATCCACGCCTAAAATTGAACTGGTAAAGAGAAAGCAGGACATATAAGGACATGTCATGTAGGAATTCTGGCAAATTCACCCAGTAGAAAACTCCCCCTGGAAAATTCACTCCCTAGAAACTTCCCTCTTCGTGAAAAATTCCTACAGTGCAAAATGTTTCCAGCAGAAAATTTGTCCTCCCCTCCCTACCTGAAAAATGTATGCATACTTCTCAATGCTAATTCTAGAAGTGCAAGAAACAATGGGTAAATTTCATAGCTTAAAAACCTTTCCCCGGGAGGATGTAGGGGGCCATTTTATCAATAAAGACACAGTTATTGGGCCTTTCAATTATGCTGAAGAAAAAAGCTGTCTCAAAATTTAGATTAGACGATTTTGTGAAGAAAGTGGTGTGGGAGGGGCCCTAGTTGTCCTCCAAGTTTTTTTAGTCACTCAAAAAGAGCACTAGTACTTCTTATTTCCGTTATAATGAACCCTCTCTCGAAGTGTTAGGTCCACTGGGTCGAAACAATCACCAAATGAAAAAAAAAATTAAACACGCATCTGTGATCTTCAGGCAAAAATTTAAAAAATTTCCACACTTTTGCAGATATGAGCTTGAAACCTCTAATATAGGGTTCTTAGAAACGTTATATCCGATGGCGTGATTTTCATTAAAGTTCTATAACTAGGAGGGGGTCTTTTCCCTTTTTTCGAGAGTCCGACAAATTTTCTCAGGCCCTAGCTCATGATGCGTAAGACCAAACGTAATGAACACTATATATTTGGAATCAGCATAATAAGCCAATTCTTTTGATATATCTATTAGCATCAAAATTCCGTTTTTTAAAGTTTGAATTAATATTGAGCCGGGTCGCTCCTTTAAGTTCGTTACCAAGAACTGTGTGAGTACCCATCAAAATCCAAAATCCATCAAAATCAAAATCATTGATCGTTTTTCTGCGTAACCAAAAGTATTGTATTCATAAAACTTTACAGTTTCATGAAATGTAATTAAACAAATAGAAAAAGTTCTTTAGCTATAGTAAGGAGCGAGTTTAAAACTTAAAAAAATATAAATTACTGTGTAGAGGGAATGCCCCCTTCTCAACACCTTGCTCATTAAACAAAAGTTTTTTAGTTCTTTGAAAAATCTTATCTTTCCAATTGCAATTTTTTCTTAATTTGAAACGAGCAAAACTTCACAGTAAAGAGTAAGAAGCTAAGGGGGAGACAGCTCCCTTCATATAAAAGATAGGCTGTTCAAATAGCTTTCAAATATGTTCCTTGCTTTCATTTGGAGAGCTATTTTTTATTTCATTTCTTATTGTTCTCCAAATCACACCCAGCCCTAACCAAGATATAATTTGAGGTACCGGTCCCTTGAATCCCTGGTTAATTGCATTTTAAAATGTGTGACTAATAATTCTATGTTGATTAGTACCGTACTACGTTTAAATTTGCAATATCAATTTTGGATAAAATTTGAATATACTTAAAAAATCACCGGTGAATAGTAACGTTGGTGAAAGTCCTTGTTAATATTACTATTTAATTATTTTGGATGAAAAGGAGCATTATTGTTTGCATGGATAGAAATTTTGTAAGACTTTTGATCTTCTACATAACTGAAGCCATCACAACCTCTGCAAGAGGATTTTCTTACCGATAAATAGATTACGTGCATTCCTTTAAATACGTTAAAGTACTTCATACAGATAGAAAAAGAAAATAACACTATTTAAAATTGCTGAAAACTAAGTATTTGCCATCTCCAAAAAGTTTCCTGGCGGGGTGATGATGACTTGCCTTACCTTTTCCATCTCTCTGCTGGTAGATATAGAAATGTAACATTTTAGCTGTATAGAGAAACGATTTGATTTATTCTTGCTCCCACCCTACCTCTTTCAACATTTATCTGAAACCTCATGAAGGATAAGCAGTTGTCCATTAAAATGTACTTTTTTAGGAATCTACCCTACCCCACCTAAACAATGACTCACCCCCACCTCTCACTATAGCTGATACGCAATTACAGATTACCAAACTTAGCCTAATTTTATTACAAACTAGCTTTGGGGTGGCACTTGGCGCCACCCCAACACCTAGTTGGTGGGGCGCTTCGCGCCCCCCCAGTCGCTACGCAAGTCGTTACGCGCCATATTAGTTTTTTTGTAGTTTTTACCTTTTTTAGTTTTTTTCTTCTTTTGTATTAATGCTAAAGCCAAGGTTCAAACCTGGAGCCTCTCGGACCTAGAACCTGAAACATAACGCTTTACCAACTTAGCTACTTCGGCTTGAATACATTCGTTTTGAGCAGCTTCCTTGGGTGTTGCCATTGTAGGTTCTTCAGTCATTTTACAATTAGAAATTTCTCTTTCAACGGTCTTCTTACAATTAAAAATTTGTCTTTGAACGATATTCTTAAATACCTGTGTCCTGGTCGTCATTTATATTCCCTGTGTCCCGGTCGTCATTTGTGTCCCGGTATCCCAGTCTGTAATTTCTCTTTGAGTGTCCCGGTCGTTATTTATATTCCCTCTGTCCCGGTCGTCATTTGTGTCCCGGTCTGTAATTTCTCTTTGAGTGTTTTTTCTTTTTAGTATTTTTTAGTTTTTTACATTTTTTCTTTTTTCAGTTTTCTTTTTCTTCTTTATTTTTCAGCTTCACTATGAAATACATATCGCCGAACCTTTGTTTTTTTAACTAAAATCTGGTAGGCATTGATGACCTTATCCAAGTCAAAATCCCAAACCCAATCATCATCGCTATCATTTTCAGTTTTGATATGTTTTGACTCTCGCTGTCCAGGTGGATCTTCATCTAACTGCGCGGTTTTGCGTTCTTTAGCCTCAAGCCTGTTTCCTTGCTGTTCTTTTGATTCCTCGGCACGCTTTCTTTTCTGACTTTCTCTATCAGCAGCAAGTTTTTTGGCATAGACTCTTTGAGCATCTTCATCGGCTTTTGCCATTGTAAGTTCATCAGTCATTTTAAACTTAAACATTAATAGATTTCTACGTGAACATATATGTCTTAAATATCTTTAATAACGTCACCGTCATAGCAAAAATGACGACAACTAACTTCATGACGTCAGTCGACACAGAAACATGACGTCACCTGACAGACAGACACACAGACAGACAACTTATTTTTATATATATAGATAAAGCCAATCAGCTTGGTTGAATCCAGTGTTGCCACCGTATAACATTACTTCTTTTGCAACTGGGAAGTCTAAAATATAGGTATTGATACTTTTAAATCAGTTACCTCATCAGAATTTTAAATTGACTGCAAATTCGTCCTCATCGGGGTAAAGTTGTATGTTGGTAAGAAAACAAGATTTTCCCCTGGCGCAATCTGTATGGTCACTAAAAATAGCTTTAAATTTACGTTTGAATGAGCTCCCTCCCAACTATCTTGGATCTTCAATTTAATATAATCACCCCTGGAAAAAAAACAACCACAAATAAACAGGTATCGACGTTGTTTCTTCTGAAAAATAAAGCGAAATCCCACACTTTGAAGATTGGAGCTTGAAACCTCTATGGTAGGGCTTCTTTTTTTTATGATGAATCTAATAAAGGGATTTTCCATAAGATTGCTTGCTTATTTGGGGGTGTATACCCTTTTTACAAAAATCACTCAAATTTCATCAGATTTTTTTGGGGGTGGTGAAGAATAAACTGAAAGATTTTTTATATATTTAGAATCAACATAAAATGCCGATATTGTCATAAAAATTTCATTTTTAGTTTTTGTGAATATTGGTCAAAATTACTTTTTACGTCCAGTTTTTCAATCAGAACTATTTGATAAGATTCTCTTATAACGAAAAAGGTTTTGAACCTGTTCATTTCATTTAGTTGAATAGGAGAATAAAACGAAAGAGGGCTAATTTGACAGCTCGATAGTAAGTTTAAATTTTGTTTTTCTTTCGCAATTTTTATGGCACTTGGTATTAACCAAGTGACATATAGCAGTCGCCAATTCTGTCGGTCTGTCTGTCGGTCTGTCTGCCTGTCGGTCTGTCGGTCTGTCGGTCCCGGTTTTGCTACTTTAGGCACTTCCAGGTAAGCTAGGACGATGAAATTTGGCAAGCGTATCAGGGACCGGACCAGATTAAATTAGAAATAGACCATCTGGGGGGGGGGGGGGTGGGAGCCCGGTTAATTCGCAAAAAATAGAAAAAAATGAAGTATTTTAACTTATCAGCGGGTGATTGGATCTTAATGAAATTTGATGTTTGGAATGATATTGTGTCTCAGAGCTCTTATTTTAAATCCCGACCGGATCTGATGACACTGGGGGGAGTTGGAGGGGGAAAACCTAAAGTCCCGGTTTTGTTACTTCAGGCACTTCCAGGTAAGCTAGGACGATGAAATTTGGCAAGCGTATCAGGGCCCGGACCAGATTAAATTACAAATAGTCGTTTTCCCGATTTGACCATCTGGGGGGGGGGAGTAGGGGCCGGTTAATTCGGAAAAATAGAAAAAATGAAGTATTTTCAACTTATGAGCGGGTGATTGGATCTTAATGAAATTTGATGTTTGGAATGATATTGTGTCTCAGAGCTCTTATTTAAATCCCGACTGGGTCTGATGACATTGGGGGGAGTTGGAGGGGGGAAACCTAAAATCTTGGAAAACACTTAGAGTAGAGGGATCGGGATGAAACATGATGGGAAAAATAAGCGCAAGTCCCAGATACATGATTGACATAATCGGAACTGATTTGCTCTCTTCGGGGTAGTTGGGGGGGGAGTAATTCTTAAAAATTAGAAAAATGAGGTATTTTCAACTTACGAACGGGTGATCGGATCTCAATGAAATTTGATGTTTAGAAGGATATCGTGTCTTAGAGTTCTTATTTTAAATCCCGACCGGATCTGGTGATGGGGGCGGGGAGTTGGGAGGGGGAAACCTAAAACTTGGAAAACACTTAGAGTGGAGGGATCGGGATGAAACATGGTGGGAAAAATAAACACAAGTCCTAGATAGATGATTGACATAAACGGAACGAATCCGCTCTCTTTTGGGTAGTTGGGGGGGGGAGTATTTCTGAAAAAAAGGAGGTATTTTTAACTTACGAACGGGTGATCGGATCTCAATGAAATTTGATATTTAGAAGGATATCGTGGCTCAGAGCTCTTATTTTAAACCCGACCGGATCTGGTGACATTGGGGGGGGGGGAGGGAGAAACCTAAAAATTGGAAAACACTTAGAGTGGAGGGATCGGGATGAAACTTGGTGGAAAAAAAACACAAGTCCTAGATACATGACTGACATAACCAGAACGGATTCGCTCTCTTTGGGGTAGTTGGGGGGGGGGGGTTAATTCTGAAAAATTAGAAAAAATGAGGTATTTTTAACTTAAGAACGGGTGATTGGATCTCCATGAAATTTGATTTTTAGAAGGATATCGTGTCTCAAAGCTCTTATTTTAAATCCTGACCGGATCTGGTGACATTGGGGGAAGTTTGGGGCGGGGAGACCTAAAATGATGGGAAACGCTTAGATTGGAGGGATTGGGATGAAACTTGGTTGGAAAAATAAGCAGAAGTCTTGCATACGTGATTTACATAATTGGAACGGATCCGCTCAATTGCGGGGGGGGGTAATTCTGAAAAATAAGAAAAATGACGTATTTTTAACTTACGAAGGAGTGATCCGATCTTCATGAAACTTCATATTTAGAAGGACCTCGTAACTCCAATATCTTATTTTAAATCTCAACCGGATCAAGCGTAATTGGGGGGGGGGGCAGATGGGGGGACCGGAAATCTTAGAAAATACTTAAAGCGGTGAGATCAGGATGAAACTGGATGGGAAGAATAGAAACCTGTCTAAGATACGTGACTGACATAACTGGACCGGATCTGCTCTCTTTGGTGGAATTGGGGGGGGGGGGGGGTAATTTTGAAAATTGAGGTATTTGTAACTTACGAAAGGGTGACCAGATCTTAATGAAATTTGATATTTAGAAGGATCTTGTGCTTTAAAGTTCTAATTTCAAATTCCGACCAGATCCTGTGACATTCGGGGGAGTTGGAGGTGGGAACCGGAATTCTTGGAAAACATGAAAATTGGAGTATTTATATCTTACGAATAGATGATCGGATCGTAATGAAATTTGATTTTTAGAAGGAATTCATGTCTCAGAGCTCTTATTTCAAATCCCGACCAGATCTTTTGACATTGTGGGGATTTGGAGGGGAAAATCTTGGAAAAAACACTTGGAGTGTAGGAATCGGGATGAAACTTGGTGGATAGAATAAACACATGTCCTTGATATGTGATTGACACAATCGTACTGGATTCGCTCTCTTTGGGGGAGATGGGGGGACGGTTTCAGTGATTTGGCGAGTTCGGTGCTTCTGGACGTGCTAGGGCGATGAAAATTGGTAGGTGTGTCAGGGAGCTGCACAATTTGACTTGATAAAGTCGTTTCCCAGATTCGACCATCTGGGGGGCAAAAGGGAGAGGAAAAATTAGAAAAAATTAGGTATTTATAACTTACGAGTGGGTGATCGGATCTTAATGAATTTTGATATTTAGAAGGACTATGTGACTCAGAGCTCTTATTTTAAATCTTGACCGGCATTAAGCCTCTTATTTTCCTTTTTAAATCAATCTATTGATTCATAGAATTTTGTTAGAGCTCATACCATATGATCTCTTGGCTCTTAGCTCTTCTAGCCTCGTCACAAGTGCCATATGAGCTCTTAGCTCTTGTTTTTTTTTAATGTTTGAATATATAAGGGGTTGAAGTTCGAAAAGGATAATTGTGCTGTCATGAAAAAGGTATATTTTACATGGTTGTTATAAGATCAAAACTTAATATCTATGCAGGCAGGATGGTTTTTGAGTATCTCTAATCTTTCTGTAAACTATTCTAAGACATAGAAAATTGCATAAAGACAAGTCTACATCTGTTATAATCAACGGAAGCAATAAATCTTTCAATAATTTTGGTTTGAATTTGCTTTTCTTTTAAAATTAAATGCATAATAATTAAATACACTATTGATTAAATGAACTGATGTTCTTACCAGTAATTCTTGTCGTTTTAAAATTACTGTATTTTGTTTCAATTTGCATACAATTCAATTTGTCTTTTTATTGTGTTTTTATATTGAGTTTTTCCTAAAAGTATTTAAAATAAACTTATTCTTACGAATTTTTCATTTCTACAAAAATGAATTAAAAATGAACAGAAAAAAAAAAAAAACAAAACATTTTTTAACAAAAGTAAATAGCAGAGTTATGTCTTGAACAGATCAGTGCAAATAGCACTAATTGGGTTATAAGGGGGGTGGCTTCTCAGTTCATATATCTTGTAGTTTCTGTTTGTTTTGGGTTAAGTTGAATAACAGTTTTATTTTTGGCATATTGTAAGTTCATTCTTGGTTTCCTTTACAACTCTCCCTCCCCAAAACAAAGTCAAGAGACCTTAATAAAAATCAAACCATTTGATTCACGCTATCAGAAAATCCTATTCTAGAGGTTTCAAGCTCCAATTTACAAAACGTGGAATTTTTCATCCCCTCCCCCCCCCCCAGAAATAAAGATCACAGATGCATGTTTAATTGCCCTAGAAGGTCGAAAGAGGGCTCATTAAAACGGACATAAAAGATGATAGTGCTCTTTTAGAGTGGCCAAAAAGATTGTGCCAAGGGGAAAGTAGTGTTTTCTGCCATTTCGAGCGCCAGACTACAGTTCTGCTCCAAAGAAGAACAAGTTGGCATTAATTGAAAATTCTGGGAAGGCCAATCAATTTAGAAGCATCAAAATACTGTATATTGAGCTTCCCATTACCAGCTGCAAAGGAAGTAATGCCGGACGATAGGGCATTCGTTTCTGACAAGTCATGTAGTCCCTGGAAGATAAATGCTTAATATGGACAATGATCTTGATTCAACTCAGTTGATTGATTCTGGAATTGTGTTTGGTGAGATATAATTGTACATCAGTTATTAGGAGGGAGGAGTGGTGATCTCATTTTGCAGGGGGTGGGGGTAATTTACAAATCATGTAACTCTCCACGAGCCTTCAGATCAATATTCAAAGAGGTATAAGGGGGGGGAGTCATCTCACTTCATTTAGACTAAGCCTGAACAAAGGTGCTGCTGTGTGAAACCTCCCTTGTTATTGGAGAAAAATGTGTCAGTCATTTATTTTAAACTTTCTTTTAACTAAACTAATTTGCTTCAAGTTTCATGTAGTTATTCACAGGAATTTGTAAGTGTGCATCAACGCTGTTATAAGGGGGAGAGGGGTCATTTTGTCTGCGGTGGGATCAGATGACTCTGAAACTGTATCTTAATGCCCGAGTATTGTAACCCTCATTGAGCCTTCGGATAAACATAGAATGTATATATAAAATATAGAAATATAGATAAATATAGTATTTTTGGCTTTTCTCTATGAGAATCAAAATTTTAACTTACTATTTATTGGACAATTTTTAAAAATAGTTTTACTATAATGGTTTTAATTGACGAGTTTGGGAAAACATTCAAATCTATTGGTTGAAAATCTGTATAATCCCTGGAGTTCTATAGGGCTGACGGAACTCTAAACTCCATCATGTTACAACCTTGAGTGTAGAAAAAAAAAATTCAGATACCCCCCTTACTCTGGCCTGAAAGTTTCAATTTAATTCCTTCAAACTTTTTGATTCAGTTCTATTGCCCATTCAACAAGGGCCTGACGATCTTAACTTAATACCCCTAGCCGTTCCTGAGATAAAAAAAAAATACACCCATTGGAAAATGTTGGATGTACATAGTGTCTTTTCATCTAGTTTAACATTCCCAAAACAACTCCCTGAAGTTCCAAAGTTATACTCTGAGTTTTACCTGCGATATTATAGAGACAACCTTTTGACAATCTACATACACATAATTTATTTTGGTTTAGTCTCACATCCTCCCCAACTTCCCTTGAATTTTTCAACTTAATACCCTATTCCATTCCTGATATACTGCATTTGGGCTATTTTGACAACCTGACTGCACTTCAACTCTTTTGATTTAGCTCAACAGTAGTAGTAGTAGAGAAATGTTACTAACAGAAGTAGAAGTAGTTGTAATATTAGTGGTAGTAGAAATAGTAGTAGTAGCAGTAGTAGTAGAAGTACTAGCAGCATTAGCAGTTGCAAGTGGTCATAGTTGCAGTTACAAGTAGTCACAGTCATATTAGGCCGCAGTCGCAGTTCCAAGATGTTGGACTAGCAGTCATAAGTTTCTCTTAATGCTCTTAGCCATTCCAGATCTATTTTAGATGCACTATTTTAGCATCGAATTCATTCAAATATCCCCCTCAGTATGCCCAGAAAGATTCAAATTAGTACCTTTATTCCACAGTAGTGAAATCTAGACATCTCTACTGTGCTTTATCTATTCCTAAGTTACCGCAAATACGCAATGTCAAACTTGTATAGACATTATTCTTTTTGATCAGTTTCCACTTCTACAGATTTTTCCGTCGATTTGCGGAATTTAATGTCTTGCTGCGGCCAAAAGAATACAGTTACGGAATCTGCAGAATACCTACTGAAAAACAAAAAGCCAAAAAATAGAAATGTCATATTTACTCTTTAATATTTTACCTCAAATCGCCAGAAAACTCTGCTACAAGTTCAAATTTTTGGTTCAAGGCCAATGCGTCGCCAGACCCAAATTTTGATGCAGATCTATAACTTCTTTCGTCTGTCATAATTGGTATTGGCTCTATTTTGTTTTTGGAAAACAAAATAGGCATGAGATCCCAGTTCTTCAAGGCGAGGAAGTCGGATCATCATCAAAAGAAATTTAACCTGACTTGCTGACTCTTTTTATGGTACTTGGTATTAACCAAGTGACATATAAAGAGGATAATAATTTAGCCCATTTCCTCATGGAGTGCCAGGAGCTTGAAAGCTTTAGGGATGAAATTTGGGGGGACCATCGGTTGGTGCTGCTTTCTGATATCCTGAGGTATTCGATGCCTGGAATCATATGCAAAATGGCACGATATGTGGAAAAGGCGGGAGAGGCTCAGTCGAGCCCGAGTGAATGAAAATAAGTATTGTTTTATATTGAGTGTGGGTTCTGTGCAGTGTTGTATTACTAAATCATGTTGTGTATGGCCGTAGGGCTCAAATAAACTTTCTTTCTTTCTTTCTATAGCAATCGCAAATTCTGTCGGTCGGTCTTTCGGTCTCTCTGTCTGTCCCGGTTTTGCTAGTTTAAGCACTTCCAGATAAGCTAGGACGATGAAATTTGGCAGGCGTATCAGGGACTGGACCAGATTAAATTAGAAATTGTCGTTCCCCCGATTTGACCATCTAGGGGGGGGGAGGGGGCCGGTTAATTCGGAAGTAATAGAAAAAACGAAGTATTTTTATCTTACGAACGGTCAATCGGATCTTAATGAAATTTGATGTTTGGAAGGATATCGTGTCTCAGAGCTCTTATTTTAAATCCCGACCGGATCCAGTGACATTGGGGGAGTTGGGGGGAGCCTAAAATCTTGGAAAACGCTTAGAGTGGAGGGATCGGGATAAAACTTGGTGGGAAAAATAAGCGAAAGTCCTAGATACGTGATTGACATAATCGGGAAGGTCTGCTCTCTTTAGGGGAGGGGGGAGGGGGGGGGTTAATTCTGAAAAATCAGAAAAAAGAGGTATTTTTAACTTACGTAAGAGAGATCGGATTTTAATGAAATTTGATTTTTGGAAGGATATCGTGTCTCAAAACTCTTATTTTAAATCCTGATCGGATCCGGTGACATTGGGGGAGTTGGGGAGCAACCTAAAATCTTGGAAAACGCTTCCTGTGGAGGTATCGGGATGAAAGTTGGTGGGAAAAATAAGCACGAGTCCTAGATACGCGATTGACACCATCGGAACGGATCCACTCTCTTTGGGGGACTTGGGGGGGTGAGATTTAATTCTGAAAAATTAGAAAAAATGAGGTATTTTTAACTTACGAAGGAGTGATCGGATCTTAATGAAATTTTATATTTAGAAGGACCTCGTAACTCAGCTATTTTATTTAAATCCCAACTGGATCTAGTGTCATTGGGGGGAGGGGGAAGCCAGGAATCTTGGAAAAGGCTTAAAGCGGAGAGATCAGGATGAAACTTCGTGGGAAGAATAAGCACAAGTCCAAGATACGTGACTGACATAACCGGACCAGATCCGCTCTCTTTGGTGGAGTTGGGGGGGGGGAGTTATTCGGAAAAATTAGAAGAATAAGGTATTTGTAACTTACGAACGGGTGATCATCTCTTAATGAAATTTAATATTTAGAAGGATCTTGTGCTTTAGAATTCTTATTTTAAATCCTGAACAGATCCGGTGATTTTGGGGGAGTTGGAGGGGGGAAATGGAATTCTGGGAAAACGTGAAAATCGAGGTATGTTACGAATGGGTGATCGGATCTAAACAAAACTTGACATATAGAAGAATCTTACGTATCAGATGCTTTATTTTCAATTCGAAACGGATCCGGGGACATGGAGGGTTGGAGGGGGAAGCAGAAATCTTGGAAACTGGAAATCTTGGAAAACACTTAGAGTGGAGAGATCAGGATGAAACTTGATGGGAAGAATAAGCAAAAGTTATAGATACGTGATTGACATAATTGGAACGGATCCGTTCTCTTTGGGGTGAGCTGGGGGTTGCTAATTTGGAAAAATTAGAAAAATTGTGGTATTTTTAACTTAAGAACGGGTGACTGGATCTTAATGAAGTTTGATATTTAGAAGGAACTCATGTCTCATAGCTCTTAATTCAAATCCTGACCAGATCTGTTGACATTGGGTGAGTTCTCGATGAGAAATCTTGGAACACATTGATAGTGGAGAGATCGGGATGAAGCTTGGTGGGTAGAATAAGCAAATGTCGTAGATACGTGATTGACAACCAGACTGGATCCGCTCTCTTTGGGGGAGTTAGGGGGTGGAGTTCAGTGCTTTGACGAGTTTGGTGCTTCTGGACGTGCTAGGGCGATGAAAATTGGTAGGCGTGTCAGGGAGCTGCACAAATTGACTTGATAAAGTCGTTTTCCACGATTCGACCATCTGGAGGGGGGCTGAAGGGAGAGGAAAAATTAGAAAATATGAGGTATTTTTAACTTACGAGTGGGTGATCGGATCTAAATGAATTTTGATATTTAGAAGGACATCGTGACTCAGAGCTCTTATTTTAAATCCTGACCGGCATTAAGCCTCTGATTTTCCTTTTAAATCAATCTATTAATTCTTAGAATTTTGCTAGAGCTCATACCATATGAGCTCTTAGCTCTTGTTTAAGAGGAGGAGATTGCACCGAGGAGCTATCACTAAGCAATTTGTTGCCAAGCAATATCAATGTTTGATGTTTTAAAATTGTTCATGAGGAGGTGATTGCTTCGAAAAACTATTACTAAGAAACCTGTAGCCAAATAATATCAATATTTGATGTTTTTCAATTACTTACTCTCACAGAAGGTTAATGCAAAAGCCGCTTTATAAACAAAAGTATGTAATGGAATATTTTTACTATGAACCAGATCAAATCCTTCAAAAACACAAAGTACCTGCCTGAAACTTGACCTTTTCCCTGTCTACTGGTTTACCTGGAAGTCTTTAAGTTTCTTCTGTCAGCCGAAATACTGAGAATCACTCAGCCCCACTTTAAATCGCTCTTTACTGCCAGATGACAAAATTTATCATCGCCACTAATTTGATTAGTGGCGATGGCAGCCGGCAGCCAATATTTGGCATGTAAATATACGTGTTTACAGGAACAAACCAAGCATTGTCAGAATGAACCTTTCGTTGCATACTAGCAAGGCCAAAGTAGCATGATTTGACAGCCCCTAATCCCTTAACAATACATTTCATCTTTATTTGGCCCCAAAATATTCTCTTGTATCTTTACACTCTTCTTTAGATCTGGTGTGCCCTTTGCCCTCCTGTCCACCCATTGCCAGAGATTATTTTTTTTTTTCCATACCTCTTTTTACTGACACGCTCAGGAAATAATTATGGGGGGCTGATCTGGAGTCCCTATGCCAACCAACGTAAAACCTTTTAAAATTCATTAGAAGAACCGCTATTTTAAGGAACAATTTTAAGCTTTCAGCTGATTTTTTTCTTGAGGGGTGCTATAGCCCCTTTAGTACCTCCTGTGGGTGCTCGCCTGTCTGCTGAATTAGTTTCAATTAAATGCATCTAAATGTTTGTATGTGTGAAAGCTTGGTTAGTTCTGGCAAAACCCCACAATGCTTTAAATGATGTAGGTTTAGATTACGCAATAGCCTTGAAATTCAAATTTATTCTCGCTCGGTGGGTTTGTCTATTAAAATTATACAATAAATTACAACTGAGTGGCTAAGGTGCCACAAACCAAGAAGAAAAAATGGCAAATGAGATTCACTTCTGGCTTTGATTTTCATGTATAAGCTGTAAGGCAGAATAAATGGCAAGGGTATTTTTTGCTTGTGTATAGAGCAAGGGAGTATCCATGATTCTTGTTCGGGAGGGGGGGGAGTCAATATATTTTCCAAGTGAGTATACAAAAAAACTTTTAAAACCCACCAAATTTGTCTATAGGCTATGCATTTTGTAACGTTTTTACAAACCTACTACTACTACTACTAGTATCCCACCGCAGCACCAAGCCACCTGAGGCCAACACAGCTACACACGCTCCTCTTCCAATCCAATCACCGGATTGCGTTGTCCGGTATTTACGACCCGATCAAAAATTACTGCGGGGATTCAAACCCAGTAGCCCTCTCCCCTGGATAATTCCTTGATATAGAGTGTGTTTAACCGTCGATTACCTAGTGGACGAACCATAGCTTTGTATAGGGCTGTCACAGTAGTATCGTTATGGTGTGTATTAATTATTTTTATTGTGTCCTGAGGCAATGCCGTATAAAGCGGGGCAGCGATTACTGGGTCTGAAACCCCTCCTGAATTTTTGTACGACTCACATCAAAAATACTGCGAGTGGTAAAAACGCAGCAAAAATGCATATTGACAAATTTGTAATGTGTTTTAAATTTTTCTACCCCCCCCCTCCTCCAAAAAAATCGAACCCCTTTCCAAACAAAATCCTGGATATGCCTTTGCTTGAAGGTATTTTTGAATAGTATGCTTATAAAGATTACGATGATCGTAGACGACGACTATGAAAGTTTTGCAGGATTTTTCGCCAGCTTAGTGTGAAAGGTTATGCTTAAGTAATGTAACTGAACAACTTGGGATAGAAAATACATACGTAGTGGGATAGCCACTTATGTGATATAATTTAACGCCTTTTAAGTTACAGTCCGGGAGTGCTTGAGCGGCTTTCACAACAAGAACATAATTTTCTATGCGAACTGGTTAAGATGCGTCACGTTGCCTATCATACTTAAGCAAGTCTACTCACGCTACGCTAACGTAACAATTCACAAAACTGCTAGGATCATCATCAAAAACAAATTGTTCAAAAATTAATAACAACGTTGGATGGAAATTTAAGATCGCATCACAATGTCATCATCAAAGCTATTGCAGTAGGATGGTTGTTACAGAAATGACGATATGAAATGCTTTGAAAGAAGACTTTGTTAATTTAATTTTTGATTAAATTGAAATTAAATTAATATCAATTAACTTGATTAAATTAATATATTTAGTAATTAATTTTTTAATAATCCGTCAAGGAATTCTAGTTGTTTGCCATGATGTTAGCTTTCACGTAAAGTAACGAAAGCTTACACAACGAAAAGTTATATTTAGAGCTCGAGTCTACTTGGGACTGCCTCTGTAAGGCCAACATTTTTGATTAGATAGCATAACGCTTAGTTATATAGTTATATGTTAAGCTTGTGTGGATGGCTTTAGAACGTAGTTTGAAAGCACCTAAAAACAGCACATCTCGTACTATTCATGTTTGTTCTGACCTGTCTGCGTAAAACCGGTTTGACTTTCTGCATTCGGAGACATTTAGCTTAGGCACCTTAAGAAAAACTACGATATAGGTGTATTTTAGTTAAATATTTGATATATAGAGTTGGTATTTTGGTTTGGTTAGGTATTTAATATGACGTGTTCTGGGCGGCCTGCTTTTTTATAATTTTTGTTGTAGTTTCCATAAATTTGTTACTAAAGTATTATATTTCAGTCATATATTTCATTCGGATTAACCTAACTTGACTTCTTGAGTGAGATTGCTATAATACATAAGTTCCTTTAAGATAATGACACCAATTTTAAAGTGGTTTCAAATTTCTATTCCTTAACATAAGTAACTATGAATGCAAAACAGTTAACGATTGGTCAACAAAAAACGGTTCATCAGTCAGAACAAGAGCTAAGAGCTCATATGGCACTTGTGACGAGGCATGAAGAGCTAAGAGCCAAGAGATCATATGGTATGAGCTCTAACAAAATTCTATGAATCAATAGATTGATTTAAAAGGAAAATAAGAGGCTTAATGCCGGTCAGGATTTAAAATAAGAGCTCTGAGTCACGATGTCCTTCTAAATATCAAAATTCATTAAGATCCGATCACCAACTCGTATGTTATAAATACCTAATTTTTTCTAGTTTTGCCTCTCCCTTTAGCCCCCCAGATGGTCGAACCTGGGAAAATGACTTTATCAAGTCAATTTGTGCAGCTCCCTGACACGCCTACCAATTTTCATCGTCCTAGCACGTCCAGAAGCACCAAACTCGCCAAATCACTAAACATCTCCCCCCAACTCCCCCAAAGAGAGCGAATCAAATACGGTTCCGTCGATCACGTATCAAGGACATTTGCTTATTCTATCCACCAAGCTTCATCCCGATTCCTCCACTCAAAGTGTTTTCCAAGATTTACCCCTCCAACTCAACCCAATGTCAAAAGATCTGGTCGGGATTTGAAATAAGAGCTCTGAGACATGAATTCCTTCTAAATAACAAATTTCATTAAAATCCGATCATCTATTCGTAAGATAAAAATACCCCAATTTTCACGTTTTCCAAGACTTCCGGTTTCCCCCTCCAATCCCTCCAATGTCACAGGATCTGGTCAAAGTTTAAAATTAGAGCTTTAAAGCACAAGATCCTTCTAAATATCAAATTTCATTAAGATCTGGTCACCCTTTCGTAAGTTACAAATACATCAATTTTCCAAATCCCCCCCCCAACTCCACCAAAGAGTGCAGATCCGGCCCGGTTATGTCAGTAACATATCTTAGACAGGCTTTTATTCTTCCCATCCAGTTTCATCCTGATCTCACCGCTTTAAGTATTTTCAAAGGTTTCCGGTACGCCCAACTGCCCCCCCCCCCAATTACGCAGGATCCGGTTGAGATTTTAAATAAGATATCTGAGTTACGAGGTCCTTCTAAATATGAAATTTCATTAAGATCCGATCACTCCTTGGTAAGTTGAAAATACGTCATTTTTTCTAATTTTTCAGAATTACCCCCCCCCCAATAGAGCGGATCCGTTCCAATTATGTAAATCACTTGTCTAAGACTTCTAGTTATTTTTCCCAACAAGTTTCATCCCGATCCCTCCAATCTAAGCGTTTTCAATCATTGTAGGTTCCCCCATCCCAAAATCCCCCCAATGTCACCAGATCCGGTCTCGACTTAAAATAAGAGCTTTGAGACACGATATTCTTCTAAATATCAAATTTCATTGAGATCCGATCACCCGTTCGTAAGTTAAAAATACTTCATTTTTTCTAACTTTTCAGAATTTACCCCCCCCCCCCAACTAACCCAAAGAGAGCGGATTCATTCCGGTTATGTCAATCATGTATCTAGGACTTGTGCTTATTTTTCCCACCAAGTTTCATCCCGATCCCTCCACTCTAAGTGTTTTCCAAGTTTTAGGTTCCCCCCCCCCCAATTCCCCTCCAAATTCACCAGATCCGGTCGGTTTTAAAATAAGAGCTCTAAGACACGATATCCTTCTAAATATCAAATTTCATTGAGATCCGATCACCCGTTCGTAAGTTAAAAATACCTCATTTTTCTAATTTTTCAGAATTAACCCCCTCCCCCACTACCCCAAAGAGAGGAGATCCGGTCCGGTTATGTCAGTCACGTATCTTAGACAGATTTTTATTCTTCCCATCCAGTTTCATCCTGATCTCATCGCTTTAGGTATTTTCTAAGATTTACGGTTTCCCCCCAACTGCCCTTCCCCAATTACGCTGGATCCGGTTGAGATTTAAAATAAGAGATCTGAGTTACGAGATCCTTCTAAATATGAAGTTTCATGAAGATCCGATCACTCCTTCGTAAGTTAAAAATACGTCATTTTTTCTAATTTTTCAGAATAACCCCCCCCTCCCCAATAGAGCGGATCCGTTCCAATTATGTAAATCACGTATCTAAGACTTCTGCTTATTTTTCCCACCAAGTTTCATCCCGATCCCTCCACTCTAAGTGTTTTCCAAGTTTTAGGTTTCCCCCTCCCAACTCCCCCCTCCCAATGTCACCAGATCTGGTCGAGATTTAAAATAAGAGCCCTGAGACACGATATCTTTCTAAATATCAAATTTCATTGAGATCCGATCCGATCTTACCTCAGGGTGAAACCCCATCGCTGGCCTGAAGTAGTTATGAAATCTCTTGTCAGAATCAGGGAATAACACACTGGGACATTTTATGTGCTTCACAAGCGGGAGGGGGTTGAAGATGCATGGAGGTAAATCTAGGTACGGTAACTTGGAGCCGAAAGCAAACTAGAGCAAACAGGAAGGGGAACTCTTAAAAGTCGAACCTCCGGTGATTTAACCTGACAAGACGGGGTTTAAACTACTAGCGCTAATCTCAGTAAAGCGTCTGTTGACTTTTTAGAAAAGTAGGAAATTTCAAAGAAATTGAACATTTGTTATGGTTAATCTATACTTGAAATTGCTCTTTTAGTAATAGTCAATCAGCATTCTTTGTTTTCAAAAATGATCGTAAGTAAAAATTTAGTCAGTACGATGTAGATGCAGACTAGCTTGAGAAAACAGAAGCAGGTTAAGCAGCCCAGTTGACTTTTAACTGGCAGCCCTACGGGGGAATATGAATTTATGGTCTTGATCCTCTCTAGCTTTCTAAAGTACATGAAAAGGCAGATATGTAGCAGTATTGGGTCAAACAAAGTCTTCAGGCGCTAGATGATGCTGGTAATTTTCTTTTGGGCATCAGTTTCCACTATTAAGTCCATTCAATACCTAAGAAATTATTTTGCGAGTATCGCCGTCGACAGATTGTCTCAAAGACAAAGGGCCGTTAGCAGATTCTCTTAGGGGACTAGCTATCATCGAAAGCTGTCGAGAATTTGTGGTTTGACTTTAAAATTTAAATAAAACGACAATTAAATCTCCTCCCTTTTGTTGACGAGTTTGTCAATCATAGCAGGTGAAACTTCCAAAACGGCCAGATTACTCAAATGGTTATTCTTTTTGACTGATTATTAGCGTATTCCGAGCAGGCTTGCTGGAACATTTTTAGGCACTGCCCTTTTTAAAACTTCAAAAAGAAAATTATTCTTAGTTTAATCGAAACAACAATCTTTATCGTTTCTGGTTTACACTAAAATCGGACGCATCTATCCATAGCCCAAAACGGGGGAAGCTAAATGGTTTCCCTTAGACTTTCGGGAAAGTAGGCGTCGTCTTATAGTTTTCTGCAGCAATAACCTATCCTACTCGTAACTTGCTGATTTGAAAAATATTGAACTTTCAAGTATAAAATCATGACTGACTAATGAGAATGAAGATTTAAGGCATAGTGTATTAAAATTAGAAATAACCGAAGCCATGAACAGCAGTCATCCCATCTGCATGTTGAATTGAGCAATGTTTAACTTGCAAGATGAATCTTTATCATTGACTAATGAGATGAAAATTTGAGGAGTAATGTGAAGCAATTACAAAAGATGGTAGGCTGAAATACCCTTTCACCTATATGTATGTTGAGTTGAGCAATATTCAACTTCCATAAAATTAGAAAAGATGGAAGGTTGAAATACCCTTTCACCTATCTGTATGTTGAATTGAGCAACATTCAACTTCCATAAAATTAAAAAAGATGGAAGGTTGAAACACCCTTTCACCTATATGTATGTTGAGTTGAGCAATATTCAACTTCCATAAAATTAGAAAAGATGGAAGGTTGAAATACCCTTTCACCTATCTGTATGTTGAGTTGAGCAATATTCAACTTCCATAAAATTAGAAAACATGGAAGGTTGAAACACCCTTTCACCTATCTGTATGTTGAGTTGAGCAATATTCAACTTCCATAAAATTAGAAAAGATGGAAGGTTGAAATACCCTTTCACCTATCTGTATGTTGAGTTGAGCAATATTCAACTTCCATAAAATTAGAAAACATGGAAGGTTGAAACACCCTTTCACCTATCTGTATGTTGAGTTGAGCAATATTCAACTTCCATAAAATTAGAAAAGATGGAAGGTTGAAACACCCTTTCACTTATCTGTATGTTGAGTTGAGCAACATTCAACTTCCATAAAATTAGAAAAGATGGAAGGTTGAAACACCCTTTCACCTATCTGTATGTTGAGTTGAGTAATATTCAACTTCCATAAAATTAGAAAAGATGGAAGGTTGAAACACCCTTTCACCTATCTGTATGTTGAGTTGAGCAATATTCAACTTCCATAAAATTAGAAAAGATGGAAGGTTGAAACACCCTTTCATATATCTGTATGTTGAGTTGAGCAATATTCAACTTCCATAAAATTAGAAGAGATGGAAGGTTAAACACCCTTTCACCTATCTGTATGTTGAGCAACATTCAACTTCCATAAAATTAGAAAAAAAATGGAAGGTTGAACAACCGTTCTCCTATCTGTATTATGTGTCTGGTGAAAGAAAAGACATATCTATACTTAACAATAGATTTGTGTTGATGTAAGCTTTTCAAACTAATTTATTGCCTTTACAAGTTTCCACTTCTATGGTAAAAATGGGACGATAAAATCAGGGGGAAATCATTTCAGTTATAAATCTTGGCTTTTTCCTTATCAACAGTTGTGACTATGGTGTCGCTTGGGCATGAGTTTAAGACAAGGAGTCTAGTATCGGCGCAAAAGTTAGTACGTAGCCTTCTAGCCTGAATGAAGCTTTCTAACAAAGGAAAACGCCTGTTCAGTCCAAGTGTGCTTGTTTACGAATAGGCGTGGATCAGGCCTGTTTGAAATTGCACTGAAATGCTTGTCGAATGTTAAATTAATTTAGTCACTTTCACTTGATTTGCGACATCTAATGACAATGACTAATAGTTTTCAAATTTGTCGAAAATTTCGCAAAACGGTAGTTTATTTTATGACGCTAAAAGTACAGGGTTTGTTGGCTTAGTATCAAGGCTTTATGAGAAGTTATGATCATGATCTAAATATTTCTTTTCTCACGACAATTACAGAAAAATGTTGACATAGATTTGCGAATTATATTAATTTATATTTTTTTTTGTACTCGAAGCATTTATAATGTCACTGATTTTGGCTATTGTGGCTAAACTCACCTAAGAGGTTTGTGGCGTGTAGAACTTCAAAACCTTCGAAAAGTTTCTACTGGTGATTTTGATACCTCAATGAAAACGTGATTTATTTACCCATTTTATTATCATTAACTGCATATTACATATATATAAGCCTCATGGGTACTTATGTATAATACAGCCAACACTCGAGTTTACGCTTTGTAAAACTTGAGAAAAAACTGGTGTAATCTGTCTGTAGACTGTATGAAGGAATAATTAGCTTAAGCTCAGTGGAAAACAATTGGCGAGTGAGAGAATACATTGGAACTATATAATTTGGGCTATATATTTGCACGTTACGGGTGGGTGGGGGTGGTCTAGGTTAGGTTAACCCCACCTTCCCACTGATGTGCAAATATACAGCCCAAATTGGTTTCTAATGTATTCTATTAGTAGTGAAGGCAAGAAGAATAAGAAAAAGAAGAAGAAATCTATTCAATACAATACAATACAAAATACAATACAAATGGAAATACGATACACTTATTCCCCCTCGAAAGGCACCATGACCAGGAATACAATTTAAATCTATTTAAAGGCGTCCAGAACCATTACTCCTTTCTTCCTTTGATGATTTAAGTTCAACGGCGACCCTCTCAGGGCAAGGTGCATGTTACATTATAGGGAATGTTTTCTAAGAGATGCCCCAATAAAGTTTCTTCTGATGACTCCTGGCATTTGAGGCAAGCTTGGCAAAATCTATCAGCCCGATGACACCCTCTGGCGCATATTATTGCACTTAAGGTGTTTTCAACCCTTTTTTTCCACAACAATAACTTTATAAGCTAAAAATGACCATTGTTTTTATTTGAACAACTAAGACTTACCATTTCAATGTTGTATCCCGATGTTCCGTATCCATTCCCAGCTCATGACACTCAATGGGTGACACACGGCACCCTCTGGTAACCACTATTACGCATATGACATTTTTGGGTATTTTCCACCAAAAATATCCTTTTACACTAGAATCGATCGTTTCAACTAAATGAAAAATGCTCAAAACCTTTTTTCTAATGACTCCTAGCAATTAAAGCAAAGTGGGTGGAATTTACCAGCCTGATGTCAATCCCTAGGGCATATTATCACACATAAGGTTTTTCCATCCCTTTTCCCATGAAAAAACTTTATGAACTAAAATGACCTTTGTTTTTATTTGAACAGTGGAAACTTTCCATTTCATTGTTAGAGGCGATGTTCCATAGCAATTCCCAACCGACACTCAACAGCTGACACATGGTACCATCTGGCAAGCATTTCAGACGTATGGCCTTTTTCAGGATTTTTTTTTCCAAAAATATCCGTTTAGACTAGGTTCGATCACTTAAACTTAATGAAAAATTGCCACTAGCAATTCTTCTGATGACCCCTGGAATCTTCGGCAAAGCTGGTGCACTCTACCAGCCCGGTGACACCATCTGGCACACATTATAACGCTTAAGGGTTTTTCAGGTTTATAACGCTTAAGGGTGTGCGAAAGCACAGGATGGCTGGCCCCCAACCCCCCATTGCACTTACTGGCTGAAGGGCCAAGAAACGGAGATCAGCACCGCCGGTACGTACTGTAAAGTCTAATGCCGTATCCTTTACCTTTACTTTTTTTTAAGGGTTTTTCAACCTTTTCCCCACAAAAACAACCTTTTAAATTAAAAATGAATTTTTTTGGGGAGCAGCGGAAACTTAGCATTTAATTGTTAGATTGCCATGTTCCATGGAAATTCCCATTCTGTGACGCCAAATGGCTGACACAAGGTACCCTCTGAAAAGCATTTTGTCGGCATTTTCCTCCAAAAATATCCGTTTACACTAGATTCAGTCGTTTACACTTAATGAAAATCCCCAGTAAGGTTTCTTCGGAGGAAATTAGGTTAGATGGCACGCCAACTAACCTAACTTAGCATAACCTATCAAACATAAGTTAGGTTATGTTAACCTAACCTACTATCGTGTAAGAAAAAACTGAATCCTCAAAACAATTCGAGTTTGCATAAAATACCAATAAAAATCATATCGTTTTTCTAGCTGTTAAAACTGGTTGGTTGCAGGTACCCAGGGGGCAATACGTTGGTTGCAGGCACCTAGGTCAATTATAGGAGGCTTGCAGGTACCCATGCTGTGGAAAATGATACTTATAGTGGTCATGGACTATTTTCCTACGTTTTGGGTAGGGTTGAATGATTTTCTACGTAAATATCTTTAAGATTTCTCTAAGAAGGACTATTCTGCTATGTTTTGAACAATTTATATAATCCCCGAAGAAAAATCTTCAAAAATTCTCTAAGAAAAACTATTTTCCTATGTTTTGAACAAGTTTATATCCTTTCGTAAGAAAACATCTCTAAAAATTCTCTAAAAAGCACAATTTTTCAGCTTTTGAACAAGTTTATATCATTCTCTGAGAAAACATCTCTAAAAAGTCTCTAAGAAGGACTATTTTTCAATATTTTGAACAAGTTTATATCATTCGCTATGAAAACATCTTTAAAAAGTATCTAAGAAGCACTATGTTCCTATGATTTGAACAAGTTTAGATCATTCTCTAAGCAAACATCTCTGAAATTCTCTAAGAAGGACTTTTTAAATAAGTTTTAAACCAGTTTACATCATTCTATAAGAAAAGATGTCCAAAAGTTCTGTAAGAAGGACTATTTTCCTAAGTTTTGAACAAGTTTATGTATGTATCTCCAAATATTCTCTAAAAAGGACTATTTTCCAATGTTTTGAACAAGTTTATATGAATATCTAGGAAAACAAGTCTAAAAATTCTCTTAGGTGGACTATTTTTTATGTTTGAACAAGTTCATCTTATTCTCTAAGAAAAATTTCTTAAAAAATTCTCCCAAAATCCAGCTCATCTCTCTTGACTTTGAAAATCCTACTAGCCCATTTCAGACTTTAGTAGACCCTCCATGAGCCTAGGAGTAGTACTTGTTTCTCTGAAATTTCCTGTTCTTGCCTCTCTGACTTTTGAATAAACATTCTAAACTCTGGATTCGTTAGCGGGCCCTAAAAATAATGGAAACATAAGAAAGAAACGTAATAATACATTTTTAATTGAAATAAGGGCATGTGGAATATCATCATAGAAATGAATTCTTTGAATCCATAAAAAAAAATCATTATGTTTTCTCTTGAGATTTCACATATTCAATTACATATTCACAGTCATTTTTATTTAAAATACACATTTTTGTGGGAAAAAGAGTTGAAAAACCCTTAGGTGTCGTAATATTCGCCAGAATGCGTCGTCAGCCTCATAGATTGTGCCACATTGGCCTCAATTGCTAGGAGTCAACAGAGAAAAAGTTATGTGGGACTTTTCATTAAGTTTAACGATCGATTGTATTGTCGATTATATATGTCGATATATATGTCGATTCTAACGATCGACACTATTAAGAAACGCGCTAGAACTTTTAATTTTCAATCGAATGAATCTCTTTCAAAGTTTCTATGGCGACTCATTCTAAACGAGGTGCTCTCGTCTGAAAAAAAATTAAAATTCATTGTTCTCACATCGCTCTTGGCAGCATCATTACGCTGCCTATGATTTATGTCATTCTCGCTTCAGATAGATTTTGCTTTGGATCGGTTGCAAAAGTGCTCTGTCATAATCATGTGTTATAATTATAGACACATTTTTTTATCTAGCATCATATTCAGGGAGCCTTATCCCAGTAAGGAAAATATCGAATGATGTAGGGCAGTAGTATGGGGTCAAACAAATATGAATGGCCAGTACTCCCACCATACAACTGGCCAGTACCCCCACCACTTGGAGTTAGCAGCCCCACATATCTGGTATTGTGTAATCATTTATGCTGTTGAGGCAATGGTTCTGAGTGGCCAGTACCCTTGTGGCGAGCATCGCATGGTCGTTGGTATATAAGTTGGATTGAGAGTTACTTAACATCACAGTCCCACTATGATTATTTGACATTGATTCAAGTTCGAAAAATATTCTTTTATCTAAAAATGAATACACTATTTCAGCTTGAAGGAGTTGACAGTGATGATATGACAACAAGGGCCTCCAATTTTGCAGTTAAAATAGGAAAGGATTGTCGACTAACATTTGAGTGGGAGGAGATGTTTGGTAAATATGTTATATCTTTGAGTAAATTTAAGATGGAAGCACAATTATGTTTCTCTGCAAAAGTGATTATAATGCATATATCCAGACTACAACATGGATTAAAAGCAATCATGAAGCATACTCAGGAGAACATTGATTCAAGTTCGAAAAATGTTCTTTTATCTAAAAATGAGTACACTATTTCAGCTTGAAGGAGTTGACAGTGATGATATGACAACAAGAGCCTCCAATTTTGCAGTTAAAATAGGAAAGGATTGTCGACTAACATTTGAGTGGGATGAGATGTTTGGTAAATATGTTATATCTTTGAGTGAATTTAAGATGGAAGCACAATTATGTTTCTCTGCAAAAGTGATTATAATGCATATATCCAGACTACAACATGGATTAAAAGCAATCATGAAACATACTGAGGAGAACAGATTGACTATGTGGAAAATCTATTCTTCAACATAGATTTATGGCAAGCAATTGCCATAAAGTAATGTGTGGACACTATTGCTAAATTTTTCTGCTACTACCACTACTGTATTTACTACTACTGCTAATACTACTACTATATCAACTACTACTTCCACAACAACCACTTGTAAGGCAAAGAGAATTAGGATGAAAATTTCAAGAAGTACATGAATATACAGGTTATCAAAAGGACATATCACTACTGTCATATAAACGACTAATTGTATTAGCCTATGTTGAGACTTCCGGGAATTGATGAGAGGGATCTTCAACTTACCAAATGGCAATATGTCAATACTACTGCTGCTACTAGTACTAGTGTTATTATTATTCGTACTGCTACTCTTATTACTAACGCTACTACTGTGACTACTATTACAACTATTCCTAGGCGTATGAAGGCGAAATTTTTTTGGGAATTTTGAGGGGGAGATGAAATGATTCACAATATGCCGCATTAGCACTATCTTATGAATAGTTTGGTCTGTGGAGTGAAAACTTTCAGGTTTTCTTTGGGATGTTGAAATCACCAAAAGACGATATTTCCATCCTACTGCTACTGCTTCTACTCATACTGCTATTACTGCTACTAGTATTACTACTTCTATCTACTACTACTGCCACTAAAGCTAAGACTACTACTATTAATTTTACTGTTACTATTGCTACTACTACTGCAATTACTGCTGGCACTACTACTTAATACTACTGCCACTAAAGCTAAGAGTATTAAGGTGGGGAATATTAAAACTGTATTGAACTAATTGGGAACACACTACTCCCACTAAGGTTGTCAAGAGTACGTATCAGCAATGCTTCAGAGACGGTAAAAAACAAAAGCAAATAACCACGGATTGTCAGTTTAATATACATAAACTGATATTCATTCTTTAAAGTCTTAATAGTTTTTTATTTGTTGAATATAAAAAAGTGAAAACATCATTTATTTGTTTTGTTTTCAGTAAGTCTAAACTATGTTCTGGTCATGAGAAGCCATGGGGGTTGTCAGCACAACTCATGTTAAGTTTTGCTCGTTCTGAATTTGACTGGGCTATTCATTATAATTTCTGTTCGTTTTGGGTTTCATGTATATTGATAATGATTTGGTGTACTTTTACGTTTAGAAGATTATTCGACTTCATTTCTGGTCTATTTTGATTTAATGGAGCTATTTGTTTTTCTTTAAAAACTTGTTTTATGGAAAACATTTTATAAATTAAAGATAATCATTCGCTTCTTGAAAATAAATTTAATATTATAAAAAAAGATTGTTCATCCAGGCTAGCTGAATTATGAATTTACGTATAAAATAGCGAACAATTACGGATGGATAGATAGAGGGGGGAGACAAAAAAGAGAGAGATAGAAAGAAAGACGAAGAGAGAGAGAGAGAGAGATAGAGAGATAGAGAGAGAGAGAGAGAGAGAGAGAGAGAGAGAGAGAGAGAGAGAGAGAGAGAGTTTGATAACTAGCCAAACAGATTTGATCTTCTTCCCCCATCCACATAATACGCATATACCTTTATCTATTGCCACTTTTACACGATAATTCTTATTCAAGATTCTATCCCCTCCTCATTAACCCTCTCTTCACGCTAAAATTTTTTAGTTCCTTAAGAAGAAAGATTTTAAGTCTAGCCTAGTTAGACGTCCCTTGTGGTTCAGGAGTCGTTCTTAAGGAATGGTAACAAAAGCTCAGACTTTAGCATAAGGAGCGGGGTATTGAGGAGGGGGCATCCCCTTTCAAATGTGGATTTTATTTTCTGTTTTGTTTCTGATTTGTTTGAGGAGTCGTTCTTAAGGAATGTTGACAAAAGCTTAGACTTTAGCATAAGGAGCGGGGTATTGAGGAGGGGGCAACCCCTTTCATATGTGGATTTTTTTCTGTTCGTTTTAAGCTTTAACGTCGCTTCTTACTTTCGGCTGAAAAATGTGCTTTTTATTTAACGTCTGATTGTTTTTTTTTTTCGAATAGTGCAGGGAAAGCCGCCTCCTACACCGTGGAAAGCCCCCTCTACACACAAAAATCCTCCATGGAAAGTTACTCCCCTGAAAAATCCTCCCCCAAGGAAAATAACCCGGGAAATTCAATCATCGCTGTAAATTCCCACCCCCCAGAGATTTTGTTGTGGACGATTCCGCCTGAATCGGCTGAAAAATTCTCCTCAGCAAACTTTAATTTGATTTTTTTTAATGTTTTTATTCTATTTTTGATCATGTTTCAAATCATTCCTAAAATCTCTAAGAGTTTTTCCAGTAAACCCTCTCCCCTCCCCCAAGGGAAATTTTCTCCCATGGAAAATTTTCCCATGGAGAGTTCCTCCCGGTGATAAATCTTCCATGGAGAATTTCTCCCACTTAAGCCTCTCCACCACTCACGGAAAAATCCCCAAAAATTTAAACCTCTCTAAAAAATTTCCCCGGGACAGTTCCCCCAGAAAGTCCCTATATATAAAAAAAAGTTGCCGAAGAAAGTAAGACAAGTAAAACAAAATTTTGTATATGAATAATGGCAAATGCTGCAGCGCAAAATTTCCCTGGAGAGTTCAACCTTGGAAACTTTCCTTCCAACGATAAATTCCTCCCTTAGAAATCTCCCTCCAAAGGAGCCCCCCTCCCAAGAAAAACAGTCTTTTTACTTCTCTATAACAAAGACTACACGTAAATAATGGGTAAATTTCATAACTTGCAGCCCTTTCTCCGTGGGTTGTGGGGTTTAACATTATCCCAAAAGGCATAGTCATGGCACTTTTCAACTATGCTGAATAAAATGGATATGTCAAAATTTTGATCGGACGACTTTGGGGAGAGGTACGAGAGGGGGACTAGTTGTCCTCTATTCTTTTTGGTTGCTTAAAAGTTACACTACAACTTTAAGTATGTTAGTTCTTTCCAAGGCTGTTCAAGACCCATATAGTTTTTACTGAGCTCCAATGATGCAGAAAGCTTTATACTTTTATAGTTAAGGAAGGGGGCAATAGCCAAGCTCATGTTTGTAGTATTTTTTTTTAAGTTTTATTTGAATACTCAATTCAAGTTTTACTTGTATTAATATTCCTTATTTTTTAATATTTTTTTTTTAATTAATTAAGCTTAAAAGACGGCTGCTATTACTAATACTATTAGAGATAGTCAATCAGAGAAACGGATAGTCAATGCTATAACTTTATCTTCATTTTATCACGCGCTGTGAAGAATTTCAATTTACATCTAAATACTTTTCTTGCGTATTTATGGCACTTGGTATTTACCAACTGAAATATAGCGATCGCAAATTCTGTCGGTCTGTTTGTCTGTCTGTCATTTCCGGTTTTGCTAGTTTAGGCAGTTCCAGATAAGTTAGGACCATGAAATTTGGCAGGCGTATCAGAGTCCAGACCAGATTAAATGAGAAATAGTCGTTTCTCCGATTCGACCATCTGGGGGTGAGTGGGGGGACGGTTAATTCGGAAAAACTAGAAAAAATGATGATTAGATTAGAGTAGATTAGAGTGGAGAGATTAGGATGAAACTTTTTGGGAAGGATAAGCACAAGTCCAAGATACGTGACTAACATAACCGAATCAGATCCGCTCTCTTTGGGGGAGTTGCGAGCGGTATTTCGGAAAAATTAGAAAAAATGAGCTATATTTAACTTACGAATGGGTGATCAGATCTTAATGAAATTTGATATTTAGAAGGATATCATGTCCAGAGCTCTTATTTTAACTCCTGACCGGATCCGGTGACACTGGGGGAGTTGGAGAAGGGAGCCTAAAATCTTGGAAAACGCTTAGAGTGGAGGGATTGGGATGAAACTTGGTGGGAAAATTAAGCACACGTCCTAGATACATGATTGACATAGCCAGAACGGATCCGCTCTATTTGGGGGAGTTGGGGTGGGGGTGGGGTGTTAATTCTGAAGAATTAGAAAAAATGAGGAATTTTTGACTTACGAAGGAGTATTCGGATCTTAATGAAATTTCATATTTATAAGGGCTTCGTAACTCAAATCTCTTATTTTAAATTTTAACCGGAACCAGTGTCATTGGGAGGAGTTTTTTTTTTGGGGGGGGGGAACTGGCAATCTCTGAAAAGACTTAGAGTGGAGAGATTAGGATGAAACTTGGTGGGAAGGCTAAGCACAAGTCCAAGATACGTGACTAACATAACCGAACCAGATCCGCTCTCTTTGGGGGAGTCGCAGGGGGTATTTCGGAAAAATTAGAAAAACTGAGGTATTTGTAACTTACGGAATGGGTGATCAGATCTTAATTAAATTTGATATTTAGAAGGATCTTGTGCTTCAGAGCTCTTATTTTAAATCCTGACCAGGTCCGGTGACATTGGGGGGGGGAGTTGGAGGGGAAAATCGCAATCTTGGAATACGTGAAAATTGAGACATTTTTATCTTACGAACAGGTGGTTGGATCTTAATGAAACTTGATATATAGATTGATCTTATGTCTCAGATCTCAGGTCGGAGGCAGAAATCTTCGAAACCGGAAATCTTAGAAAACACTTAGAGTGGAGGGATCGGGATCAAACTTCGTGGGAAGAATAAGCAGAAGTTCTAGATAGATGATTGAGAAGATTTGAACGGATCCACTCTCTTTGGGGGAGTTGAGGGGGATTTCCAGTGGTTTGGTGAGTTAGGTGCTTCTGGGCGTGCTAGGCAGATGAAAATTGGTAAGCGCGTCAGGGCCCTGCACAAATTGACTTGATAACATAAGTTCTCCCGCTTCGACCATCTGGGGGCTGGAGGGAGAGAAAAAATTGAAAAAATTAGGTTTTTTTAACTTACGAATGGGGGATCGGACCTTAATGAAATTTGATACTTAGAAGGACCTCGTGTCTCAGAGCTTTTATTTTTAATTCTGACCGTATCCGGTTATATCGGGGGGAGTTGGAGGGGGAAACGGGAATCTTTGAAAACGCTTAAAATGGAGAGATGGGGATGAAACTTGGTGGGAAGAATAAACACAAGTCCTAGATACGTGATTGACGTAACCAGACTGAAGCCGCTTTTTTGGGGGAGTCGGGGGGGGGGGGGGGGGGGTATTAATTCAGAAAAATTTAGGTATTTTTAACTTATGAACAGGAGACCGGATCTCCAAAAATTTGATATTTAGAAGGAACCCATGTCTCAGAGCTCTTATTTTAAATCCCAGATCTGTTGACAATGGGGGGAGTTGAAGGGGGAAACCAGAAATCTTGGAAAACGCTTAGAATGGAGAGATCCAGACGAAACTTGGGGGGGGGGGTAGAATAGGAAAATGTCGCAAATAGATGATTACCGCAACCGGACTGTAGTCGCTCTCTTAGGGGGATTGAGGGGGGTTCCAGTGCTTTGGCGAGTTCGGTGCTTCTGGACGTCTTAGAACGATTAAAATTGGTAGGCGTGTCAGGAACCTGCACAATTTGACTTGATAAAGTCGTTTTCTCCGATTCGACCATCTGAGGGGCTGACGAGAGACGAAAAGTTAGAAAAAAATGAGGTATTTTTAGCTTACGAGTCGGGGATCGGATCTTAGTGAATTTTGATATTTAGAAGGACCCCGTGTCTCAGAGCTCTTTTTTTAAATCCCGACCGGCATTTAGCCTCTGATTTTCCTTTTAAATCAATCTATTGGTTCTTACAATTTTGCTAGAGCTCATGCCATAGAAGTTCTCGGCTTTTGGCTCTTCTGGCCTCGTCACAAGTGCCATAGGAGCTCTTAGGTCTTTTTTTGTCGACGGCTGCCTCAAAGCATCAGAAGCTACAAACATGCAATTATCCTAATATAACGATAATTTTCAGCCAACAAAAACTTTTCCTAAATCTTTCCCCTCCTTGCCCTCCAGAAAATGTTTTTTTAATACCACTGCCAAAAACGACAATTTTTACATACTTATAAAAAATAAATTCTTTTATATAGAAAAAAGCTTGTTCTGCTATTCTAATATGTAGAATCTGTATCTTCAACTATAAAAAACAACCTAGAAATTATATTCAGAGCAGATGTTATGATTATGGCGTAGTTTACTGAGGAAGTGGAACTAATCTATTTTATGTCATTATCTGAAGTCACGAGTAGGAAACGGAGTGTGAGCTGGAAAATAGTACAAGACATCCGACTGTTATGGGAAGCAAAGATAACATATTTTGAAGGTAAAAACCTTTGAAAAAGAGATAAAATATAGCGCAAAATAGCGGAGCAATAACACTTACGTCTTACTCAAGAACAGCGTGATCATATTACGCTGTGAATAAAGCCATATTCGAAGAATTGATACAACAAATGGAAAAGCTGTGCGTTTTGTAAAATAGCTGAAAAAAAAGCTCAAAGCTCTTTGCCGTAGTTTAGTTTAAATTCATATACGAGTTCCAATTCCATCATATCCTTATGTTGGAAAACAAACAATACATACATATACAACTTAACATATACAGAATACGTATTTAGACGCTTCGACAGGAATTTGAATGGTAGGACTTGAATGTAATGAATATGAGTATAACAAGAATCGATTGAAGCGGGAATCTATGTCGCATAAGTTAGGCCGTGACCGGAGTTAGATTTCGCTTTGATAGCGGTATCTCTTATTTCCTGATATAATGAATGTCATCTCATGATCATTTGTGTCAATATTTGATTCGTTTCTTACAATGTGCAAACGTGATCCACAAACCTCACTTGTATAATACCCGGGTAACCGGGTTTCTCTATTTTGGTCAATTGCACTTTCACACTGTCAATGCACGTGTGTGTATATGTGGAGGGTATTAGAAACTGTACCAGAAGTGCCAAATACGGACCAAAAGGATCATAAAAATGTTGATTTAAATCAACAAACAGTGAATTCATTGGTTGTCAGCACCCACTTTGTTTAAGGTCAATCTCCTAGGTTGAAAGCAAATTCTATTCCAATAACATTGAAATACGTTACGAGATTTCCTCCTTTCTCATTGGCTTAATTGCTCCTTGAGGGTTGTACCAGAATATCTAAAGACTGTTGACTTTCCCTGAACATTAAGACCGGATTTAAAGGGAATTTAGATTTTTCACATGTCTAATTGGTAACAGCTGACCATTTGAATTTGGTTGATTACAAGTCAGATAACAGTTTAGCATTTGAATTTTCACGATGGGCAGAAAAAAAATACAAAAACAAAAAAGGGACGGGAAAACCCGGGACATTAGTAAGTTCTATCTCAACGTTATAGCAGAATGTATTACTTTTATTCATTTACAAGTTACTATTTCAAACAGTTCGTGGTAACAAACTGTAGTAAGAAGCGACTAGGCTCAATAGTGACCAAAACTCTAAAAAACAAAGTTTTGATACAAATAGTTACATCAAAAGAATTGCATTTTAATGCTAATTTTAAATATATAAGTTTCATCAAGTGTAGTCTTACCGGTCAAAAGTTACGAGCCTTAGAAAATGTGCCTTATTTTAGAAAATAGGCGGAAATACCCTCTAAAAGTCACAGAATCTTAAAAAAATCACACCATCAGAGTCAGCATATCCGAGAAACCTACTGTAGAAGTTTCAAGCCCCTATCATAAAAATGGTGGAATTTTGTATTTTTGATAACGGGTGCGTATTTTTTTGTTTTTTTCCTCAGGGGTGATCGTATCGACCTAGTTGTCCTAGAATGTCGCAAGATGGTTCATTCTAACGTAAATTAAAAGTTATAGTGTCCCTTTTAAGTGACCAAAAAATTGGAGGGCACCGAGACCCCCTCCAACACACATTTTTCTCCAATGTCACCGGATCAAAATTTTGAGATAGCCATTGTGTTTAACTTAGTCAAAAACCTAATAACTATGTCTTTGGGGATGACTAAATCCACCACAGTTCCCGGGGGAGGGGCGGCAACTTATAAACTTTGACCATTGTTAACACATAATAGTTGTTAATTATGAAGTGTACAGACGTTTCGGGGGGGACTTATTTTGTGTTGGGTTTAGGGTGGGTTGGGGGGGGGGGCAAGTTGAGTGGGAGGATCTTTCCATGCAGGAATTTTTCATGAGGGAAGAGAATTTCCATGAAGGGGTCGTAGGATTTTCTAGCATCATTTACAAAAAGACAATGAGAAAATTATTTTTTTTTTCAACTGGAAGTAATGATCAACATTAAAACTTAAAACGAACATAAAATATTACTTATATAAGGGGGTTCATCTCTTCCACAATACCTTGCTCTTTACGCTAAAGTATTTTATATAACTCTAACTAGTTATTCTACGGCCTTTGTTATTCAAGGGTCATTCTGAAAGATTTGGGACAAAATTCAAGCTTTATTGTAAAGAACGAGGTATTGACGAGGGGGCAAACCCCCTCACAATAAAAATATACAATTATATAAGTTCGTTGCATAAGCTAATTCGTAAGGTACGAATGTATATTACTAACAAAAACGTTTGTAAAAAAATAAAACAAATCTAGTTGTATTTTTAAGTAACCAAAAATTGGGAGGTAACTAGGCCTCCTCTCCCACCCCCTTTTTTTTAGCGAAATCGTCCGATCAAAACTATGAGAAAACCATTTAGCTTGTAATTAACATAAAAATTGCTTCTCCAGACTAAACATCCGTATGATATATGGGTAGATTATTGCAAAATATATCGTGCGAAGAGTATGTTCCGGCAGAATATGCTTCAATCTTTTGAGGATGCCAACTCCAAGTGCAACTTTGGTGGAGATAATGTTGCTATGATGCTTCTACGATAGATTAGAATCAATATGGAAGCCGAGGTACCGCAGTGATATAGCTTGTAAAATAGGTTTTTCACCAAATAGAACTTTACTGAATACATCAACAGAATCACCCACTCCACAGAATGTCAGTAAAAATTTTTCTTTACATTCACACACAGCAAACTTAAACTTGTAAACATCTCTAATCTTTTGAGAGTAATATGAGCTTTAGCTATTAAATTATCTGCAGATTTTGCAAATTTTGTTAGCAATAATGTTAGTAATATATGTATCCTTTAGATAAACGTGCATCATGTTCACGTAAACTAAATAAAGTAAAGGGCCCAGCACAGACATTTTGCTATTTATAATATTAGATATCGTCGTATGAGTGTCTACACCAGGTAACTACTTCACCCCATGAAATACAAGGCTATCAAGCATGGACTCTTGATCATAATTATCAAGCTTTTTTTCTATTCGACCAATTCTCTCCTACAAATTTTCAGTTTGAAATCTCAGACTACCTAGTAGAGCCTGCTCAATTTTTGCAAACTATGGATTAAACTCGAGCGTGACTGAATCATAAACCTGGCTGATTATCAGTTCAGTACCTTCTTTTTTCAGTGAATTTGGATCATTGAACTTTTCAGTAACTGAAAGTAAATGAAAGTAAGGAGCAACATTAAAACTTAAAACGAACAGAAATTACTCCGTATATGATAGGGGCTTTTCCTCCTAACGCCCCGCTCTTTACGCTAAAGTTTGACTCTTTCTATTAACTTTATTTTTAAAACAGTAAGAAACTTTAGCGTAAAGAGTGGGGCGTTGAGGAGGAAAAGTCCCTTTCATATGCGGAGTAATTTCTGTTCGTTTTAAGCTTTAATGTTGCTCCTTACTTTCATTTAAAAAAGCTTGTTTTTTTCATTTAATTTCTGGACGTTTTTGAATTAATGCATGTTTTGATCTTGGCTCTCCGCACATAATAATTAAAGCGAAATTTGCATATGAATTAATTGCAATTAATCGGAATATTTTGAGAAAAAGGAGCGAGGGAGGAGGCCTAGTTGCACTCCAAGTTTTTGATCACTTAAAAAAGCAACTAGAACTTTTAATTTTTTACAAACGTTTTCATTGGCAAAAAATATACGTACTTACGAATGAACTTACGTAACGAACTTCTATATCCGTATGTTTTTATTGCGTATATGAGGGGGTTCAACCCTCGTCGATACCTCGCTCTTTACATTAAAGCTTAGATTTTGTCCCAATTCCTTAAGAATGACCTCTGAATCACAAAGACCGTAGAATAAATAGTTGAAATTACTAAAAATACTTTAGCGTAAAGAGTGAGGTATAACGAGAAGGTAAACCCCTGATATGCATAATAATTTTTGTTCGTTTTAAGTTTTAATGATGCTCCTTACTTTCAGTAGAAACAAACTTTTCATATTTATTTGTTCATTGTTTTTTCAAATAATGCTCGAAAATCCTGCGCCACCTTAATTGAAATTCACTTCCCCCATGAGAGGTTTCTCCATGGAAATATCCTCCCATGTAACCCTCCCCCCTCAAATCTCCACCTAAACCAAAAAAAATACCACTGAAAACGTCTGTACACTTCCCAGTAACCATTGCTATATGTAAACACAGGTCAAAGTTTGTGACTTGCAGCCCCTCCCACGGGGACTGCGGGGGAGTGAGACGTCCCTAAAGACATAGTTATTAGGTTTTTCGACGATGGTGAATAGAATGGCTATCGCAGAATTTTGATCCGGTGACTTTTGGGAAAAAATGAGTGTGGGAGGGGGAGTAGGTGCCCTCCAATTTTTTTGGTCACTTAAAAAGGGCACTAGAACTTTTAATTTCCATAAGAATAAGCCTTCTTGCGACATTCTAGGACCACTCAGTCGATAAGATCACCCCTGGAAAAAAAAAGGAAAAAAAAAAAAAAAAAAAAAAACAAATAAACACGCATCCGTGATCTGTCTTCTGGCAAAAAAATGCGAAATTTCACATTTTTGTAGATAGGAGCTTGAAACTTCTACTCTATGGTTCTTTGATACGCTGAATCTGATGGTGTTAAGATTGTATGACTTTTAGGGGGTGTTTCCCCCTATTTTCTAAAATGAGGCAAATTTTCTCAGGCTCGTAACTTTCGATGGGTATAACTGGTCTTGATGAAACTTATATATTTAAAATCAGCATTAAAATGCGATTCTTTGGATGTAACTATTGGTATCAAAATTCCATTTTTTAGAGTTTCGGTTACTATTGAGCCGGGTCGCTCCTTACTACAGTTCGTTACCACAAACTGTTTGATTGGTTATATTTTCCAGCAGATGACTTCTTATTTTCTCCAGCTGGGCTTCAGTTGTAGCTAATTGTTCGTAAATCAGGGCGATACTTGAAGACACCGAGTTAGACCCTAATTTATCTCTTGCTTCCAGGGCTTAAAAGGTCTTAGAAAAAGTTTCGTAAATTTCTGTGGTATTAGTAAGTTTTTGTGGCACTTTGTATTTACAAAGTGACATATAGTGATCGTAAATTCTGTCAGTCTGTCTGTCTGTCTTTCCCTGTTTTGCTAGTTTAGTCACTTCGAGATAAGCTAGGACGATGAAATTTGGCAGGCGTATCAGGAACCAGACTAGATTAAATTAGAAATAGTCGTTTTCCCAATTCGATCATCTGTGGGGAGTGGGGAGACGGTTAATTCAGAAAAAAAGACCGGTTTGAAACTTGGTGGAAAAATGAGAACAAATCCTAGATACGTGATTGACATATTCGGAATGGGTCCGCTCTCTTTGGAGAAGTAGGGAGGGGGGTTAATTGTGAAAAATGAGAAAAATCAGTACCTGCCAAGATTAAATTAGAAATAATCATTTATCCGACACGACCGTCTGTAGAGGGGAGTGGAGGGACGGTTAATTCGAAAAAATGAGGTATTTTTAAGTTACGAAGGAGTGATCGAATCTTAATGAAATCTCATATTTAGAAGGATCTTGCAACTCAGATCTTTTATTTTAGATCTGACTGAATCCAGTTTCATTGGGGGGAGTTGTGGGGGCGGGACCAGAAATCTTGGAAAACGCTCAGAGTGAAGAGGTCAGGATGAAATTTGGTGGGAAGAATAAGCACACATCCAAGATACGTAACCGCCGTAACTGGACCAGATCCGCACTCTTTGGGAGAGTTGGGGGGAGGGTAACTTGGAAAAATTAGAAAAATGAGGTATTTGTAATTTATGGACGGGTGATAAGATCTTAATGAAACTTTATATTTAGAAGGATCTTGTGCTTCAGCACTCTTGTTACAAACCCTGACAAGATCTGGTGACAGTAGCCAGAGGCGGAGGGGGAAACCAAAAATCTTGGAAAATGATTAGAGTGAAGATATCGGGATAAAACTTGGTGGGTAGAATAAGCAAATATCGTAGATACGTGATTGACGTAACTGGACGGATCCACTCTCTTTGGGGGAGTTGGGGGGGGAGGGTTAATTCCGACAAATTAGAAAAAATGAGGTATTTTTAACTTAGGAAAGAGTCATCAGATATCAATGAAATTTGATGTTTGGAAGGATATCGTGTCTCATAGCTCTTATTTTAAATTCCGAACGGATCCGGTGATATTGGGGGAAACTGGAAGGGGGAACCAAAAATTATGGGAAACGCATAGAGTGGGGGGATCGGAATGAAACTTGGTGGTAAAAACCATCGTAAGTCCTAGATATGAGATTGACGCAACTGGAACGGATCTGCTCTCTTCGGGAGAGTTGGGAGGAGGAGGGTTAATTCTGAAAAATAAAAAAATAAGGTATTTTCAACTAACGAAGGAGAGATTGGACCTTATTGAAATTTGATATTTCCAAGGATAGCATGTCTCAGAAAACGCTTAGAGTATAGGGGTCGTGATGAAACTTGATGGTAAAAATAAGCACAAGTCCTAGAAACGGGATTGACATAGCCGGAACGGATCTGCTCTCTCTAGGGGAGTTGGGGGGAGGAGGAGGGTTAATTCTAAAAAAAAATACACAAAATTAGGTGTTTTAACTTATGAAAGAGCGATCGTACCTTAATGAAATTTCATATTTAGAAGGAGCTCGAAACCCAGGGCTCCCATTTTAAATCCCTACCAGATCCAGTGTCATTAGGGGGGGGGGGGGCGGAAATATTGGAAAACGCTTAAAGCGGAGAGATCAGGATGAAACTTGGTGGAACGAATAAGCACACGTCCAAGATAGGTGACTGACATAACCGGCTCGGATCTGCTCTCTTTGGTGGAGTGGGGGGGGGGTAATTCGGTAAAATTATAAAAAATGAGGTATTTGTAACTTCCGAACGGGTGTTCAGATCTTAATGAAATTTGATATCTAGAAGGATCTTGTGCTTTAAAACTCTCATTTTAAATCCCGACCAGATCTGATGACATTGAAGGGAGCTGGAGGGGGAAACCGGAATTCTTGGAAAACGTGAAAATCGAGGTATCTTACAAATGGGTGATAGGATCTTAATGAAACTTAATATATAGAAGAATCTTATGTCTCAGATAATCCATTTTCAATTCGAATTGGATCCAAGGATATAGAGGGTTGGAGGGAAAAACAGAAACCTTGGAAACCAGAAATCTTGGAAAACGCTTAGAGTGGAGAGATCGGAATGAAACTTGATGGGAAGAATAAGCACAAGCTTTAGATACGATTGACATTATTGGTATGGATCCGTTCTCTTTGGGGGAGCTGGAAGTTGTTAATTTGGAAAAATTAGAAAAATTGAAGTGTTTTTAACTTAAGAATGGGTGACCGGATCTTAATAAAATCTGATAATTAAAAAAACTCATGTCTCAAAGCTCTTCTTTTAAATACCGACCAGATCTATTGACATTGGGGGGGGGAGTTGGAGGGGGAAACCAGAAAACTTGGAAAACGCTTATAAACGCCGTAGATACGTAATTGACGTAACCGGACTGGATCCGCTTTCCTTGGGGGACTTAGGTGGTGTGGTTCAGTGCTTTGGTGATTTTGGCGCTTCCGGACGTGCTAGGACGATGAAAATTGGTAGGCATGTCAGGGAGCTGCACTAATTAACTCTTTACAGTTGTTTTCCCCGATTTGACCATCTTGGGGGCTGAAGGGAGAGGACAAATTAGAAAAATTGAGGTATTTTTAACTTACAAGTGGGCGATCGGATCTTAATGAATTTTGATATTTAGAAGGACCTCGTGTCTCAGAGCTCTTGTTTTAAATCCCGACCGGCATTAAGCCTTTGATTTTTCTCTTAAAGCAAGCTATTGATTCTTAGAATTTTACTAGAGCTCATATCACATGAGCTCTTGGCTCTTGGCTCCTCTTGAGCTCGTCACAAGTGCCATATGAGCTCTTAGCTCTTGTTTTTGACGAATAGTATATAAATATAAGTAGATTCAAAAATTTATTAAATACCCCTAAGAGGTTTCCTTCCTCCCTTACCTGTATTTATGACCCCAGGGCAAGATTGCCCAATGTTTATTATGTACCTTCAGGAACATATGACTTTAACTCCGTAAAGCAAAGTATATGATTACCGCGGTTCCAAACCGGGGTAATCAGTCATTTATGAACGAGCCTATAAATCGTCAACTATATGAGATGTTGGGGAAAAACCAAAATATTCTAAGATACGGCACTATTGGGAATAAAATGAGATCCCATGGAACTAAAATGGACGAATATCCTACAACTTTAGATAAAAAAAATAATGTTCGTATATTTTATAGGCCTATAATCGGCGTTTCTTTACTTTTAAGAGCCAATAATGTTTAAAATAATGTGTTTTAAAGAATAACGTTCTTTTTTTAAAATAATATTCATACATTTTATAGGCCTAAAATCGCTATTTCTTTACCTTTAAAGGCCGATAATGTTTAAAATAATGTGTTTTTAAGAATAATGTTCTTTTTAAGAATAACTTTCTTTTTAAAAATAATGTTCATACATTTTAAAGGCCTACAATCAGTGTTTCTTTACTTTTAAAGGCCAACAATGTTTAAAAAAATGTGTCTTTAAGAATATTGTTCTTTTTAAAAATAAAGTTTATACACTTTATAGGCGTACAATCGGTGTTTCTTTACTTTTAAAGGCCAATAATGTTTAAAATGATGTGTTTTTAAGAATAATGTTCTTTTTAAGAATAATGTTCTTTTTAAAAATAACGTTCATACATTTTATAGGTCTACAATCGGTGTTTCTTTACTTTTAAAGGCCAATAATGTTTAAAATGATTTGTTTTTAAGAATAATGTTCTTTTTAAAAATAATGTTCATACATTTTATAGGTCTACAATCGGTGTTTCTTTACTTTTAAAGGCCAATAATGTTTAAAATGATATGTTTTTAAGAATGATGTTCTTTTTAAAAATAATGTTCATACATTTTATAGGCCTACAATCGGTGTTTCTTTACTTTTAAAGGCCAATAATTTTATCTGCTTTGTAACAGCTGTGTAACCTAACAAATTCCCATTCGTGTGAGGTGTTAAAAATGATATTGCCTCAAGGTGTTGTTGCCAATTATACATGTTTTCAACTTCCTTTTAAATCTGGTCGTAATAATAAGGAGATGTCAACATTCTTAATGATATTCTGGCAAACCCCTTAAGGAGTGCTTAAGCCAATGAGAAAGGAGAAAATCTTGAATACTAAGAATTATTGCTAAAAATCATCTCTTATAACTACAAACTTAAGAATCTTTGGGATTATTAATCAGTATAGGATCTACAAAATGACACAAAAATCAAGGCTGTATATTTAGTACAACTCTTTTAAATAGTAAAGGAAGGATATCTTAAATAGCAAATTTTAAAGGAAACTGATGATAATAAAAAAAAAAATTCACGGCCAAAAATTTTGAAATCTTGTGGCAAATCGAGAGGCTACTTTGCAATTCTCTACATCTTCTAAAAGTAATTTTATTACTACTTTTAAAAATTAGAGGTGTCCCCACTAATTAATTTTTTATGAAGCTCTAAAGAATAAAAATGCGAATTTGTTCGGCCTATTCATGTTAAAGCTTTCAATGAAGCCACAATAATTTTTTCATCAAAGAATCTGCTCATGTCTGCTGTTAATACGCATTTCACTGCTATAGGAAAATAGCATTGGCTTCAAACCTCGGAGATCCACCTTAAATACATAAAATTACACATTCCATTTCAATAGCTTTATGTCAGTTGAACAGCCCTTTAACTAGTTTAAAGTCACTTTTACCCAATCAAATACCACTTCAAGCCTGTTGTGGTTTGAATTTCGCACTTCTGGTACAGTTTCTAATGTCTACTATGCGTATACATGCGTATTGACATGCATGTCAATACATGCGTATTGACAGTCTGCAATACTAGTCCAAAATAACGATAACTCTGTGTTACATTTTTATAGTGACCATGACACATGCCGACCACCCCTGCCTCCCTAACTGGTCTCATGATCAGCAAACTCAAAATAAAAGTGGTAAAAGCAAACGACTTGAACAATATAGATGTTAAACTGGATGTGAAGCCATCGGTGCCGTAAAGGAGTTCCGCCAGGTAGAGCCAGGAGTTCCAGGCTCTAGCCTAAATCTAAATGATGGTGTAGAGACCGAAATTGAAGCACGAATTGGGTAAGCCGGAACTGCATATTCACAGTGTGAAGAAGTCTCTCTGGAAAAGGCCTTAGGTCCGTATAAATACTGAGATGAACATATTCGAGGTACCCATCCAATCTATTCTACTGTATGCTCAAGAAACATGACCACTAAAAGATGGAGAAACTCGATCGCTAGGACAATCCAGACATCATTGCACGTGGGATAAAGTATGTTGTAACTGTTGATCTTACGTATAAATACTTAAGTTCGAAGCTGCTACACAAAAATACACTCCTTCTCAGTAATCATGAAAAAAAGACTGGAATTCCTTTGAGATGCGTTTCAAAGACCCTATGTCGCGATATCAGCCCCTCTGACCCCCTTGAGTCTTGGATAGCTGATGCTGACCAGAGGAAGAATCTCTGGAAGATATTCAAGAATAGCATTGATCCTTAGTCTGGCCTCCACCTACACAAATGTTGTTGTAATAAAGGTTGCGTGAAGATCGCTGAAAAGATCGCTATTAACAGATCGTATTTGACAAATTCTGTCATCCTGAAACCCACTGGGGCAAGGCAGGATTGGTCATCACCTGGTTTTTGCTGAAAATTAAAAAGAAACTAGACCTACGCTGCCCGGACAACGTGAAGTGTTGCGGCAACCTTTGTCCGGCTTCGGCGACTAAAGTGTTGCGAGAGCAACACTTTGGTTTTGTTTCGTCGCTATCGATCAGTAATCACATGATCAAAGGCTATTCCTCAGCTTTGAAAAAACAACAACACAATAGTATCGAAAGAAGGGACTAAATTGACTTTGCAGCCAGCTGAACTTTATCCTTTTCAATCGTAGACATCGTGACGGATGAAACTTTCCACTCGAAAGCAGAAACATGGTTTGATGAAACGAAAGCTTGGCTGCACAACTTCAGATACTCCTCTCTGAAATAGGCTATATAACTCTACTTCACTTCGCACACCATAGGCTCTGGCTCGTGGACAAGCAAAATCCGTCCTTTTTGGCCCCAGGCAATAGTTCTGCGGAGCTTTCCAAAATGTAATGTCATATTCATCAATCCGGCCTGAGGTCCGCAACTTTCCGTAAAAACCACACAGCTTAGACTCCTACCAGTTTCCAGGAATAAGCTGATATCGGCGACATAGGAAAAAAAACGGGACAAAACCAAAGTGTTGCTCTTGCAACACAATAAGGATTCAAAGGAATCTTTTTTAGAAAGTTTAAGAAATAGAAATATAGAGATAATGGGTACAATATTTTTATACAACCAGTGGTAAAAAAAAAATAAAACAATGAAACAAACTCTGATTAATAAAGAAACCTAAATATTTTGATTTTATGTCCAGAAGCCTTTATCAGCGTAAAAAAAGAATTTTTTTCTTGTTTTCTATATTTGGTTTAATTTAGGTTAATACATTTTTTGAATTAATATGTTAATTCTGAAGTTTACCTAAATTTTTTTTATGGTTTTTAATAGTCAGACCAAAATTTCTGGGAGAGTGATGGGGCGTTGGAACCCCTACATCACCCCCACTCTCCTAGATATGTAATTGTATTGGAAATTAAATATGTTAGAATTTGTCTACCTTATGAAGAAGTCCCTCGTAGCTTGCAACTCCTTTGCATTTTCTAATTTCTTTGATCCAGCTTAAAATTGGCCGGCTGACTCGAATGTATCTACCCCCCCCCCCCAAAAAAAAAAAACACACACCTTCTTTTCCGTAAATGCATCCGAATAAAATTTTGAGATTGCCAGTCTGTTTAAAATAGTTCAACGAAAAGATAACAAAAATTTCGGGGTCAACATACACCTCCTAGAGCCCAGGGAAGGGCTGAAACTTATGCCCGGGGGCATATAAAGTTAAATTGAAGAAGTGGTCGTATCAGCCTTGGAGGGAACTCAAATGATTGAAAATGGAAAATTCTGATCCCCTTTTTAGGAATTAAAAGTGATCCGATTGCAACTAGCCCACCCCCTTCTTCAATCCTCTTTTTCCCAAACGCGTCCGTTTGATTTTTTTATAACCGTTTTTTTCACAGTAGACCAAATATCATATAAAAAAGACTCCAGGGATAACACAGCCCACCAAAACCTGGGGGCAAGTGTCATAAAGTATGCACCTTGGGCTTACAAGGTTCTTACGGAAGAGATGGTAGTATAAACTTCGTAGGGGACTCATTCGATTTTAAATCGGAATTTCTAGTGCCCTTTTTAAGAGTCAACAGTGATCATGCGAAAAGATAACAAAATTTCGGGGTCAACATACCCCTCCTAGAGCCCGGGGAAGGGTTGCAACTTATGCCCGGGGACGTATAAAGTTTAATGGAAGAAGTCGTCGTATCAGCCTCGGAGGGAACTCAAATGATTAGGAATTGATAGTTGCGATTATCTTTTTAAGAGTTAAAAGTGATCCAGTTGTAACTAGCCCACCCCCCTTCTTCATTCCCCTTTTTCCTAAACGCGTCCGATTGATTTTTTTTTATAGCTGTTTTTTTTTTTTTTTTCGAAGTAGACTAAAGATCATATAACAAAGACTCCAGGATAACATAGCCCACCAAAACCTCGGAGTAAGTGTCATAAAGTATGCACCGGGGGCATATAATGTTCTTATGGAAGAGATGGTAGTATAAACTTTGGAGGGGACACTTTCAATTTTAAATCGGAATTTCTAGTGCCCTTTTTAAGAGTCAAAAGTGATCATCGGGCAACTAGCCTCCCATGGCCCCTTTTGCCCCAAATGCATTTGATCTAAATTTGAGATAGCAATTTTGTTCAAAATAGTTTAAAGATCAAGTAACGAAAAGTCAGTGGTCAACACAGCCCCCTAGAGCCTAGGCGAAGGGTTGTAAGTTATGCTCCAGGAGCAGATAAAGTTTTTTTAAGGGGTGGTCACATAAACATCACAGGTGGCTCATTTGATTGGAAATTAAAATTCCTGTTCACCTTTCTAAGAGTTATCAAAAGTGATCGGCGGGCATATACCTCCATCACCCTCTTTTCTCCAAATGCATCCGATCAAAATATTGAGATAGCTATTTTGTTTGAAATATTCGAACGATCAAATGACAAAACTTCAGGGTCCACATACCCCCCTCGCAGTAATAGAAAATAAAAACTGGGGGAAGGGTTGTTACTTATGCTCCGGGGGCATATAATGTTTTTACGGGAAAGGTGGTTGTATAAAGTTTGGAGGGGACTCAAATGATTTGAAACTGGAAGTTCTAGTTCAATTTTTAAGAGGTAAAAGTGATCTAATGACAACTAGTCTCCTCCCAGCAACCCCAAGGCCATACTACTACTGCTACTGCTACTACTAACAACTCACCGCACCACCAAGCCACCTGAGGCCAACACAGCTACGCACGCTCCTCCTCCGTCCCTATCTATTCAAACCCTCCCTCTTTACACCCTCCCAGGAAGTTCCAATTTCCTTTTAATCTTTCATTTTGACATCCTCCAACCCCAGATGAGGATGGCCTGCTTTCCATCTAGCGCTACACGGTTGGCCGAAAAGGACAATCTTCGGAAACCTGTCATCCTTCATCCACAGAACATGGCCTAGCCATCTCAACCTTTCTTTCATTATAACCCAAGAAAGCGAGATTGAACCACATATTTCGAAGAGCCTACTGTTTGAAATACTGTCAGTCAGCCGGGTACCCAGAATAATCCGTAGGCAATTTCTCTGGATAAAATCTAATAAATCTTCATCCACTTTTCAGAGCACCCATGCTTCAGAGGCCATAAGGCTCTAATTTTTTTTTTCTATAGAGGCACCTCATATGCAAGGGGTGGTGTTTGTAAGCCCACGAGGAATAATTATTCCTCGGGGGTTGGTAGAATTTCCCACTGCCCCCAAGGCAAGGGCTGTAAGTTATACAAGCTATCCATTGTTCATACAAAAAGTTTTTATCAAAGGGGTAATCGTATAGACTTCGGAAAAGGGTCATTCGATTTGAACTGAAGGTTTTAGCTCCATTTTTAAAAGTCAAGAGTAATCTACTACTACTACTGCTAATAACTCACTGCAACACCAGGCCACCTGAGACCAACACAGCTACGCACGCTCCTTCTCCAACCTAATCTATTCAAGGTCTCCCTCTTTACACCCTGAGGCTCTCCCGCACGCCTTTTTTCTAAATACTTTTGAACAAAATTATGAGTTTGCAGTTTTGTTCAAAATCGTCCAAATGTCAAATAGCTATGGTTACGGGTTTCAACCCTCCCCCAGCCCCGGGGGAAAGGCTGTGAGTTACACTAGCAGCCCAAAGCTAACATGTAAAGCGTCTATGGAAGGTATAGTAGCATAAACTGTGCAGGAAGTTCATTTGATCAGAAATCAAAATTTATTCTACCCTTTTAAAGAATCGAAAATAATTAAAAAGTAACAAGCTCCTTCCCCGTAGTGCCCTCCATATGTATCTTATAAAAATTTTGAAATAGCTATTTTATTTAAAATAGTCCTAAATTAAAATTGCTATAACTTAGGGGGTTGAAAATCCTCCATAGCCCCCAGGAAAAGAATTGTACATTATGTATGGTGCCCATTATTATAATATATTTTTTTTGTGGGAGGGGTGGTCGCATTAAATCTGGAGAGGGCTCATTTGATCTCAAATTGAAACTGTTAGTTCTTTTTTTAAGAGTCAAAAATGATCAATGGGCATTGAACCCACGCCCCACTCTCCCAAAGGACATCAAGTCAAAATTTTTAGATAGCCATTTTGTTCAAAATAGATCAAAGACCAAATAAATAGGTTCCCAGGTTTGAGCCCCCCCCCCTAGCCCCGGTGAAATGGCTCGGAGTTACGGGACTTGCTTATTGTTAGTTTGATAGGCTACTTAATTTACCTTCATACCTTGTTTACTTAGATGCTTCCTTTACTTTGATACTTTAGTACATTGGTTTTAATACCTTGTTCTTGAAAAAAATGGATTTTGAAATTAGGCCTTCTCTAAAAACTTGAAACTTTTCGCATTAAAAACGAATAAATATTAATTTCGAAAAACTTTCCGAAAAAGAAGTTTTTCAAAAAAAGTAAAGGCTATAATTATTAAACATCAGACCAGCAGACATAAATACCTGTTAAAATTCAAATTAGAAACGACAAGAAATAACTATTAAATAATAAATGAAACCCAAAACGAAAAGGAATAAAATAAACAATCATAGGAAAATATACTAGAATAAATTACAGGAAACTACAATTAAATAATCCCAAAGACGAAACCCAAAACGAACAGAAATCAAATAAACAATCATAGCAAACGAACATACAATAGATACTAATATAAATGAATCTTAAAACGAGTGAAACTTAAATTGAAAAAGTAAATCAAGCTTGAAACAAACAAAAATCAGTGCAAACAAGAGTTTGGATTTTACCTCATTCTATCACTATAAAAGTCAAAAACCTACTACGTCATTGTCGCTTTAGTGAATGCTATATGTGCCTTGAACAGTCTTGGAAAGAAAAAATAAAATAAAACTGAATATTTGATATATAATGACGTCAATTGTTGAAAGATAATCAGTTCAAGATTTTATTTCGCTTTAAGTTTTTTTTTTTTCATTTTCAATTCTGTAGTAAGTGCAAAAGAAAATATCTATAATTCATTTTCAGTGAAGCGCCATTGACGGAGTAGGGTTTAGACTTTTACAGTTAAGGAAGCGGGCTGCATCCAAACTCTTTTTTGAAGTGAAAGTAGAATTGTCTTGAACAGTCTTGGAAAGAACTAATAAAACTAAATTGACCATTTGCTATATAATGACAAAAATTCCTGAAAGCTCATAACTTCAAAATTTAATTCTACTCTAATTGTTATGTTTATATTCAATGTTGTAATAAGTACAAAAGAATATACTTGTAATACAATTATATTTGCAATACAAACTTAATATTAATAATATAATATAATATATTGTAATATAATGACGCAGTAGGTTTTATACTTAAATAGCAAGAGAAGGAAGCAAAGCCCAAAGTCTTGTTTGCAGTGTTTTTTGTTCGTTTGAAGCTTGGTTTGCACATTCAATTTAAGTTTCACTCGTTTTAAGGTTTATTTTTTCACTGATATTAGTACCTATTGTGTGTTTGTTTGCTATGATTGTTTATTTAATTTCTGTTCGGTTTCGGTTTTATATATTCTTTAATAGTGATTTATTGTCGTTTCTAGTTTGAATTTTAATAAGTATTTGTATCTGCTGATCTGTAGTGTAATATGGCTTTTACTTTTCTTTGAAAAACTTCGTTTTAGGAAATTTTTTTTTAATTAATAAATAGAAAAAAGCAGCAAAAAGCAGCTTAATGCTTCTTTGAAGCTATTCATAGTATTTTGCAATATTGTTCCACTCATTAAATATTGTAAAATCATGTAAATGACTTCAAATGGGCTTTCAATGAGTTTAAAAGTTCTAACATAAATACCCGACTCTTACAAAATTTAAATATGTAGTTTAAAGAAATTGTTTTTTCAAACTCTTCCAACAAGAATCCTAATTGGATTCTACTGAATTGTTCAGCAAAATCGCCGGCAAGACTATAAGGTCAGCTTCGATTACCAATGGCTGTTTTATACCCAACCCCTACTATTCCACCCAAAGATGTAGAGGCAAATGCTGCCTTTAAAAAAGTTTCAAAATTGTTTGAATTTTTGAATGATTAAAGTCGAATGGGGGAAACAAAATCTAATTATTCTATATATTCATGACAAGCATATGATTAGTTTAACCTCATTTACATCTAATCCTTATGTTTTGTCCTCTCTGCCCTGTAGACAAAATTCCTTGGTGCCACGAAACCCATTGTTGAAATAATTCGACTTGTTGTGCTTCATTTCTAAGCAACTGACCTGTAGAATACTGAAACGGTTGTGATTTTAAAATCTTAATTTGTTACTAAGCTAGGTTTGAAATACTTTAATAAGCCTGATTACAAATCCTGAGAATGGGATATACATTTTTTCAGAAATATTATAGTTATCTCCTATTGAGCTCTTGAAGTTTTCTTATTATACAGACCTTGACTTTTTCCTTTCAAGTTATCTTAGTCACCTTAAATCTTACTTACCAACGATAGGATGATGCTAAAGCCACTGGTAATTGAATATAAAGTCATATTTCGTCAGGTGGGTCCCAAACTGTTCACGAGGGCTTGGTACACCATTTCTTATCAGCTGATAACTTGAATGAATCAAGACTGACAGATGAAACTGTATCCTGGTCTGATAAGGTCTGCAAACTAAACAATGGGGTGTACAAGAATTTGCCACTTAGTTTTATGTTAACGTGCTTCTTGAAAAGTTTTCAGGGGGTATCGTCTCATTCTTGCAGACTTTACCGGTTAAAAGATGTCTGTGATAGACTTTTCATGTATGAGGAGCTTGAATGTTACCATCATATCCGCTCTTATGGTGCTACAATAGTTTGGGTAATTTCAACTTCTCAAGCTGGGAAAGGCAACGCATCCTGTTAAAACATTTGATAGCGGCTCTTACGCACCATCTATGAATACTATTTTTAACCGTACCTAGATAGAAAAATACCACAGAAAATGTTCTTGAATAGGATACTGTTTGCAAGATCAAAATCAAAGTAAGTATGTATACCTTAATTTGCTATTGAAGCAATCTTAGTATTTTTCCTTGTGAAGCTCCAGAGCTGGTGATCAAAACTGTTTTTATTATTGTTTAGTGACCTAGTGCAGTTGCATGATCTGTAGCTTCACAGATGATTTTCCAATCCCTCTAGGACCACTTAACATCCAGCCTTCGTTTGAGAATATCAACAGATTCAACAGCAACTGTGTCTTCAGATAATTTATTCTAATTTTTGACAATTCTTGAGATAAAGAATTTAGTCTGGACTCTGGTAATGGCAGACTGGTTTACAAGGTTCAGATAATGACCTCTTGTTCTTGAATTAGGGGCAACACGAAGAAAGAAAGCTGGAAGTATATTGGCCTTCTTTACCTTTTAGGTTAGAATACCTCACCTCTTCTTTTCCTATATACAAGGTTTTGGAGTTTCAGTCTTGCAGGGTAAGGCATTTCCCACATTCCATATAATTCTGGTGGCACATCTTCTTTTATAAAATACAAAGAGGCTAGAGACATTCCAACTTCAAGCTAAAATTGAATAAGTCCTTTGTATAGAAGACTAGTTAACTACAATTTTTCTGCAGATTATGAAGTAGCCTAAGAATTGTTTTCTTAAAATATGTTTCCTTCTTGATAGTCCTAAAGTTTCCACTCCAAATTATATAAGCTATTCTCCATGGATTTCCCCATTGGATGATGTTGTTGACTACCTTAAATGGACCCTAAAGTAACAGTTAATAAAGATAACAATCACTACAATTAGAATCTTCTTTTTTTGCCAATGTACATAGCAAATATGTTGCATATTATACCTTTTTTTAGATTTTGTTAACAAGTATCTGAATAGATTTCAGTGAAATTATCTAATTTAAAAAGGACTAAAAAACATGAATTAAAATGAAAGAAAAGAGAAAAACATCTTTAGTAGAAACTTGCTGCATGTTATAAAGTAAAATTTTCATTATTCATGTGTTACATTAAATTATAGCTAGGAGCAATAATTTCTCCTTGTAAACCTCTAGAATGATGACTTAAGTTTTATACAAATTTCATTAGTGACCATGCTCCATGCTCAGTAGCATCCCAATTGAGTTTGCACTCTCAGGAGAATTACTGAGCATATAGCCTTCATTTGAAAACATCAACAGATTCAGCAATAACTGTTTTGTTGGATAGTTTGTTCCAATTGTTGACAATGCATGATGAAAAAAATTGAGTACAGACTCTAGATACTGTAGACTGCTTAACAAGTTTCAGATGAGGATCTTTAGTTCTTGAGTTGGTATCAACTGCAGGGAATAATGCTGGGAGAATGTAGGCAGGTTCAGCTTTGACGGTCTTACAGGGTAGGAAAGCTCCAGCATGTCAGATATCACTTTAGTGGCACATCTTCAAGACCCATTATGTCTTTTAAAATATAGAGAGGCAAGAGACAGTCCAAATTTAAGCTTAGGATGCACAAGTCCCTTAATGAAGACTGATGACTTTAGGGGAACTAGTGAAAGCAGTGCACTTAATCAATGTCTTGGTTCAACTAGCCCCAGCAGCAGACCTCTTAGAACAAGTGCTGAATTTTAGTTAATTGTCAGTAGTGACACCAGGATCCTTCATTATTTACAGAAGAGAGTGGGTGGCCTAAGAAAAAATAAGAATATAAAGAATTCACTTTGCCAAATGAATGAAATGGCACTTGGCAACATTGAATTCAAGAAACCAGGCCTCAGGTCATTGACCTAGTAGTTGAAGTTTTTTTTGCAGGACATTATCTCCATAGGACAAAGCTGGTCCAAGAAGTGTCAGGTTATCTGCATAAATAGTTGATTTACTGCTAATAATAGAAGGATCATCATTGATGAAGATATTAAATATTGTGGGACCAAAAACGCTTCCCCAAGTTACTCCATCTAGAACATGCATAGAGGGAGGAAGAATACAATTGCCAGAGTCATCAAATAACTGAAAATTGCTAATAAAGAAAATCAAGAACCCATTTCATATTCAGAAATGATTGGGAACCAAATGATGCTGCTCTTTTGTTATCATAGTATCTCCTTCAGAATGTTGATCTTTATCTATTGGTACATTTTTTTATTGCTTGAATTGTTGTACCTCTTGGTCAGCAGGTTTTGCCTATTTTCTCCTAGTCAAAAACACTATCTTTGCAAAAGGATTACAACATTTGAATAAATATATTAATTGAAAATAAGCTAAAAACTTGGAGAAAACATGAAAGTATGGTTAATAGAGCTTTCTTCATATTATAAAATAAAAACTTAATTATTAAAGTTTTTTGTTGTTGTTTAATGCACAGTCTAGGGCTATATTTTTTTTAGGGGGGGGGGGGCATGAAATGAATTTTCATGATAGTGATCATCATATTTGCTTATAGTGATCAAGGGTATCAATTGACAAAAATTTAATTGCTTTTAATCAGCACTCTCCAAATACAATCAGGGGCATAATTTTGTTAAGATCCCTGGGGGAGAGGGCAAGGTTGGAGCCAATTTTCTCAAGTCAAGTGAAAAATGAGCCATATGGTTCCATAAAGGAAAAGATTTACTAAAGAAAACTGATGTGTTTCTACAGATGCTTGAATTATGTAGTTCATAGTTTTGACAAGATTTTTGAAAATGATAAATTTTAGCTTGGGGGGGGTCAAACTGTAGTCTTGTGAGCAGTTGTCCCCCTAGCCCACACCAATTTAAGCCCCTGAATGTGATGGTTGCCACCATGTCAATTGCAGCCCTCCCAAAATAGGTCCAGAAATAACCCTATATAATGTGTTTACACGTTATTTTTCATAGCTTTAATCATCACATCTCTTCATTGAATGAACATTTTGTAAAATTGTAGATGAGTAGTTTTTTCTTATATTGGAAATTTCTTAAGTCAAGAGAATGAAATGGTCAGGAATAGGCACAACACCTAAACTAAGCTTTGGTTAAGTATGTTCAATCTCATATCTCTACCACTTTCCCATTTCTAAGGCTTAGAATATTGCATGGAAGCCATAACTCTAGAAGTCTTAACTTTGGAAAAATATATTTTTTCCTTAATTTTGGTTTAACTTTGCTTTTCTTTAGCTCTAGGCTTTGAAAACAGAACCACAATGAATTGACTAGACAGGGAATAAGCCTTCAATCAAAATTGAACTTTTGTAAAGCAATACTCTCTAAGGCTTGTTTAGTTTTTTTTTTAAGATAAAGTATAATCAAATGAACTATTGGCTCCAGTAAGAACTTGAACTACTGGTTTCCAACAAATGAACTACAAACAAATAGAACAAATAAACTACTGGTTTCCACCCCTTAGCTATCATATTGGAGGCCTGCATATTTACATGTTCCATATTCTGTACATGTTTACATATGTACATATATATATATATATATATATATATATATATATATATATATATATATATATATATATATATATATATATATATATATATATATATATATATATATATATATATATATATATATATATATAAATCTATGACCAAACTTGTAATTATCTGAATATTAATTCAACTATTGTAAGCACCCACTATAGGAAGCTTTATCTTGTGATATGGAATAATCGTTTTTTTTTTTCATATTTATGATAGATTTTGCCAGATACCTTTTTACTTGAAAATCAGGGCATAGCAAATCCATAAGGCGATTTTTACTCTTTTTTTTTGCTGTAGATTGTTTTTTTTTGTAAGTTCTACATTTATTCCAAAAGATTAATCTAAATTGATCTATATTAACTACTCTTTAGGAGGGGGAGGTAGAGGATTTATAAGACATTTCCAGATTATGATTTAGACTCTGGACCCATTCCTGAAACTTTCAGCCTCTTAACTCAACTACTCCCCATAATAGAAAAAAGCTCCCCATCAGAAATTTCAATTCCTATATTGTTCTTAACTTGGTCAATTGCATCATGCCATTGTGAAATAGTCAGGATAATTTGATAAATATATCACTTAGACAGGGGATGGAAATGGAAGAAAACATGATTAATAGAAACTTTCTGCATATTACAAACTAAAATTTCATTGTTATATTGGTTTCTTTTAGTTTTGTATTTAGTCTAGGGTTATACACTGCTGCCTGAATTTGACAGTTGCTACTGTTCCAACTGTGTCCTAGCATCCCCCCTTGCTAAAAATGAGGGTAGATATAGACTTAGGCATTATGCAAAAGTTTTTTTTGGGCTCTGTTCATTCATAAGAGCCTGCTGTTGATGATAATCAAGCAAGTGTAACTTTCAGAAACAGGAATATACCCTAAATTAGGCATCATTAAGATCTTTGAAAATATTGTTTGTGACTCATTTCTCTCCTATGGAAGGGACTTTTGATAAACTTAGGGATACAAAGGTAGGTGGATTTACTGTGTTAAGATCCATGGGTCATGTTTTATAGATGATGCATTATGGATTACCAAAGATTGTGCTTTTTGGCCATTCATATGAGGCCAAACAAAATGCAGACCGTCCCTATTATAAGGAAGAGAAAGGTTGTAAAAAGGATTTAGGTGACATTGGAACTGCATGGGAGGGGTTAAGAGCAAATCTTCGAACAAATTTGGATTAGAATAGTTTTATCTATACGATTAATCATAGTTTAGAATAAAAATTTCAAATGAATGGCGCAAGTAGCCTACTTACAACGAAAACAAGAAAAACACGATACTATAACTTGGTAAACACTGACATGTAAAAAGGAACAAACGAATTGGCGAAATGGTTTGTTCTTGTAGTAGGCAATTGCAGTCTCACTTTGTTAGCTGACCTTGTTTTTTTTTTTTTATTCCTCATAACTGGTGGTAGAGTTTCTCTATGTTTTTCACTGCCAAGAAGAAATTGGCCGACTTTGCAGGTCAAACCCAAACGAAGTTCGCAAATGGACGGTAGTTGTTGGACAGATAATGCTGATTCATAACTTATATATGCGTCTGAAAGAATAACTTTAAAGGCTGTTTTTCGTAGTGACTCAAGTTGATCGCTTAGGTAACCTGTGTTGTTGACTTGAGGCCCCCATACAGGGCAAGCATACTTGAGAATTGGTTGGATGTTTTTAAGATAGGCCGTCTTTAGTTGGGACACAGAAAAACCAATTCAACGTAATAAGATAAGGTTACATATCGCACCATTTGCCTTCTTAGTGATTGTATCAACATGACAACTAGACGAGCAGTCGACCCTAAATGTTACACCGAGAATTAAAGCCGAAGACACACTTGGATACGATGGAGGAGGACTGACAAATTCCCTTTTAAGAGCATTAAAGCGAAGGATTTTGGTTTTTCCTTCGTTGATTTGAAGGCTGTTGATATTACATTGGTCTTTAAAGTTGCTTATGATTACATCACTGAATTTAGAGCTGCCTTGGTGTTTTCTGTGAGATATTTCAGAAGAACTTACAAGCCGTCTACGTACTTAAATGTGTTCTCAAACTTAGAAAGGACTTTAGTCGGAAAACAAGCTTGGAACTTCTCCTGAATTAGGCTATTTAGCTTGCTGACTTTGACATTGACGTCTAGCTTGGAGTAAATCCCATCAAATTCGTAGTTACCGATCCAGCGATCAAATGCAGAAATCGAATCTCTTGTTATTGGTCGCATGGTAATTTTGACTCGTTTGGTATTAGGGATTGCTGAATTTGCTTCCCAGAAAATTATGAAATAATCGGAATTCTGGTAGGGTCCAAGGGACCGCGGTGCATCATAGAAGTCTGTAAGGTTTGTTAAGATCAAGTCAAGTATACTGCTACTCTGATGGTTCGGTATTGCGACAACTAGCTGTAAATCCAAGACACTGGAAACCCACTGTTTGTTTGGTTAAAGTCATCAGCAATCACAAAGGCAGGTGAGGCATAATTTTGGAGCATTTTATCTACGAAAAACAATTTATGCTCAATAAGTTCATTCCTGTTTCTGGCACTGGTAATAGACCAAAGCGACTATCAAACATGAAGATTTTCTTGATAAATGTGTTGGTTTACATTCTGTCCACAATACATCATGTTTGGAGTCAATTGGATCACTTAACAGCTTTTAACGGTATATAGCCCCAAAAGTAAAGTCTTCCGCCGCCTCCACGACAATTCTGGCCACAGTTTGACGAGTAATAAAGTAGCCATTGTAGCCTCTAATGTGCGCTAATTCAGAAGTAATGTCCCAGCATTCACTTATTATTGCGATTGAGACGTTGTTCTGCTTAATTATGTTTTCGAGTTCGTCAATTTAGTTGTTCAAGGAACGCACGTTATGCATGAGTATATTACGCAGCTTTTGTTCGGCTGAAAATCACTGAGGACGTAGAGTAGGTGGCGTTTTGTCACAGTCGCTAATTAAAACCGGTTCCCTATACCAAGGAGTTAGCATAGGCGGCGTTTTATGAACAGGAAAGTCATTTACTGGTACTAAGCAACTTCGTCTACCTTGATCCTAGTTGAAATTAACACTAATATCTTCATCCTCCTTTCGAGTCTACCTCCACATTTTCCGCGATAAGAGCGTTTGATAGATGTTATGGCTATGGTAGAGCCATCTGGGGCGCCCTTAGAAGTCCAAATTGGAGCAAGCTACAAAATGTAAATGGCGCCACCACCAAGCAAGGTGAACAAAGTTTAAATATAATGATCTTTTCGTATTTAATTTGCATGACAATAGCACTAAACAAGGTCAGCAACACAAAGTCTTTGGTTACTTACACCATCACTGCAGAAAACTCAGTTGAACCAGCACAAAATAAGCTAAACTGAGATGACAAAGTTAGCTATTTCATAGCGTTCACAGCATTGGTCTTATTTGGCTTGATGTATCAATGGGTTGTTAGTAGTGGCAGCAAATATACTATCGGAATAGAGTCCCCATAGATTCTGTACCACGAGATAAGTGTGCACCCTAGCTTCACCACCGCCACAACCTCCAAATTTGTTAGATATACTGTTCCTAAAATCAGGAAAATTTTAAAGGAGTTAATGCTTTGTACTTATAGAAGAGATTATTAGCACGTCTAAAAATCTAGCTCCAGTATAAAAACAAGAGTTAAGAGCTCATATGGCACTTGTGACGAGGTCGGAAGAGCCAAGAGATCATATGGTATAAGCTCTAGCAAAATTTTAAGAATCAATAGATTGCTTTAAAAGGAAAATCAGAGGCTTAATGCCGGTTGGGATTTAAAATAAGAGCTCTGAGTTCAGTTCAGGTTATTAACATCAAAATAAATGGACAACAATAACTTTCTACCCCTACAAGGCTCCATGGCCTGTTACATAGGGGTTAAACCAAAAATAAATACCAAATAAAGAGTCTCTTCTTAAAAAAAACAAGAAATCCAATTAAATAATTTTGTTTTATTTTTACTTACCACTTCGTCCTCGAAATTCAAATCCAAGTCCACACCATCTCCCAGCATCACAAAATCACAACAATTAAAATTATATAAATAAACGTGCTCAAGCCTAGCATTTAGGGATGTCGCCCTACCCTCATTATTCATCGTATTATTAAACATATAACAATATTAATTCAAACCAATTCAAAAATAAATTTTTTCTCAAATTTATTCCCCATTATATTTATCAACCAAAAATATTTTTAGTTGGGTTTTAATGGCATCAAACGAATGAATGCTACGGACATTATCAGGAAGACTGTTACATACTTTACTACATGCTATTCGGGGACTAAAATCTGATCTTACAGTCTTAGTTTGAGGTAATAGTAGGTGGGCTTTATTCCGTAGATTATGAGAGCTCCTTGAATTAACTAAATCGGGAAAGAAAGAATTGAAACAGCGAGGCAGTTCACCATGAAGATACTTGAAAATCATTGAAGAGCAAGAGACGACATAGAGTGCACAAGTATTCAAAAGCTCTTTTCGATATCCTTTATTAAATTCGTTAACTAACTGGCGAGCCTTTTGATGAATTACTTTAATCGGATGGAGCAGAGACTGGAAAGTAGACATCCAAATCGAGTTGCAGTAAGTTAAATATGGCTGAATGTTTGAGTCTTAGTTTGAGGTAATAGTAGGTGGTCTTTATTGCGTAGATTATGAGAGCTCCTTGAATTAACTAAATTGGGAAAGAAAGAATTGAAATAGCGAGGCAGTTCACCATGAAGATACTTGAAAATCATTGAAGAGCAAGAGACGACATAGAGTGCATAAGTATTCAAAAGCTCTTTTCGATATCCTTTATTAAATTTGTTAACTAACTGGCGAGCCTTTTGATGAATTACTTTAATCGGATGGAGCAGAGACTGGAAAGTAGACATCCAAATCGAGTTGCAGTAAGTTAAATATGGCTGAATGAGTGAAAAATACAGGGTCCGAAAATGTGTAAGTTTCCGAATAATCCCAAGATTACGTGATATTTTTGCTTGGACCATCTTCATGTGGTTTCTAAAAGAAAGATTCTCATCCAACAAAATTCCAAGGAAACGCACGTATCTTACGTTAGGTCGAGACAAAGGTCCTTTCGAGGTAGATATAGTTGATAAGGACGGGCATGCCTTACCAGTTCTAGAAAATATGAGAAAGTGTGATTTAGCGATATTTAAAGCAAGTCGGTTAGTATCAAACCAGTGGTAAGAGCACTCCATAAGCATGTGAAGTTTAACCTCCAAAGCTTGTTCCGTGTCTTCAGCACATAGGATGTTGCTGTCGTCAGCGAAGGCAACTAAATCTTCATTAGGGGATGGCAGAATAACAGAAGATGCCACCGTTTTTTCCTTTTCGTGACATAGAGTACAACACGCAGAAGGAATCGCGTTCTTTACCGCTCTAAATAAATCGTTGATGTATATTAAAAACAGAGTAGGACCAAGAATCGATCCTTGTGGTACTCCATAGTCTACACCAATGGAGTTTAATGAGTCAGGGTCCATGGAAATCGTTCTATCTTGTAAATAAGAATGGAACCATGATAGGGCTGAACCTCGTATTCCTATATGAGACAGTTTATCAAGAAGGATCTTATGAGTAAGACTATCAAAAGCTTTCCGCACATCAAGGAAAATAGCGGCTGGTATTTTTCCAGAATCTAAAGCGGTATGAAGAAAACTGATGAGTGTAGTGCACGCTTGCTCCGTAGTATGTTTCGATCGAAATCCGAACTGATGATTGTGCAAAAACTCCTTAGATTGTAAAAAACTTGTGAGCCTTTTTTGCATCGGCTTTTCAAATATTTTTGAAAACACTGAAAGAAGGGAAATTGGTCGGTAATTTGACGGGTCACTTCTGTTCCCACCCTTAAACAGGGCTATCACTCTCGCAGTTTTTAAGGACCTCGGAAACTTTCCTTTTTCAAACGACATATTAATAAGCTTTGTTAAAGGGCCCAGAATTGAAGGGAATATAGTTTGCACAGCTTTAGTTGATATGTAGTCTGGGCCAGATGATGATGCACCTTTTGAACCTTGAATGTGTCTTGCCACCTCTGATTCCAATACAAGCTCTATAACAATAGATTTAAGGCAAGGGGGTCCCATGAACAGATGTTGATCCTGTGTGAGGGAAATCGCGCTTCCACCAAGTCCCTTGACAGTCTTTTCGCCAACTGAAGCAAAATATGATGTAAGGGAGTTCTTAATCTCACAAGTTTCCTCGATCAGTACCCCGACAACATCAAGCTTCGTTGGAATGTCAGGACTATGAGATGATGGTCTAATGACAGAATTGATGACTTTCCAAGTTTTTCTCATGTCCGTTTTGCACTCCAGAAACTTTGACGCATAATACGAGCTTTTCGCTCTGCGAATCAATGATTTGAATAAATTCTTGTAAGTTTTGAATTCTTGTAGGTGACGAGCTGTAGGAGAACTTTTGTATCTTTTCCATAAGTAGAGTTTGCGGCTGGAGCTTGTCAGAAGTCCTTCTGTCATCCAAGGGTTAAAAGGTTGATATTTTCTTCGAGGCTGATTAGGAGGTCTTCTGGTGCAGCATTCTATAAAACAATCTTTTACTTTAGAGTAAAATTTGTCAAAATTAGAGTCCAAGTCATCTTTTTCATCTATAAATTCCCATGAACATTCTTGCAGTTTAGTCTTTAAAGCTTCAAGGTTCTTTTCCGTAACGAAGTAAGGCGATGTTGAGGGGCTAAACCGTGGAGCCTTCATGTTCGGCAACAGAAGATCTGATAAAACTGGGAAATGGTCAGATATATCACTAACAATAACGAAGCTATTCTGAAATGTCAGTGACGAAGATATATTATCAATCAGAGTTGCTGATTTCTCAGTAACCCTTGTGGGTATAATGACTGATGGTAGTAGTCCAGATGCAAGCATATCGGATACGAAGTCTGCAGGAAACGAACCCTCGTAGTCTAGGAGATTGACATTGAAATCACCCATGACAACCGTTTCGCATGGCTGGTTCTGTATAGCTTCAAGGATTTCACGAAGGATCTGCAGAAAAGTCACCAAAGAGCCACTAGGGGAACGATATACCTCTCCAATGATCAAAATACCAGATTTACCAGGATTGGTTTCAACAAAAAGTGATTCTAAAACTCCTCCAATGTTCTTAGAAAGATCGTGTCGGACCGTGTATGGAATCGCGTCGGAGATATATAGTGCCAATCCTCCTTTACTTAACATTTTACTATGTATTTTTTCGCAGTTGTATCCAGGTAGTTCCAGTAATAAATCCGTTCGCTCTGTAACAAACGTTTCGCAAATACCTAAAACGTCGGGACGTGAAGAATCTTCGCATATAAGTTTTAGCTGATCCAGAGATGACGAAAGGCCTTGGATGTTAAGGTGTAGAGTCCGTAGACAATCAGATCGTTTTGAAACCTTACACAGAGTTGAACTATATCTACAAATAACTAAATTACTAATCCCAATATCACATTTATTCGGTAGACTACCATCTGAACTGTTTAATAATTCCAATAAATCTAGGGGGCTTTTCTCAAGAACTTTAAGGTTAAAAATCATCCCGGCGGAATCCCTGTGGCCAGACTGAGAACAATTAATTAACATAACTTACCAAAAATTGTGTGGGCATGGTGTGGAACTGGACTTGCACTCCGAGGGCACGAAGCAGGCGTAAATGAAACCAATATCCCGACTGGCACTCACGAGGTCCTTCTAAATATCAAAATTCATTTAGATCCGATCACCCACTCGCAAGTTAAAATTACCTCAATTTTTCTAATTTTTCATCTCCCTTCAGCCCCCCAGATGTTCGAATCGGGGAAAACGACTTTATCAATTTGTACAGCTCCCTGACACGCCGACCAATTTTCATCGTCCTAGCACGTCCAGACACACCGAACTTGCCAAAGCAGTAAACCCCACCATCTAACTCTCCCAAAGAGAGCGGATCCAGTCCGGTTACGTCAGTCACGTATCTACGACATTTATAAGCATTTCCAAGATTGCTGGTTTCCCCATTTAGCTCCCCCCATTGTCAACAGATCTGGTCGGGATTTGAAATAAGAGCTCTGAGCCATGAGATCCTTCTAAATATCAAATTTTATTATCATCCGCTCAAAATACCTCAGCTCAAGTTAAAAATACCTCAATTTTTCTAACTTTTCTAAATTAATAACCCCCAGCTCCCTCAAATAGAACGGATCCGTGCCAATTATGTAAATCTTGCATCCAAAACTTGTGCTTATTCTTCCCATCAAGTTTCATCAAGCGTTTTCCAAGATTTCCGGTTTCCAAGATTTCTGTTCCCCCCCCCTCCAACCCTCTATGTCCCCGGATCCGATTCGAATTGAAAATGGAGCATCTGAAACATAAGATTCTTTTACATATCCAGTTTCATTGAGATCCGATCACCCATTCGTAAGATACCTCGATTTCACGTTTTCCAAGAATTCCGGCTTCCCCCTCCAACTCCCTTCATCTGGTCGGGATTTAAAATGAGAGTTTTAAAGCACAAGATCCTTCTAGGTGTAAAATTCATTAAGATCTGATCACCCGTTCGTAAGTTACAAATACCTCATTTTTTCTAATTTTTCCGAATTACTCCCCCCCTCCAACTCCACCAAAGAGAGCGGATCCGGTCCGGTTGTGTCAATCATCTATCTTGGACTTGTGCTTATTCTTTCCACCAAGTTTCATCCTGATCTCTCCGCGTTAAGCGTTTTCCAAAACTCAACCCCCCCCCCCCTAATGACACTGGACCCGGTCAAGATAAAAAATAAGAGATCTAAGTGTCGAGATCCTTCTGAATATGAAATTTCATCAAGATAAGATCACTCTTTCGCAAGTTAAAAATGCCTATTTTTTTTATTTTTAGAATTAACCTCCCCCCAACTCCCCCAAAGAGAGCAGATCCGTTCCGGTTATGTTAATCCCGTATCTAGGACTTTTGCTTATTTTTCTCACCAGGTTTCATCCTGATCCCTCCACTCTAAGCATTTTCCAAGAGTTTAGGCTCCCCCCATCCAACATCTCCTTCACCAGACAAGGTTGAGCTTTAATATAAGAGCTCTGAGACATGATATCCTTCCAAATATCAAATTTCATTAAGATCCGATCACTCCTTCGTAAGTTAAAAATACCTCATTTTTCTAATTTTTCAGAATTAATCCCCCCCCACTCCCCCAAAAAGAGCGGATCCGTGTTGGTTATGTCAATCATGTATCTAGAACTTGTGCTTATTTTTCCCACCAAGTTTCATCTCAATCCCTCCACTCTAAGCGTTTTCCAAGATTTTAGGTCCCCCCTCAATCCTACCAGTGTCACCGGATCCAGTCGGGATTGGAAATAAGAGCTCTGAGACACGATATATTTCCAAACTTCATATTTCATTAAGATCCGATCACTCCTTCGTAAGTTAAAAATACCTCATTTTTTCTATTTTTTTCGAATTAACCGGCCCCCACTCCCCCCCCCGCCAGATGGTCAAATCGGTAGAAGTACTATTTCTAATTTAATCTGGTCCGGTCCCTGATACGCCTGCCATGTTTCATCGTCTTAGCTTGCCTGGAAGTGCCTGAAGTAGCAAAACTGGGACCGACAGACAGACAGACAGACCGACAGAATTTGCGATCGCTATATGTCACTTGGTTAATACCAAGTGCCATAAAAAATGATTATGTTAAATGTTCATTCTTCTGTCAAGACCCTTGTTTTCAAATCTGGTCTGTATTTGTCATCAATTAATACTTATTAGATTGCTTTTGTTATATAGTAGTTCTATAGATGTTTTTTAGGGCTCAATAGTAGTTCTATAGTTTTTCTGAGGTCCCAATACATTTTGTGGCTCAAGGCTTGGTTGTAATTAGATGGGCCACATTAAAAGAAATTTTAGAAACATAGTTTTTTTTTTTAAAGAAAAACAAGACTATTTCAAGCAAATGCTTACATTTTCCCGCCTTCTCAATTTTGTTAAATTGTTGAAATTATTCAGCATTTCATTGAAAAGATAAAATCACAGATTTTTCAGGTTGACCGTGACATCATGGAAAACTATTTGTTTAACATTCAGAGATATTTTCCTCTTTTTTGGCAGATAAAATGTGAATATTTTAATCTTTGTGTGAATATACCACATTGAGCTCTGCAAATTCTGCTGTTTTTTTTTTTAGTTCCTTTTCAAAAAATGAATTTTCATTTTATAAGTAGAAACATTGGGATGGATTCTTTTGTTCATGCCAGTCCAGCAAGTTGCTACTCTCTGTTCAATTGTGTGGATTTATATATTTTAATTATATTCTTTTCTTTAGGAAAGTTCTGGTCCAAGTGCAGAGCACATTATCCAGTCATTTTGTCAATGTTGTTAGAGATAGATTAGGAGATAAGCTTGAATTTCTACGATTTGATCCATTAGGTTTGTAACTATTTTGCCATTATTTCTTGTGAACTTGTTTTCCTTTATCGTATTGACTTTCATTTTTGTCGGTGTTTCAAAAAGGATCATTTGAGTACTTGGAAGTGAAAAAGGAAAAACATAATTATTATGTAACTAAAGTAAGTACAAGTGGTTAGCTGACTATAAGAAATGGTCCCATACTACAGTTAAACCTTTAGTGCCTGCAGATTGTTTCTGAGGGTGGGGGTGGGCAAAAATGTATTTAATTAAAAACTATATGTTACTTAAAGTTCTTGTCAGTGGAGATAAATGCTCAAAATAGTGACAAAGATGAGATTTAATTGAGGATTGCATGAAAGTGTGGGAAAAACTATGACAATTTTTTTCTAGGGGATCATACAGCCCCCCTCTCACTTTTTCTTTAAAAAAAATATGTTTGAGTACCGTTTCAAATTTTTGAAGCATCAGACAGTCAGGAAACATTTATTACTTGGTCTCACTACGAGTGTTGGATGAGCTTAAATTCTGTTTTCAAAAACAAGCTTTTAATTAACCAATATTGCTTTCCAAAATAGCTCAAATAATAAAAATTAAGAACGTTCTGAAAATCGGCATATACATATACCTAAAAGGGGCATGCTATCTCATTTCAAATTACACCAGATATATTACTTAGACAGTAGACATGTAAGCTGGCCCACGCGCAGATACTGGCTTTCTACCCATAATAGCTCCCTCCTTCCAAAATCTCGTACAACCTTTAGTCAGTATATTGAAAAATGAAAAACGAGTATTTTAAAAGAACACTAATTGTGTATATGTAATATCAGTATCAAACAGTTCGTGGTAACCAAAATTCTAAAAAATGAAATTTTGATACCAATAGCTACATCAAAATAATCGCATTTTAATGCTGATTTTAAATATATAAGTTTCATCAAATTTAATCTTACCCATCAAAAGTTACGAGCCTGAGAAAATTTGCCTAATTTTAGAAAATAGGGGGAAACAACCCCTAAAAGTCATAGAATCTTAACGAAAATCACACCATCAGATTCAGCATATCATAGAACCCTATTGTAGAAGTTTCAAGCTCCTATCTACAAAAATGTGGAATTTTGTATTTTTTGCCAGAAGGCACATCACGGATGCGTGTTTATTTTTTTGTTTATTTTTTTTTCAGGGGTGATCGTATCGACCCAGTGGTCCGAGAATCTTGCGAGAGGGTTCATTCTAACGGAAATGAAAAGTTCTAGTGCCCTTTTTAAGTGATCAAAAAAATTGGAGGGCACCTAGGCCCCCTCCCACGCTAATTATTTTCCTAAAGTCACCGGATCAAAATTCTGAGATAGCCATTTTATTTAGCGTAGTCAAAAAACCTTATAAATATGTCTTTGGGGACGACATACTCCCCCACAATCCCCGTGGGAGGGGCCACAAGTTACAAACTTTGACCAGTGCTTACATATAGTAATGGTTATTTGGAAGAGTACAGACGTTTTCTGGGGGATTTTTAGGTTGAGGGGGCGGGGGCGAGAAAAGGGGGATATGTTGGGGGAACTTTCCTTGGAAGAATTTGTTATGGGGGAAGAAAAGTTTCATGAAGGCAGAGCAGGATTTTGTAGCATTATTTAAAAAAAAAATGAAAAAATATCTATGAAAAAGTTTTTTCAACTGAAAGTAAGGAGAAGCATTAAAACTTAAAACGAACAGAAATTATTACGTGTATGATGGGCTCACCTCCTCCTAATACCTCGCTCTTTACACTAAAGCATTTTTAGTAATTTCAACTATTTAGTCTATGGCTTTTGTGATTCAGGGGTCATTCTTAAGAAATTGGGACAAGATTTAAGCCTTAGTGTAAAGAGCGTGGTACTGACGAGGGGGTGAATCCCTTCATATACGTAATAAAAACATGAGAACACAGAAGTTTGTTACGTAAGCTAATTTGTAAGTTTCGTATATCTTTTACTAATAAACATTCGTAAAAAATTAAAAGTTCTAGTTGCCTTTTTAAGTAACCAAAAAATCGGAGGGTAACTAGGCCTCCTCCCCTGCTCCTTTTTTCCTCAAAATGACTCGATCAAAACTACGAGAAAGCCAATTAACCAAAAAAATAAATATGAAAATTTTGTTTTAATTATTCATCTGCGGAGAGCCAAAATCAAAACATGCATTAATTCAAAAACTTTCAGAAATTAAATAAAAAAAAACAAGTTTTTTTTAACGGGAAGTAAGGAGGAATGAAAAAAAAATTTTTAATGAAAAAAAAGTTCATTAAAACTTAAAACGAATAGTAATTACTTCGTATATGAAAGGGCTGCTTCCTCATCAACGCCCCACTCTTTACGCTAAAGTTTTTTACTGTTTTAAAAAGTAGAATTAAGAGAAAGAGTCAAACTTTAGCGTAAAGAGCGGGGTGTTGATGAGGAAGCAGCCCTTTCATATACGAAGTAATTTCTGTTCGTTTTAAATTTTAATGTCGCTCCTTACTTCCCGTTAAAAAAACTTGTTTTTTTTATTTAATTGATTCGGAGTTCAAGGTGAAAACTGTGTCTACAATTTGATATTATTAATTATCGGATCAGTATGCTTTTTCAGTGAATTTTAATCCCTGTGAAGCTAGTTATATTTTGCAATATTGGGCAAAGGATTATAGCTCAGGACCTGAATAAAATTATTACTCAGCATTTCAATAAGTGAGAGATAATCCTATGATAATAATTATCGAATGATTTGGCTGATTTATTATTTTTGCCAACTTCACTAATAAGCGTGCTGAAGAGAGGATGTTTTCTGTTGCAAGTGTCGTTGACCTGCCGGGAGTTTTGTCTCCCTTAAACTGCGGGGAATAGATAGCAGAAGCCTACGCTTTCCTCGCTTATTGGCATTTCAAGTCTCTGAAATTTTAACCTGCTACCTTTTCGATACCATCCGATTTCTGTTTTGGACTGCCATGATTCTTGGATTATGCTTAGTTACTGAAAGACAAACACGAGGGAAAAATTTTTTTTTGAATGCTGTACTAATTTTTTTTGTGCGATCGCTATCCGAGGGTGTGAAAATAGAATGCATTGTAACCTCGGCTGTGAATTTTTTTGCGCATGATGCGATCTTATCAGCAAAGAAATTTCTTTATCGTGAACTTAACACACAAGGCCGAGTTATCAGTCATGTCAAAGACAACAAAAATATTAGTGACATGTGTAAGCTCCTCGTATCAGCCGCAAAGAGAAGAAAAACATACTGCGCTTTGTTGTTTTCAGTCCCTATGAAACTCCAGTCATCGGCGATGCTGTTTCTGCTACACTAGCTTCAAAAGTGAACGAGAGCTCCCGAAGGATAGATGGATTTTTTGACGTTACGACTCGTGCGCTCTTAAATTTGAACTGTTCGAATGCGGAAAAAGTTAACAACGCATCAACCTCTGCTACCTACATTTCGCAAAGCGTAAAGCCATCGTTTGCCGTATTACTTAAAAATTGTCCACAAGATATTAGGGATCCTCATCACCGTAAACAGTTTATTGACATCATATGCAAAGAGGCTTCAAATGACATTACAGATCGTAAGCGATCGAATAACGACTGGAAAATTGTTGGGCGCTCCAAATCAGCGGCTAACAAAATAGTTGAGAGTGTGAAAGCCGCTTAGCCATCTATAAGTGCTTGTATAAAAGAACCAGTCTTCACAGCCGTCGCAAGAGCAAGACCCCAAATCCTTAGACCTTTCTGATATTTAGCAACTAATCCCCAAATGCACAAAGATAAGACAGTGTGGCGCTTCTCGCACCTTTAAAGTGCAGTTCGAGACTCGTAGTGACCTTGGCTTTTTCCTAAAAGCATCAATGCGCATTGGTTATGAACGTCTACCTGTTCAAGAATTTCTCTTCCTTCTCCGTCGATGCTTTAAGTATCACGAGGTAGTTCACATAGCAATGAATTGCCAATCAGGCGCTATTTGTGGTCCATAGGATTCTACCAATCATGTAACCGTTCAAACGTGTGCACAGCTAGTATGTTCTTCGTGTTATGCAAGGCTGGTGGCCACACCTGTTACAGAGTGAAATGTCCAAATGATCGCCCAGCCAAGATTCAGCTTAACCCACATGGTAAAAGCGCCAATAGTCAGTCATAATGTCAATATGAGATGCTTAACTCTAAACATTAACGGCGGGCTTGTCCAAAAGTCTTCAGTTCTTGATGAGCTCGTGTCAAAACATGATGTGATTTGCTTATAAGAGCATCTTTTAAGTCAGTTAAGCTTTAGTCTTTTGGATACTAGAGATAAATTCACTTGCACTTGCAAAGCAAAATAGAGCTGGCGGTAAACCGTCGAAAGGTCTTGTGACTTACGTGAATTCCACTTCACGTTGGCTGTCAGTAGAATCCTGTGATCCTGCGGTTAAAGTTGATAATATTTTTATTTGTAATGTTTATTTGTCAACTGATTACCATAATGATACGCCTGGACGCCTTTTTAGGATTATTTCTAGTAATTCTGCATGTCTAATTGTTGGAGATTTTAACTCTAACCTAACTGCTCCATCTGCCCGCTCTTCTCTGATTGTTGAAATATTGGATAATCATTTGTATGTTGTTGATAAAGACCAAGATTTCACATACATTCACAATTCCTCGTCCACGTCCAACATAGACCTCGTTATCGCTTCTTCCTCCTTAGGTGTCTCTCAACTGAAGGTTCTTTGCGATAATTTAGTATCTTATCACCTGCCTGTATCGTTTTCTATCTCACCAAATCAAACTTCTCAGATACCCATTAGTCACCCAAAAACACTGAATTCATCATATGTACATAATTTGGTATTAATCGACAGTGTTTCTAACATCCTTTTTAAGATTAAGGCACCGTTTGTTCTGCTAATCAAGCACTCACATCTGCCCGCTGAGGAAAATGCATTCTCCTTGATATTTATTGTGCAGAGATATGTCATGCTTTATAATATGCAGAATCTTGTGCTGTTTCATTGAAGCATCGCCATCCAGGAACAGTACCCAAGTGGCGTGAAAAACAAAGTCTCTCCCAATATGTTGATTCAGCAAAGTTTTGGCTACATCTATGGATTGAATGCGACCAACCACGATCCGATCCTGTTAATTTCATCCGCATCGCAGCAAAGAAAAATTTTGCCAAGGAGGTTCAAAATACCTGCAGGAAAATCACAGAACTGTCTGCACAAAAAATCAAAGATAACCCTCATTTCCTTTGGCCGACAATTTGTCCAAGGGTCCCCAAAACCTCCCTTTGTGATACTTTGTGCTGCTGATGTTCCTGTATCTGAGTGATATTCTTTCTATGAGGCCGAATTCTCTCCACCAGACACCCAACTTGAACACAAATATTCTGAAGAGTTTGACCAATTTTTGTAGGCATTCTCTGACTCTGATTTTACAGTGTCTGTAACTTCTGTGGCTGATGCTATTATGCACCTTAAGCAAAAGGTGTCACGAGGCATAGATGGAATTCACGCTCTACACATCAAAAATGATGGTCCTTCGCTTTTAGAACATCTAATGTTACTGCTGCAGATGATATTGTGCACAAGGCTTGGTTCCGTCAACATTGTGCGTGGGAGATCTTTCTCCTGTTCCAAAAAAACAAAAAAGCTCCAATCAATGCTCATGTTTTAGGCCCATAACTGTTTCAACCAGTTTATTCAAGCTTTATGAACTACTGTTTATGAAAGAGCTTGAAGAGAAATGTTACACGCCTCAACATCAGTTTGACTTTCAAGATGGCATTGGATGTGCAGACGTCCTTACAGTTGTTACTAATGCTCTGCTTGATGCTTCTTTTACAGGTAGTTCACTCACCTTGGCGATTTGAGATGTTCGTCACCCCTTTGACTCCCTGATCCACCCCCTTATGCTTTTAAACGCTGTTAAAAGAGGAGTAAATCCGGCTATCATTAGATCTTAAAAGGATATGTATGCTAATCTACGAGTCCGTTTTAAAATCCCTCTTAAGCAAGATGAAATGGCAAGGCGACTGGATAGATATATACCAGTTAAAAGAGGAGCCAAGCAAGGTGCAATTGTCTCACCTTGATATTTTACGTCTTCAAAACTCAGGACCAGTGCGAGATGTCTTGCGTTCTCTCTGGCCTCAATGTCCCTTTAGTCATTTATGCTGACGATATTTTTAACATTAGCCGAACTTTGGACAAAATTTCTGAAACTTTCCAAAAACTGTAAGCAGAATATTTAAAATCTGGTCTTGAATTTAATGTTGCAAAGTCTGACGTCATGCTTTTTAACTGGAAAGGCCCACTTCCTCATGACATTGTACTTGGGAATCCAAAAGATCTGTCTGTCTGACCAAATTGTTTATCTTGGTATTTCCATTGGAAATACCATTTCTCGTACTCGTCATCTCCTAACAGAAGTCATCAAACGCCGCATATCAGCTTCCTATGCTTCCATAGTCTCTGCTAAGCTTCGTTCAATCGTCATTATCTCGCAACGCTGTACGACACTGTTGCTTTCCCCCATATCCTCTAAATTGTACTCTTCTGGAAGATTCTTACAAATGTTGGTAGATTGAAAATCCGCTCCATTGTTTTCCGTTTCGCAAAAATACCTACTGAGATATCCAAATTGGACACGCAATTCAAAACTCATCAACAGTCTTCACATAGTAGATCCTACTATAGCTGATGCTAAACATGGAGAAACACAACCACAAGATTTCAAGACATGCTTGGAGTTGGAGCCAACTTCTTCAACCATAGTTACCTTGTCATAGCTGTATAGTGATATTTTACTTTTGTTTTTCTTTTCCCTTTGTAACAAAGCCGAGTTTTCTATAAATAGTAATAATATTTATTTATCTGTAAATGTTCTCTCGAAAACCGTACTAAAATATTTTCTGAAAGTTGACATACTACCATTTTCTACTGCAAAAAAAGATAGATAGGTCATGACTTTGGGAAAACTCGTTTAGGTCCTTAATTCTGAAAAAAAAAATTTTAAATGTGAATTACGCAGGGCCGTATCCAGGATTTATTTCGGGGGTGGGGGCTTTACAAAAAGATTTTTTGGGAGTTCTACAAAGAAAAACGTTAAAAAACGCATCAATAGTTGTTTTATATTCATTTTTGCTACGTTTTTACGAGTCGAACCAACATTTCGGGGAGGGGGGTTCAAGCCCCTACCCACCCTGGACACGGCCTTGGAATGACGTCACAAATATCCAAACGTCCAATACCCTAATGGCTTTACTTTCTACAGCGAATAAGATAAAATGGAATAAAAAAAATTCGAAAGAGATTAAAAAATGTTTTTCTTTTCACCATACGGAGCTCAGTACCCTGGTACCGAACAAGTATAATAAGAAATGGTTGGTTCCAAAAGTCTTTGGCTACGGAATGAAACAAAAAGAACACACAAGAAAGTTATTTAAAGAGACAATGAATGCAGAGCATTCTGGGGTTGTTTAGAACTTTTACAGAAAAGAGAATGTTGTCTTTTGGATGTGTTTCTTTCATTGTTTTTATTGTATGGTATTTTTTTTTCATCTCTGTTATTTTCTTTTATGTTTTAGCTGTTTGATCTACTTCTTTGTCTTTCATTTCCTTTTTTTTGTTGATTAAGGCTTCTGGGAGGTATAGAACAAATAGAAATAGAGTTTATATCAATATGGACAAAATGAAAATACTTACAGGCTTCATCATCTCAGTGAGCATAATCTTGCCTAGGTAGGGGATACATTTAGGAAAGTGGGGAGGGTCATCAAGACAGCATAAATGGCGAATTACACTGAGATAATAGACTATCTACAGGAATATACAGGAACATTTATGAAAATCATGATTATTCGGCTGCATTCTGCGTCCCTTCTTAATATTTGTCCCTGTGTAAGTCACGAATGACAACCTCTTGGAAGTTGTAGTGTCTGTTGCGGCAGCGAAAAAAACAAAACAAAGAATAACCTGGAAAAACAACATTTTTTGCTATGAATGCTTATGATGATATAATGTTTACCTTTGAAATGTGATCTTTGTACCTTTGTTGGATTTATTCCAGGACAACTCATTAATGGAACAATGTTTGGCCATGTTTAATTGTTTGGATGTTTCGCTGAACTAATAATTTACCCTAAAACAAGTAAACTTCGGATTGGTATAGTGAACTGTTTTGCATATCTGTCAACATTGACTGAAAACTAACCGGTTATAGGCCCCTAAAATACAATTCTATGCAAAACTGTATATTTCCTCTGTGAAAAACACGAATTCTGGAAAAAGTGCACAAGCCCGAATGTTAAATGATTTCATTATGATTTTTTAGTGCTTATAATTTTCACAAAAAATTTTACGCAAAATTATCTTCGGGTTGCCAATTGAAGTTTGAGTCAAGCCCTTTAAATGTTGAAAAATTAGGGAGCAAGTTGTGAGGTTTGTTCTTGAATTATTTATTATTCAACTTGTTTTCATCCAGTTCTTAACTTGTACAGTTTTCCCTGTTTAAATTTCCATTAACTAATTAACTTCAAGGTTCCAATGCCTATTAATTTTTATTGGAACATTCTCCAAAAATAGTTTTTAAACAAGACCAACTTATTTTTCTTGCCGAACCCAAATGTGTCACATAATATGGGGGCTTTCATTTGAAGCAAAAGTAAAGTTTCCCTCTATATTCCCGTCCATGACAGAACATTGTTCAATAGAACAGCCAAGAATAGACAAGATCGAGATTCGAGAAATGTAAATGTCGTAAAAAAGCACTAGAAAACAGATTTTTTTTTTTTTTAACAAGAACATAAAACAATAAAATAAACAAATTACTGCATTATATTGAACATTGTTCATCGCAAAATTTACCAAGAGCCTATATAGGTTTTGGTCGTTTACTGATATTAATTACTCTTATTAATAAGGTTCCGTTCTATTTTTATTTATTTAATTATTTTTTCATTTTTTAGTGGGAATGGAGACAGTCTACAAAGAGAAAAAGAAAATAAGAAGTATCAGTGACTGATAATTTTTGTATTTATTTTTTTAGTTTAAGTTTTCGTAAATTTACAACTTGTCTTACAACTTGTCTATTTGTGATTTTAAGATTGTCCGTCATTGTTTTCTTAGATTAGCAATGTCATGCCAAGAGTAGATTGGAAGAAGAGCACAATGAAAGCTTATTTGTCATGTAAGGAAATTTTCAATTGGAATGTTTCACCAGAAGCTCACGGATTGGTCAAAATCCTTCATTTGATGAGAGAAGATCCAGGTTGTTTAAAAAAGTTATATTATCTGAAAGATATCACTACAGAATATAAAATTCGACTTTGATAAATCAGTAGGCATATTTATTTCGTAAAATCGAGACTTAAATACGATTTTGTCACTCAAGAACACTGTATAAGTATATATACGAACGATACGATTATTAAAGATTATTGAAACACGTCTAAAACCACACAAGCTAAACCGCTCTTCATGACCCGCCTTCGCGCACGCGCAATGACAATTATTTTGCGCATCACGACGAGCTTATTGGAAAGGGAAACCTGTCATATATAAGCTATGATCCTATCCGATGGGAAACCAAGTAACAACTGAAACTATTGCTCTGACGGTTTTGGAACTTCCCAGATTGCGCGCTATGAAATGTGTGTCATGTTTGGAGAAACTTTTCGCTACTGTCCGTATATATATATATATATATATATATATATATATATATATATATATATATATATATATATATATATATATATTAATACTGATAATATTAATTACTCTTATTAATAAGGTTCCGTTATATTTTTATTTATTTAATTATTTGTTATATATGTTATATATATTTATATATATATATATATATATATATATATATATATATATATATATATATATATATATATATATATATATATATATATATATATATATATATATATATATATATATATATATATATATATATATATATATATATATATATATATATATATATATATATATATATTTATATATATATATATATATATATATATATATATATATATATATATATATATATATATATATATATATATATATATATATATATATATATATATATATATATATATATATATATATATATATCTACAATATCTTAAGATCAACTTTGGAAAGGAAACTTTCAGGGAGTATTTTAAGAGGGGTGTTAGGCCTCGAATTTGAGGCTTGGGAAGGAATAGAGAAGGGTCAAACATTTTGCATCTCAAATCTGCCTAGAAGCTTTGGCACTTTAACCCCCTGTGGGACCAGAATGTATTCATACTGAAGTAGCAATGTAAATGGTCAGACACTATATTCAACAATGTTAGAAAATCCACATCCACAATATCTCCTGAACAGTTTTGGAGATCAAATTTTAAATTTCTTAAGGTGCTGCAAGGTCAGTACCTCAAATTCTGACTTGGAGAAATAAGAGGTAAATCTGCAGTAGCTGCTTGTATCCAGGTAATCAAATAGTGTATATATATATATATACTATGCTCAAGAACAACATTGATCATTCACTTCTTTTTCTGATATCTCTGTTCGCTTTTAAGTTATTTTAGGGTTTCTCTCTTCTCCCACTTATGTTAAATATCGTTTTTGTCTATAGAAATTTTTGGATAATAGAGCTTTTGATACCAAAATTACGTTTTTCTGGACCTGAAAAATACTCAGTAACAGTTTAATAACTGTCTTTTTTTATTTTCCTATCAAATTTTTGTATCATGCAAAATTATGCCACTTTGATTACTACAAATAAATCTTTTTTTAACATTGATAACTTCGAAGACCACACTGCCTTTCCATGACGCAAGTAAAACAGTTAAAAATAGTGTTCATTCTCAGCAGTAAAACTAAATGTAAAACTGATAAATAAACTAGCAGTGTAAAAGCAATGTAAATGTAAAAGCAACGTAAAAGCAGTAAAACTGATGATGAACACTGTATATGTGTTCGAAATATCCAGTTAAAAATTTTATATCTGTTCACTGTCGATTAAAAGGTTTTATCCCTATTTTGAACTGTTTTACTTTCTTAATATTTAGACCCCCCCCCCCCCGAATTACGAGTTAATGAACAACTGCTCATACTGGTAGCGACGTGTCTATAGGTTGTAAATCACAAATTAAGGTTTTCAGAAAAGTTGATTTCTATTAGGTCTTTATTCCAATAAGTACAATAATACGTTTAGCCCTTGAAAATTGGTTTCTGTTTCAAAATACGTATTGCATATTACCCATCTTCCTTTCATCGCCGCTTACAAAACCATCCCTGTTATTTTCGTTTTCCTTACCATTATCATTGGTTGGTTCATTATTGATTCATAAAACCAGAGATACGTTCTGAGTTCCAGTTTCTTTTTCTTGTTTTTTTCATTTTTATAAACAAACATAAACTAATATTTTTTTACTGCAGGAAAAGGCTTTCCCTACTATAGCGCGCAAATACTGAAACCATTAGATGCTCTAAGAATGTGCTGTATTAGCAGCTACAAACAACAAGGCCAATGAAATCAATTTCAGCATTTGAAACGGAATACCAGGCGAAGCCGTAACATACAAGTCCATTGATACTGTTTTAGAATCAACAAAGAATTATCATTACGCAACAGAATTCTTAAATTCACTAGATTTGCGAGGTACGCCACAGCAAATTTTAATGTTAAAAATTGGTGTGCCAATCATTTTCCCCTGAAATCTCACCACTTTGCCGCAGTGCAAGACTACTGCAAAGATGATGGTCCATGTCGTTGAGGCTACCATTCTGAATTGTTGAAGGTGTAATTCCTTGAGCTTTGTTCCATCGCAGCAACGCGCGTCGAGTGCATTAGTTACTGATAACGATTTCAGCCTACTATTTTGAGGGAATGTTAAACCGAAGAAACACTGGGATTGCTGTTTTTCGTAAACCTTTCACTTTATTACTAAAACAGTTTTTTATTTAGTTTTATTGAATCTCAGGTTTTTTCCCAATATCCTATTGAATTAGGAGACCATATATAATGCTGCATTGATCATTCTCTCAATGAAAATACACAGTTCATCTTAAAGGTCACTGTACTCAAATTACAAATTGTGAATTTGCAAAGCCCGTTTCTCGGTCATCGAACTGCTGAGATCTTACTTTTTCCAATGACCAAAAGAGGCGTTATACTCGCCAGAGGCACTAAAGAAAAATAGAAACGAACCAGAGCATCTAATTTCTAATTCGTTAAATAAAACAATATAAAACTCCAAATAGTCATCACAGTGATCAATAACGGTTTCTGTATCCACCGCCACTTTGATAGCCTTGGTCCTGAGATCCGCCCCACCCACCTCCAACCTTTTCTTGATTTTGAGTCCATCCACCTTGAACGCGTCCACCGCGACCTCCTCCACCTCTCCCGCCACGTCCTTGATACCCTCCTCGTTGAGATGCTGAAAAAAGAAAACCAAATATAAGCAATAGAGCAAAAAGAAAACAGAAAATCATTGCTTTCAGCTTCAGAAAGAACCAACAAGGAGCAAGTCCCATCCATTCAGAATTGAAAAGTTTGAAAGAAATAATCTGAAACCGCAAATCCTACTCAAGATGTATCACACATCTTTATACAAAATCTTGATACATCTTTTGTTCATACAAAAGATGTATCACAAGATGAAAACTAGAAAAAATACTTCCATTAATCCTGGTAAAAACAAAATACGAATAGCACTTGCCCCACTCTCCCTGGAAACATTTTTAAGAGGTTATGTCAATACTTTCGTACTCAAATTGATCATATCCACATTTAGATGAGTTACACAAGAGTCAATAAAACTGTCTCTTTTTATAAAACCAGACAAAATGTGGTATTTTCGAGTTGATAATGGTTTCTATTAGGGCCCGACCTATATGGATTTTTGGAATCTGATGTCGATACCGATTATACCAGTATCGTACCGATACAATAATGATTTAATTTGCCGAAAAATTTCCTTCCGGGAAAAAACCTAACCTGAAATTTAAACTCTGCATTCTCTGCCCATATTCATACTCACGTGTTTCTCCCTGGTCTATTACACACCAAAGAACAGCCTCAATAATTCACTGTGGATTCCGAATAAAGCGACATATTTATTTAGAAAAACAAGTAAACCAAACAAATTTCTAGACTGGACACTAAAAATTTCAAGCCGGTTTAGTTACATAAACATAAATACGTGAAAATCTGATTGAAAGAAGCGTAAGATATTTTTGAGATTGATTATTTGAAACTTAAATTTCAATAGCGGGAATTTGTATTTTAATCATTCACATATTAATGTGAAGACTACAACTATTATTAACAAATCACCGCATTCTTAAGCCGTCTGAGGCCAACACAGCTACCCACGACCCTATTCCATCCCAGTCTATTCAAAGCCTCCCTTTTTACGCCCTCCCAGGAAGTTCACATTTCCTTTAAATCTTTTTTTATGACGTCCTCCCATTCCAGATGGGGACAACCTGCTTTCCGTTTAACCCTAGGCGGTTAGCCGAAAAGGACAATCTTCGGCAATATGTTCTCTGGAAAACATCTAGCAAATCTTCATCCGCTTTTCGAAGCACTCAAGCTTCAATGCCATATTTGACCATTGTCATCACAGTAGCTTCTAATATTCTAATCTTGGTTTGCAGACTTATCTTCATATTCTTCCAAACTTTTTTTTAACTGCGAAAAGAAAAAAAAACTTGTTTTGCCTATTCTTGGATAGTCTTGGCTATGCTACTTTTAATGTCTTCACTGCTCCCACCGTCTTTACTAATAATACTACCAAGGTAAGTGAAGCTGCCCACCTGATTGATCTTTTCGTTCATCAACGCCACCTTTTCATCTTCACTTATTCCTAGCCTTAGCGACTCAGTCTTCTGAACATTAATTATCAAACCTATTCTAGTCCTCTGAACTCGCAAAACCATTTGCGAGTTCTTGTTTTTTGTTTTTAAAAAACAGTCTTGTTTTTTTTATGCCTGATAAATTTAAGAACTCCCTACATACAAGAGAAAACACCAGTAGCTAGCCGCCAACACATTTAGGTTTAGCTTAATGTTAATCATTGAGCCGAGTATTAGAGGCATGAAGAAAGAAAAAAAGTCACAAATATGTAACACAAAAGATTTACAAGATAGTTTTTTTTTAGTTTATAAATAGTCTACAATGAGAACCTTGGGTTCCTTTAAAATTTCTGCGCAAAACACGGCAAAATTTAACTGTACTTCGTTTAAAATAATGTTTTAATAGCATACGTGAATATACATCTCGAATGCAATTCGGTGACTTTTAATTTTGTACGTTTACGAGGAAACATCTTAAAAACAAGATGTAAAACTCAAAACTGAAAAAGAACTTATTCAGTAATTTCTAGACTTAACAAAAAAACCTTAGAACTAAATGTATAAACCTTAGTTATATTAATACTAAAAAAAATTAAGTCTCTAAGAAGTGTAACTGTGATAAGAGTAACATCCAGGAGACGACCCTGCATCTAGCCACGGAATGCATTCGCCTCTAATTGTTTAAGGATCAGCCCCATGTTCCATTTGAGAATAAAGAATACAGTACAATTCTTATTAGAAGAATAAAGGACAATTCTTCTCATAAAAAAAGGAAAAAAAAATATCAAACTCTAAGAAAAAAAAAACAACCATGGCATGGATAACAAATCGCAGAATAGGAGAAGAGATAAGGGAAGAAAGGGAATGCTTACCAGGAGGAGCATGTCTCTTCTGCCAGGATGGCATCTCAGGGACAGGAGCTTGCTCGGTACATCTACCCCCTCTGTCGGGTACCATTCCAATGATTACCCTAAAGAGTTGAAAAGAACGCTGAATAAGATTTTGAGAGTGATAAAAAAGATTGGTAGCTTAAAATACACAGGATTTATTTTCAGTAAATAAATAAGATAAGGTATACTTTATTCACATCATCCAAGACCCGTAGCTTTAAGAGTCCTTCTCCGCAGCTAGCGGGACAGTAGAACATCATAGAGAGCTGTTTAAGGGCTTCTTTTAAAGGAAATGTTACATCTCGTAATTAAAAAAAATCATAATATATAAAATACATCTATTTTTCAATAAAACCCCAAATTTTCGCATACAAGATGATGCTATCCTTCAAACGGTGTTTTGGGTAACAGTGATAATTAAATAATATAACAATAAATAATAAAATGTCCGTGAGCCGCGGGGCTCACGGACTAATACGCTTCGCTCTATAGTAATGTTATCTGTAAGCAAAATCGGACGTTTGTTTTGTTCCGATACAGCTGGCTAGTTTAAACTCGAAAATGAAAGTGAACATTGATGGATATTAACATTGATGGATGCGTGAGTATTTTTTACTTATCTTTCGACTTCCTACTATACACAAATTACCAGTGATAACTGGAATTAGTATTTAAAATATAATTTCTTTCATATTGTACAATCCCAACATTTCCCTCGGCTTCAAAACCCTGCCTACTTTACGCTTTTTTAGTTTGTTGAAGGAGGATTTTAGAAAGCAAAAAAAAGTATGCGCTTCTAGAATTAGCATTTCTAAGTGCCATAGTATGGAAACTGTGTTGCTTGGCAGCATAGTTTCCAGTTTAGACAGCTTGTGACCAAACTAAAGCTTTACCTATATTTCTCCAATTTTAGATTGAACCATATCTTATAGTATTTTTATCTTCTCTTTCAGAGGAGCGTTATATATACAAACTCTTACAACGGCACATTCACTGAAACAAGACGACTGTAGTCAGATAAACGCATGCCAGACCCTAGGCAGAGAATACCTTCAGTTGGAAACCACATACCAGAACAATGGCATTAAACGAATGGGAATATGTTTCAAATTGTAATTTTATTACTTTCCTTTTATTTACTAGTCTGGTTTAGGGACGTTGTCAGAATTCCATCTATGTGGGTTTGACGAGGGTTGTCACCTAAGCCGTCGGAGGGGGGGGGGAGTTTACAAAAAACTTTAAAAAACAAATCATAAAATTGTTTGTATTCATTTTTGTTACGTTTTTACGAGTCAGACAAACATTTCGAGAGGGGGAGGCGTTACCTACCCCCTCCCACATTTCAGGAGAGAAAGGGGTTTGAAAGGACTATGAACTGTAGGACCAAGGGATAACGAACAGAAGAAGGGAAGGGCCTATTAGATACTTATTGTATATTAAATGAATTTCGGAACAAGTTCTAGTTGTGACTAGTCTTCTTATTATAAATGTGTGGGCAAAACCCCCAAAAAATCCATATATTACATATATATACCATACAAAACATATACAACCAAAAACAGCATTCAAACATACAAAAAACTTAAATAATATTAAAACTGGCATTAAACTAGACAATCAAGAGGCTACGCTATATAGCGTCAAAAGTGAACAGAGGTTACCCCCCCCCCAATACATCCAATCAAAAATTTGAGATAATCGGATTATTCAGAATAGTCCAAAGATAAAATAACTACAATTGTAGGATTGACAAAGCTCCCGACAGCTTCAGGGCAAATACTAATTCATACAAGCTCTCCCACTTCTTGACATATAAAGTTTTTTAGTGGGAAAGGTGCGTTCGATCCTTGATCTCAAAAACCGCTTAGGGTTTTAGAGTGAAACTTTAAGTCAATGTTGAGAGGGATGCCGAAAACAATCAAAACACGGCAAGAGCGTACTGGTTGTGAAAAGGAAATATTAGAAAAATTTAAATGATAAGAACTGAAAACACAAAAAAATCAAACCAAAGCATTTTTGGTTTAATTTTTTATTGAAGATGGCAAATAAGTAAAATTTCGGGGAAAATTCGGGTGGATACTCAATACAACAAGAGATACAATACTAATACTGGCGGAATAAGAGGAAGTTCAATATTTTTAGTAACGAAGATGATAATTGAGTTGATCAGAGGAAAAGACAGTGTACATTTACGAGTCCTATGAAGATTGCAGGGATGCTAATTAAAAGTGAAAGACTCATATGAAAACAAAAGGATATCAAGTAGCAATGGTGTCAATACCAAACAAATGGTTTCCTGGGATTGGATTTTAATATCTGCAAAGCTGCCACAGAATTTTCTAGTTACCCTCGTAAGAATAAAACCTTCAATAAATACCCAAACACCTCTGAATGCCGTAGCCTTTGTGTCTAAAGATTATGTTTGTGGGCGTAAGCCAGCAAGCAGCTATGATAAACAATCCGAGTAATATTCATCTGCTAAATGAACAGATAAAGCAGTGATTTCGTCATCGAGGAGTCGGTAGATTCGATGTGTGAATTTTCAGAAACTTTTGTAATTGCAGATGGGATTTCCCATGTGATGATTCCAGAGATGCTAATTAAAAGTAAAAGATTCATTCGAAAACAAAAGGATATCAAGTAACAATGGTTTCGATACCAAAAATGGTTTCCTATGATTGGATTTCTTGGTTTACCAAACAATTTGAAGGAAGAAAAGTTGACGTCAAAATAATTCTGGAAAAACTATTTGATTGAACTTAACAATAACACAAAATTCTCAGAATTAACAGTGGAAAAATCTGCCGAGACCTCTTAAAATACTAAGACTCCTGCGTAACCACGGAGGGTGACAAAAATACCCGTACTTGAAGTAAAATCTTACTTATGCCCTGTTTGTTTTATTAAACCAGAAAAAAATAATACTGAAGCTCATACCTATTGATATCAGTTTTGGTTTTTTCACGAACTGAGGCGCTAGTTGTCTTTTCAAGAATGGCAAGGTCTTGACGTGCGGCCAAAATGTGCGCAAGTCTCACTCCTGGCTCAGGATGCATTTCTGACCGCATTTGACCATAAACTTTGGCAATTTCGTCCAACTTTCCTTTTACACGAGATGACCACTAGGCAGAACGATAACAAATGCATTAATGCGAATACAAAAGGTAAAAACAACAAACCTGACAGATGTAACATAAATTGAAAAAAAATAGGACACTTTTCATTTGTCAATTGCTCTATTTGTTATATAAGTTTATTTTTGTTTATACTTCTGCGTGAATCTTCTAAATTCAATGGGTTTTGCATTCTGTCAAATTACCCCCCCCCCCTTTTTTTTGTAAACCTACTGTTCAACCTTCAATTTTTTATTTATCTTTATTGGATGTTGAATCATGTTCTTCAAAAACTATCCTAATGTGTCCTAGAATGAACATAACTTTTTGTTATTGATTGCATTAAAAAAGTACACAGGTCTTTAATGCATAATTTATTTATTTTTCCCAGCCATGTCGCACGGGATGTGTGTCCTTAAACCATCCGAGGAGCTATCATTCAACTAGAAATTAGAAGTTCTAGTTCTCCTTTCAAGAATCGAGGTTAATTTTAGCCTCTTTTACGTGCCCTTCTGACTACCCATTCACCCCTAGCCCTACAAAACATCAAATATAAATTTTTAGATAACCAATTTGTTCACACTCGCAAGGAACTACCCTCGGCCCATAGTTACCAAAATTAAAAAAACTAGCAATTGAAACTTCTGCAGAATTGGCTATAAGGTTGATAGGCAGATATGATCGTGGTACTGTTAGCACCGAAATCATTTTCTAAGAAATCTTATTATTTTTAATGCTGGTGAAGTAAGAGAACATAAAATGAGAGTTGTTGTATTTCAGCATCTGAATGCTCTTGCACTAGATTTTTTATAGAACATTTTTAACTTCAATTCGTTTTATAATGATTATTCGCATAGGAATGCTGCTAGTCTTACATCTGAGCCACTGAGCATAAAGGGAGCGAACCATTTGACAAGACATACAGGCCCATCAGTTTGGAATTTGGTTCCATATTTCGTTTATCAAGCAGAAAGTGTACCATAACTAAAGAATCGTATCAAAAGGTTTCTACAAGGATCTGGTACAATAAAGGTCCAAGTGAAGGTTATTTGTCCTTCTAGCTGATATATTGTTTTTCTATATACTTTTTTTTTGCTTTAGTGCGACTTGTGGTCACATTGAGGTTCCTTTTTGTTAATAAAATTGTTGACATTAATTATATATTGTTAGTTGAACATTTTCTGTTGGGTTGAGATGAAGGAATACAGAAGAAGTGGGATTGTAAGCCTTAGAATTATGGTTTCTAATCATGGATATTATGATGGTACTCGTTTCATTTTTCCCAGCCTTTCTGATCCGATAACGGCACCAAAAGTACACTTTTTGGGAGTCATATGGCACCTTATGGTCGCATTGTCAAGTCAAATTTATTAAATCAATTAAATAGAAACATCAACTTTTAAATGAGCCCTTAAACAGGTATCTATGATGTTCCAGTGCCCCGCTAGCGGCGAAGAAAAAAAAAAGTGGTGATCGGTGCTAGCCATGCAAACAAGCGTTTTTTCCTGTTGTTCAAGACGTTTGTGTCTTGAATAGGGTTTTCAACAATGGCATTTTCAATGGCGTACTTTTCCTTTGGATCCGACACCATTTCCGAGGAGTTTGGGTTCTTTTTTAAAATTCCTACAAATTTTGTGTTCAAAATAACAATTTAATACTAACATTAATTTAAGTAGTAATAACCATTCCTGAATCAGCTATAAACAGAAATTTCGTATCACTATACAGTTTTCTTAAAAATGCATTATTAAACTTTTGGTTACTTTGGGCCGTGGTTCACTCTTTACTAGGTTCCAGCTATTGCTGGAACCATGATTCCAGCAACTAAATGTACCGCAATCAAACTAGCCATTCAAGGCCTATTAAACATGCTCTTTTTTTATTGAAATGCAAAAAATGTGATTTTTCAATAAACACCGACAGAATAACAAATAAATTTAAATTTAAAAAAACCTCCAATAATCCCGTCCATTACAGGTTATTCTGTTGATTTGAACCACTTATACACATTTTATCAACTTGATAATATAATTCTTAGTTTAACTTTCCAGGTAGATCCACTAACCAATTCATTTTTATTTTGTAAGAGTCTCTACTTGATGAAACAATCTTAAGGCTCAGTGTTGTAGCCCAGGGACGCAGTCATGGTGCTTGGGGTCCCTTTTCAAATCCTTTCTTCAACCTTGATTAATTATTTATTATAACACACAGGAAAAAGCCTATGGCATTTTCTTAGTTAGAATAGTAAAGAATGAACCACAGCGAATCAGGCAGAAAAGTCAGTCAGATATGGCACCGTACCCCGGAGAAGCAATATTTTTTTGGTAAAAAAGTAAATTTATTTTAAATAAGATTTTGATTTTTGGAGTTCTGGCTAGATAAGGGTAACATTATCAGAAAGAGGCAAGGTAGATACCAGAAAGACAATTCAATTACAGATCGTGTCTTTATACATTCCAAGCTCTCATAGGAAAATATTGCAGGGGAAGGGTAAGCTATATGTCACCTTCCTTGACTTCGGAAAACCATTCGATATTATTGATAGGCATACCTTGTTCCATTACTTTGTTAACACTGGGCTACCTGGGCCTTTTATTAAATTGTTAATTTGCATGAGATTACTTTATCGGTAATATTACTGTCAAGCAAGGCATACATAAGCTATTCAGAACTTTAAGAAGCCTGTCAAGGAGGTACGCTCTTACCAAAGCTCTTCACTTTGTATATTAATGGTTTGGTAGAGTACCTTAAACAGAGATGGGCTCTGGTTGTCCCACTAGCGAATACCATGTTTTCTTGTTTACTGTTCACTACTGACGCAGCTTTAGCGGCCAAGTCAACCGAGGAGCTCCAAAATCTGCTGAATTTAGCTGAAGCTTACTTAGAATCGAAGAATGGTAGTAGGAAGCCCGGAAGATACCATGATTTCTCGTTCACTTATAAAGATGAGTAAATAAAAGTAGCCCCCGATACAAATACTTGGAATTCATGCTCGCGGCAAGTGGGAACTAGATCGAACCCACTAAGTTGATGATTTCTCGTGGAAAGCCAGCCGCACGTGCTCTTCAACAAAAACACGCGATAGGAATTATGAACATGAAGATGCATAAGTACCTTTTCATGACTAAAGTCCTACCAGTTGCCGATTATACTTTTGGGTCGAGAGGGCCCCCAAGGTGAGACAATTGGAGTCTCTGCAGTTTATGTATTTTAGAAAAGTAGTAGTTCTACAAAATAACTTTAGCAGCTTGGTTCTTAAAGGTGACCTGGACTTACCAAGTCTGCGACATAGGAGGACCACACAGATCATTAAGTTTTGGTTGCAGATGTTTGCCCGTCTAAAGGCGGCTTGCAATGAGACGTTGCATTCTTCTAAAAAGGCAACATGGCGAAAAACAGGTTAATGCCTTGCTGGATAATGTTGGCTTTCCGTGAGCATGAAATGAAAACAGGGTTCCTATTGCAAACCCGATGATTTTCTTGGTATATTAGAATCGTACCTTCGGGTCCAGGAGATTTAGGTTTGGCTTACTGGTGTTGAGAAGTCAAGTACCCTAAGTTTTTATAAGGAGATTAAAGTTGTGCGTGGAGAGGGGGTACATCGCTAAAAATCGGAGGAATAAAATCCTGTTCATAGACAGTTTCATTACTTTTTAGGTGGATAGAATAACAGTATTTGTCACATGCAAACAGGACGGTTTTCGGCGCTAGAGTAAATAAAAATACAGTTTTTTACAAATTTACTTCTAAAATCACCAATTTCGTTCATAAGAAATAATCACAGAGCATTGTTCTATGTCAAATAGCTGTGCATTCAAGCTAAAGCAAGTCCATAAAATAACTATTTTAACAGAATATGATGTACAACTTTTGCACTTACTACGTACAATTTTCTTAAATTTCATATTTTTTAGTACTAAAATTAGGCAAAAAACCAAATTTCCTTTTTTGGGGCCATTTTTATTGTATAAAACTACTTTGATATATATTTTAACAACATGAGAACTAAAAACTACATTACCGTAAAACTCTGAATGGTAACATCAACTCTCTTCAATAGGGTTTCCCTTCTCATCTTGTACTCTTTGACCATATCTTCGTAGATAGCTTGAAGTAAGAACCACTGTTTTTCTGTCAAACCGTATGTAAATAATGGTTGACTTATTATAGTGGGCGGAGCCTTGGAAACAACTTCTCGTAGCTAGAAAATAAAGATTGAGAACATGTCGCCAATGCTACATGTCTTAACTGACACGTTCTGAAAAACAGTTACTGCACTTCTAAGAGCCCTCTAGTGGGACTTTATTTACTGATGGCATTTACACAGGTATATTTACTTTATAGAAAACAGGTATAAAATGTTCAAACAACCATAGCTCAAAGGATCGTGGTTGCCTTCGTAGAGACACCCTCCTAAAGAACGAGTCATAGCCCATAGTAACAGAAAATTTAAAAATGCGTTTTGAAAAAAATGTCAAGTGGAAAAGAATCCTCGTCTGAAGCTAATTTAATGATGGTAACTTTATTATTTTAATTAATCTTAATGGTAAAATTTTATTCCGAAAATAGCTTTGTGGGAATTTTGAAAAACGCAAAAACGGTGCTGGGTCGAAATGGAAACTGCAGCATTGGAATCGTCATAACCAAAAACCACATTGTAGAGATCCTCCGAAGCCATTGCTAACGCATGGGGAGTCAAATCGACTTTTCAGTTTCAGGGTCTTTTTTTTTAAAGGGCAAGTAGCAACTTTGTTGCCGAGCCTTGCAGCAGTGAGTCTAGCAGAGCATCAGGCCATTTTGCTACCACAGGGTTAGCTCAAAGACAATTTGACATAATCTAATGTACAATATAAATGTCCTGTGGTGGCGCAGTGGGTTTGACCTTAGCTTGGTAATACGGGACCCAGAGATCGAATCATGCTGCAGCAATGCACTGCAGGGCCGACCCAGGGACCTTAGTAGTCAAGAACCGTCGTTAATCTGATACAATACAATGTACAATATAACAAAGTAAAGTTTCAAAATTAAGGTTCAACCCCTAACTTATTGGATTTTCTTTCTGTTTCAGACATTTCAGACTCTAAACCCTATTTCTGCTCCATTGAAAATTCATAAATTGTCAGTTATTACCAATGAAGCCTTGCAAATCACGATACACCCGAAATGCCCTTTGTCCTGCCCTTCCCCGTCCCGGATTAATATTTGGATCCTTGTTTCGATACTTGTTTGGCCAGGGGTAGAGCAGGCCCAAGACCCATTAGTTATATATGGCATCTCTAAATCCAAACTATGAACACGTACACAATCCGCTTTGAGTTTTAAAGAAAATTATTTAAAAAAACTTATTCCACAAATTAAGTTTTTCAAAAAAGCAAAGAACTCCATTAAACCAACCAAAGCTAAGAGATCATATGGCACTTGTGACGAGGTCGGAAGAGCCAAGAGCTCATATGGCATGAGCTCTATCGAAATTCTAAGAATCAATAGATTAATTTAAAAGGAAAATCAGAGGCTTAGTGCCGGTGGAAATTTGAAATAAGAGCTCTAAGACACGAGATCCTTCTAAATATCAAAATTCATTAAGATCCGATCACCCACTCGTAAGTTAAAAATACCTCATTTTTTGTAATTTTTCTCTCCCTTCAGCCATCCCAGATGGTCGAATCGGGGAAAACGACTTTATAAAGTCAATTTGTACGGGTCCCTGACACGCCTGTCAATTTTCATCGTCCTAGCACGTCCAGAAGCACCGATCTAGCCAAAGCACTGGACCCCCCTAACTCCCCAAAATTGAGTGGATCCAGTCCAGTTACGTCAATCACGTATCTAAGACATTTGCTTATTCTACCAAGTTCCATCTCGATCTCTCCACTCTAAGCGTTTTCCAAGATTTCCGGTTTCCCCCTCCAACTCCCCCCCAATGTCACCAGATTTGGTCAGGATTTAAAATAAGAGCTCTGAGACATGAGTTCCTTCTAAATATCAAATTTAAAAATACCTCACGAACGGTCACCCGTTCTTAAGTTAAAAATACCTCAATTTTTCAAATTTTTCCGAATTAACACTCCCTCCAACTGCCCCAGAGAGAGCGGATTCAGTCCAGTTATGTCAATCAAGTACGTAGGACTTGTGCTTATTCTTCCCAGAAAGTTTCATCCTCCACTCTAAGCGTTTTCCAAGATTTCCAGTTACCCCCCCCTCCCCCCAACTCCCCCCAATGACAATGGATCCGGTTGGGATTTAAAATAAGAGATCTGAGTTACGAGGTCCTTCTAAATATAAAATTTCATTGAGATCCGATCCCTCCTTCGTAAGTTAAAACTTCTAATTTTTAGAACTAACCCTCCCCCCAACTCCCCCAATGAGAGCGAATCTGTTTCAGTTATGTCAATCACGTATCTAAGACTTGTGCTTATTTTCCCCACCAAGTTTCATCCCGATCCCTCCACTCTAAGTGTTTTCCAAGATATTAGGTTTCCCCCTCCAACTCCCCCCAATGTCACCAGATCCGGTCGGGATTTAAAATAAGAGCTCCGTGACATGATATCTTTCTAAATATCAAATTTCATTAAGATCCGATCCCTCCTTCGTAAGTTAAAAATACCTCATTTTTTCTAATTTTTTAGAATTAACCCTCCCCCCAACTCCCCCAATGAGAGCGAATCTGTTCCAGTTATTTCAATCACGTATCTAAGACTTTTGCTTATTTTTCCCACCAAGTTTCATCCCGGTCACTCCACATTAAGTGTTTTCAAAGATTTTAGGTTTCCCCCTCCAACTCCCCCCAATGTCACCGGATCCGGTCGGGATTTAAAATAAGAGCTCAGCGACATGATATCCTTCTAAACATCAAATTTCGTAAATATCAAATATCACCTGTTCGTAAGTTAAAAATACCTCATTTTTTAACTTTTCCGAATTAACCGTCCCCCAACTCCCCAGCGTCCGCACTTGGTAAATACCAAGTGCCATAGAAATGAGCAAAAATAAAATCAAACAATCTACCAAGCGTAAAACTGCCACAAATCACTATTGATAAATAATGAAAACCAAAACGAACAGAAATTACAATAAATAACCGAGTCAAACTCAAAACGAGGAAAAATTGACATTAGTAGGGTTCAAACCCTATGATTTCCCAAGAAAATACAAATGAATGTGTATTGTCAGCTTAATATACATACGCTGATATTTATTCCTTAAAATATTAAATAATATTTGATTAATTAAAGTTATAAAAGTGAAAAGTTTTAATTTTTTTTTAGTAAAGCGCAAATCATGTTCTGGCCTTGGGAATGCACACTAAATAATGTAAGTTAATATAGGATCACCAAAACTTTTTCCAGTTTTGAAAAGTTAAAACTAGAGCCTGTCCTGCAATAGGATTTCTCCCCATTCGAAACTTTAAATTGTGTTTACAGTGGAGTAAATGTTGTTCTTTACAAGGCGAAGTTCTCTACCACACAACATAAATGTTACATGAAAGTGGCCGAGAATATGCCACACATTTTCTCAACTTTTATCAACGTCAATTTGCCTATAAGGAAGATTTTCGGTAAATCACCAGGATACAGTAAAAATAAAATCTCGATGCTGTAGATCTGGATTTCCAAATTTTGTGCAGGCAAATAGATAAGTACAACCAACGTCAAAACAATGCAAGCATTTAAGCACCTTGAGGGCTAACTAAGCTGCAGGAAAACAGATTAGACAAATGAATTGAGTCTTGAGTTTAACCAACTGGGCTGTAACATAGAGCACGGTTAACTTAAGAAGTGGAAATTGGTGCTCGTGTTATGACAATTGCCACTGCCATCTAGTGTTTGGCATTTCCTGGCATTCTATAGTATAAGAATAAGGCAGAAATATTATAGTTACTATAATTGGGCTCGAGAGGAGAATTCAGTCGTTTGAAAACTTGTGCCTACGTAGACTTCTCGGCATTCATTAGACCCAGAATGTACCGAACGAGCACATTAGAAAAATTACAGGTCAACCGTCCCTCATCGAGACCATACGAAGGCGCAGATGGAGCTACCTCGGACACGTGCTGCTCATGGACGATTCCAGAATTTTCAAGTCTACTTTTTTCTGGTTACCCGAAGGCACACGCCAAAGAGGAAGACCCAAAAATTCACTCCGTCGTACCTACAACAACGACCTGCGGCACCTTCACGCCTCAATACAGCCGGAGTGGGAAGACATCGTCGCAGCCGCAAGCTTCAGAGACGACTGGAGACTCTTCTTGGACGCCCTGGGCGCCTCTGGAGGCACAGGAGGATCTAAGGTCTAAGGTAATAATTGGAAAAACTAGTGTATAACAAATGTCTTATCTCAGTTTATGAAAAAACATAATCATTTTTTTTTTTTATTAAAAAAAGTGATGAACTGCCAAGAATACCAAGTTTGAAAAATGCCAAGGAACGTATGATAGATAGCGTTGGTGATTTTTTCTACAGTAATTCCAGTTTCCACTTCCATTCACAGATTTTCAAAAAAATTTTTTTTTACTTTTTGTCCATTTTGAAAACGAATTATTTTTTTTTCTACGTGTGTTAATTTCGACCTTTAAGTTTCTCTAGTCTTCTCTAGGACGAAAATTTGTCTTATCTAAGATTCAGACTTACCACAGCCAAAGAGAAGGGGTTATACTACTGCACCAAGAATGCTGAAAGTCATCATTCTTGAGGGTTCAATCAGAGATCCCCTTAAGGGGGGCTCGTAATATTAAATAAAATGGATCCAAATCCGTCGGACGGATATATTTCCTAATCCAACAGAATAACTTTGACAAATGTGGAAAGTAAATGGAAATTGCTTAAGCTTTCCACTCATGAGGCGCAAAACTGACTTATTGTTTATTTAAAAGTATTGATCCAATATTTTACCTTAGATTCTAATTTTCCAAAGAGCTGGCTAGCTGAAATATTTGTAGGTGGTTTTGATAACCCCAGTCCTTGCAATGCCAATCGTAAATTCTTTGCGGTTTCAGATTCAACCTGGAAAATAAAGAAATCTTACTGGTCTAAGAAGATTTTACGAGTATATTTGAAAAGTGGCATTAAATCCCGCAGAAATAATGATTAGTGTCAGTGCTGACAATATCCAGTACTGACCAGCAAAAGTTCCCAGCACTCAAGTTTAGGTTGTGCTAGACTTGGTGGTGGGGCTTCTAAAAGCCCAAGGAGATGCTTTTAGATTCAACTTTCAAAATAAGCAATTGTTATCAATATATTCAAAAAGTTGTGCTAACTCCTAAAAAAGTAGAAAGCAATGGATGAAACTTTGACGCAGCGTTTACATGAATTTCTACCGCCCCAGATAGTATAGATTACTCATTGAATTAAACAGCAAAATGGAAGAATGACTTCAACCAGTAACTGGTTAACAAGTTCCACCAGTACCTGGAACTATACAGGCGGTATAAACACCCATACAAAGTAACACTATAAAAAACAAGCAAACTTTCTGATTGTGCTAAGAGACGTCAATTGGCTTTGATTTGTATTGCTGCTGGAGAACAGCTTGAATTTCCATCGCCAAGGAATTCCATTTAGTACATTGTTATTTGAAACGTCAATGTGCAGATGCAGAGGATATGGTCCAGCTTAGCGTCATCAATGTACTCATTAATATATATATATATATATATATATATATATATATATATATATATATATATATATATATATATATATATATATATATATCGATCCTCCACTAAAATAGCGTATTCTGTTTTTGGTTATAGCAGCCAAAATTGTTGTAGCTTCCTTATGCAAGGAAAATAGTAGGAAAGTGAAAGAAAAATGAAACAACGTTCCTTAGTGACAACTATGATAATTGAGAGTGATTTAGATAAAATAAATCTCTAACGGAACAATCAAAACAGATTCTTAATTTTAGCCTATTCTCCTCTTTTGATAAAATCAGGTTATTTTTTGAGAATATATAAGAAATTTAAAAATTTCGAAAATTTGAGTGCAGTAAAAGCTTCACAGACTCAAGCAGTAGTGAATTTATAGAAAATTACAAGAGTGCCATGGATACCAAGGGTACAGGGTTTCAATTATACGGCAAATCGAAGACAAGAAAAGCAAAACAACCAATTAGTTTAGTTAAATATACTAACTTTAAAGTCAAAGGCTTTCTTTTTTGATGGTGGTGGTGGCGGGGGTCAAAATAAACTACTTCTTTCGCTCGCATCGTTGTCTCAGTCTTTGTTACCTTCATTCAATCTTGTCAAATAAACGAAGGAAACCAAAAATTTACGTATCAAAGGATCTGAAGGAATTCGTATTCGAAATTTCGAAACTGGACATTCCTAGGACAACCTAGTAATATGAACCTAGGGTAACCTAGAACTACCATATCCATGAGCAATAGAAGAAAACGACTTAAGCATGACCAGACCGAGACCATGAAAAAAAAAAAAATCGAAAATAGGGTCTTATAACGTAACTGGGTCTTTCCTCTCAGTCTGTTTTCTTTTTCGGTTATGCTTGGTCCTGATCAAATGTAAAATTATTCATAATAGCAGCGTTATGTTTAAACCAACCTGTGGAAACACCACCCTTTTACCTGCAATTGAGTAAGATCTCTTGAACTTTCATCATAGTTCATAGTTCATCATACCTTCAACATAGTTCAAAGCCCCTAACCTTCTGCTGAATACGGCCAAAAGAATTAGCATTTTTCCCAATTACCGGTATGCTTGTAGGTTATTCGCTGTCCAACCTCAAGTTTTGAATTAATTGAACTTGCTAATACGGTAAATTTAAGACAGAAAAAAACAACAAAAACATTAAAACAGCTAGAAATGAGGCATTAGCTGTCGCTCAGTGACAGAGTTGCCACTCCTCTAGGGTTTTCTTTCTCTTTTCTTTTTTTAAACTATGAGATAAAAAAAAGAAGTCGAGTTTCTTTTTAAACCTTGCCGTACAAAATTCAAAATTGAATCAAAAAATAGCATGAGGAATTTCATCCGCCAATAGTTATTGATAATAATAATAATAATAATTTACTTTTAATCCGCATCATATGCAAAAGGATAGTTATGGAGTATATTAAATACAAAAGAGAAAACACTGCATACATGAATAGTTAAAAAATTTACCCTTTTCATCCTTTTCTGTTGCAATTTTCGTTTTGTCCATTTGTGATGTTTCTTTGGCTCTTTTTTAATGTTTTTCAATTTTTGAGCTCTACTTTTTATTCTAATCTTTTAAATAATCATTTTCCAGTTATCAATATTTCTGTCAGGTTCTCTTATTCTTAATGGTTTTGACTTGTATTATGTTTTGATTCCAAATGTTTCGATTAAATTTTTTTTTTTTACTTGGAAAGTGAATTCGTAGCTTGTAATAGTCGTTTATCAATAAAGCACATCTTATCCCCCCACTCTTCGTTTTTTCGCTATTATTTGTACAAAGATCGTTACGAAATGTTACGATCGTTACGTTTTGACTTGTATTGTTTTTTATTCCAAATGTTTCGATTTAAAAAAAATTGACTTGGAAAGTGGATTCAGTTATTTTTCATAGATTTTAATAGTCGTTTATCGATAAAGCATATCTTACTCCCCCCCCCCCTCTTTCATTTTTCCGTTATTAATTGTACAAAGATCGTTACAAAACTTTTGAATGTTATATTTTATTAATTTGAGTTAATTTTGTATTTACCATTTTTTTATTTAATAGATTTCTTGTTTGATTAATTTTTAACGTTTGTATTATTGTTTTGGTTGTTTCTGTTCTGTTTTAACTAAAACTTAAAAACTAAATAAATTTATTAAATCTTTTGAAAATATTATCTTATCTTATTGTGTGAAAGCTAAGCATTTGTATTCAAAGTACTCACAATTTCAATCTGCATGCTTTTATCAACGGGAGCATCAGCTAAAATCATAGCAGAGGCCTGTAGCTCTGACGAAAGGAAAAAAAGCAACAGTAGTCTTGCATCTCGTTTTTGGAGATTCTCCTTAAGAGATCCTTCAATGATAATAGAGTAGGGACATCCTGAAATAGTTCAACAAAAACACAATAAGACAAGCAGAGTAAAAGGAATGGGAAATAACAAAAAAGGAAAAAAGGAAAGAAAAGGGAAAAATAAAGAACACAAAAGAGAAATTTACGTTTCGGATTATGTACTTTCGTACTTTGAGGATGAAAACTATGCTTGGGAGTCTACAAACCAGTCAAATTCTACTCTGTAATTTTTTCGAGATTACTCCCAGTTTTGAGCATTTTGCTCCCTTTTTTAAATTATGCATAATTTGTCTTATATTAATAACTGTTGATATGCCACAGTAAATAAAAAGAGAAGAGAAATGTTGTCCTAAATATTAGGCCTACTAGTGATAACTTACTCTAATACAGACATTGGAGAAAATGGGGACATGGCAAGACTTTAAACTCAAGTAGTCGTCCACTGAGAAAACCCCAGAAAATCGAAGCTTAATAACAATATATACACTCCTAACGCCGGGCATGTAATTTAATATATCGTAAAGCTACATATAGTTATAGGTTTATATCAACAGCTATTAACAAAAGAAATTCGTACATAATTTAAAAAAAAAGGGAGAACACCCAAAACTGGAACAATATTGACAAATTGACGTATTCAAATTCAACAGGTTTGTGAACTACCAAGCATAGGTTTTAGCTCTCTATGTACAAAAATAGATAATCCAAGAAAGTCATGTGCCCTGAGAAAGACTGTCACATATGGGTTAACTTCAGCGAACCAATTGTAGAGTACAAAGATAGGGTTTAATCAAACAGACAGATATTTATCAGCCACAAAACCTGTATTTTTAGATCCCAGTTTTATCCTCCCTTTATCTGAAAGATTATATTTGGGCTAACCATACAATGTAGATTAGGCATTGTAGAGAAACTGTCCAAGATAGGGATAAAATCTGGAGAAGTGCTAAGACATACACCTCCTTGCCAAGTCAGGAAATTCATAAAAAACGTTAAAGGATAAAAATTGCGAAAATAGGAACCCTGCAGTCTTCCTCTCCACCTTACCCAAGGAGAAGTCCCCCATACAAGGGCTATCCTCAAGAAAAACTCTTAAAAGAGTATGTTTAAATCCTATATTGAGCCCTGAAAAGAATATTCCATTATCATCTATATTCCCTATATTATACAACAAATATTCCCTGAAGCCTTAAATCTCTGAAGAATAAGGGACATATTTGTCCTTGTGTTCTTGAGACACTTTTGAAATTTTTAAGCCAAAACGCAATATCAATATTTAAAGATACTATCTACTTTATGTACAGGGTGTTAAATATATTGGCTATTGATGCTAAATTTTGTAATGTTTGAAATTACCATGTAAATCCTGCAATTGAAATGTTGGGCTGAAAATTTTGCAATATTTAAAGGGTTAAAAGTTAGGATTACTTTGGCCTAATATTCCTCTTTTCTATGACCCTTTCATTGTGACATTAAACTGTCTAGACAATTTAATGTCACATACTCCTTTCTCTGTTATATTTTTCGGCCATAGTATTGGTCAATTCTAGTTAACTGTTGTACTACAACTTGACAAATTATGAATACAAATTTCCAAATTCTTGCACAATCAGCTTATATAATGAGCAGAGCAAAAAAAACCCATTAAAACGAAGATTTGTATAACAGTTAATTGTAGAATTAATTATTATCTACTTTTTTAGTTTTTCTTTCATTTGAATGCATGTTGCTACCTTAGACGAGGGGGGGGGATGGAAATTTAAATTGAATTTGATAGTATCTTGTGCCTAAAATACTTAACAAAGCTGTTTAGACATAAAACTTTCTGTGTTATAATGTTAACAGAAAATGCAAATTATGTTCGTCTAATGAGCATGTTGTGAATTATCACCTATATTTGTCTAACAGCTAATCTGAACTGCCAATTATTAAATTATCTATTATCTACTTTTTATTTTTTTTTTCATTTTAATGTATATTCCTACCTTGGAATAGGAGAGGGATGGGAGAAGGGAAGTTTAAATTGAATTTGGTAGTGTCTGATGTATAAAAAATTCCCGTGTTGTAATGCAAAAAAATATTTAAATTATTTTTTCTTCTATTCAGCATGTTGTTGGTTATTATTAATATTTGTCTAAATAGCAAACTTGAACTGTTAATTATGTAATTACTTTGTAATTTTTTTTTCTTTAATTTTAATGTATGTTCCTACATTGTATTAGTGCAGGAGGGAGGGGAAGTTTAAATAAAATGATATAGCATCTTATGCCTAAAATAAATGACAAAAGTATTTAGACATTGAACTTTCTGTGCTGCAATGCTAACAGAAAGTTTAAATTGTGTTCTTCTAGTCAGAGCGTTGTTGGTTATCAGCAATAGTTGTCTAACACCTAATTTGAAGTGCCAATTATACTAGAAATAATTATTATCCATTTTTATATTCTCTACTGTCATGGTTGTGTGCATATACTGTTATGGCAATTGAATTTATGATAAGAGAAAGGTTAAGATTGTTAGGTCATGTTTTACTTTTGAAGAATGCTACGTTGCAAACAATTGTGCTTTATGGCTATCCACCTACGGCTAAACAAACAGCAGGACATCCTCAAATGGGATGGGAACATGACCGCAAATGGGATGACCTAACCTAACCTGACACTCAAGGCAGGTGGCCAAGCCCTGTTAGGCTTTGGACTGGACACTTATTTGCCTTTATTTCCAGGCGACTTAATGGTCATGTGTCAATTCTAAAATTTGGTCAACCTGTCCGAAACTCTAGGTTGGAGTGGCTCTCCAAAAGCTAACACACAAGTATTTGCCCAACTGGAGAGTCATAGCTACTCCTGCCGTTTGCCCAAGACGTTTACCAAAACACTTGGAAACCTATAGGTCTACCCATTCGCCCGCGAATCCAGGGGACTTGTATGTCATGTGTCAAACCTAAAATCCGGAAGTCTGTCTGAGACTCTAAGCGGGCAAGCCTATTAGGCTTAGGTCACTTGTTTGCCTGCGAGTCCAAGCGGATTCAGTTACCACTTCTTGCATACAAGTCCAGTCAACATTTTCTGTCATGAGTCAAACCAAAAACCTTGATCATTCCTTACTTCTATGGCTATCTACCTTAGTTCAATCCTGGGATAGATGGAGGGATGATATACAAAATCTAACAAGTGAAAATTACATCATTTTTATACAATCGTGAAAAAGGAATATGCCAGCTTTGCCTCTCATTCAGACTACCTGCAGGAGTGGAAGTTCAGGGAAGGAGTGAAGAGTGAAGCTGAAAACGGAATGGGATAGAGGAGAAGTCTTGCTATTTACCTACTGTTTAGGCAACATAGATCCTAGAGGCAAGCTGAAACAGCCGGAAGTTTAAAATCCTATTAAACACCAGCTCCAAAGCTGTGTCTATTGGCAGCTACATTGAAATCTTTGATATATCTTAAAGCTGATGTATCCCTTCATAGACAAATAAAACTATTTTTACATGACTTTTTCTTTTCTGTTTTATAATGTAAAATATATCAAATGCTGCTTTAGAGACCATATTTTGTCTGATTTGGTGTTACAAGTTTGTGTCAAATATTTTCTGTTTCTTCTATTTGATAGTTGTTAACACTTGACAAAAGACAAGATGTTTAAACAGTTGACAGGATTCATAAATAATTATCTCAAGAAAGAGAAATGAATCACCTTTCAGATAATCTTTACCAGCATCACTTATCCAATTTATGGGACAGTTTAATATTACCAACTAAATATTTCTTACTTTCCCTTTGATGTCTTAGGCATGTCAAACAAATTTCAAATACTTTACAAGACATATTTGAATATTTCAGCAAAAATACTGATTAAGCAATAACAAAGCTTTTTACCACAATTGAAATTTTGATAGGAAAAAAAATCCATTAAAGAAGTTCGTGAAAACAATTAACTGTCAGATTTAAATGCACTTACTAAGTTCCCTCAAAAGAGAGGACAATTCAATTAAGAAAGAGTCAACTTCAAGCTCAGAGGCAACAGGATGGACTATTTCTTCTGTTTTGCCTATCTTAGCTAGCTTCAATGAGATCCAATTAATAACTGTTGTAAACTGTTCCCCAGCAAGGCTACATTTCAAAATCTTTTCCAAATCATCTGACTGGAAGTTTTCTTGGAATCTGAAAAAAAGAAGCCAAGATTGCAACTACGTCTTTGAAAATAGAATAGATACACACATGTTCAAGGAGATATAGGAGCTATACAGATGATTTTCAAAGGAAGATGGAGAGAGGGTCAAGAATATAAATGTTGAGTTGACATATTTGCATCTTTATTAGTGGAAGATACAACAATACATATATATACAATATATATATATATATATATATATATATATATATATATATATATATATATATATGTATATGTATATATATATATATATACATATATATATATATATATATATATATATATATATATATATATATATATATATAAATAAATAAGTTGTCTGTGTGTGTGTGTCGAGTGACGTCATGTCATCAGGTCGTCATGTCATCATTATGACGATGACGTCATTAGAGGTATTTAAGACATTCGTTCACAGAAAAATGTTTAATTGTAAAATGACTGAAGAACCTACAATGTCAACAGCCGAGGAAGCTGCTCAAAGAGTCTATGCCAAAAAACTTGCTGCTGATAGAGAAAGTAAGAAAAGAAAGCGTGCCGAGGAATCACAAGAGCAACGCGAAACCAGACTTGCTGCTAAAAGAGAAAGTGAAAAAAGAAGGCTAAAAGTATTTAAGAAAACCGTTCAAAGACGTTCAAATTTTTAATTGTAAGAAGATCGTGGACGGAAAAATGTTTAATTGTAAAATGACTGAAGAACCTACAATGGCAACAGCCGAGGAAGCTGCTCAAAGAGTCTATGCCAAAAAACTTGCGGCTGATAGAGAAAGTAAGAAAAGAAAGCGTGCCGAGGAATCACAAGAACAGCAAGAAAACAGGCTTGCGGCTAAAGAACGCAAAATCGCGCAGTTAGATGAAAATCCACCTGGACAGCGAGAGTCAAAACATATCAAAACTGAAAATGATAGCGATGATGATTGGGTTTGGGATTTTGACTTGGATAGGTCATCAATGCCTACCAGATTTTAGTTAAAAAAAACAAAGGTTCGGTGATATGTATTTCATAGTGACGCTGAAAAATAAAGAAGAAAAAGAAAACTGAAAAAAAGAAAAAAGGTAAAAAACTAAAAAAAAACTAAAAAGAAAAAACACTCAAAGAGAAATTACAGACCGGGACACAAATGACGACCGGGACAGAGGGAATATAAATGACGACCGGGACACTCAAAGAGAAATTACAGACTGGGATACCGGGACACAAATGACGACCGGGACACAGGGAATATAAATGACGACCAGGACACAGGTATTTAAGAATATCGTCCAAAGACAAATTTTTAATTGTAAGAAGATCGTTGAAAGAGAAATTTCTAATTGTAAAATGACTGAAGAACCTAAAATGGCAACACCCGAGGAAGCTGCTCAAAACGAATGTATTCAAGCCGAAGTAGCTGAGTTGGTAAAGCGTTATGTTTCAGGTTCTAGGTCCGAGAGGCTCCAGGTTTGAACCTTGGCTTTAGCATTAATACGAAAGAAGAAAAAAAACTAAAAAAGGTAAAAACTACAAAAAAAACTAATAAGAAAATACTAAAAAAAAACTAAAAAAGCTAAAAAACTAAAAAAAAACAAAAAAAAACTAAAAACTAAAAAAGAAAAAACTAAAAAAATAATTAAAAAAAGTAAAAACTACAAAAAAAAACTAAAAAGAAAAAAAAAGAAAAACTAATAAAAAAACTAAAAAAATAAAAACTGAAAAAGAAAAAAAACTAAAAAAAGGAAAAAAACTGAAAAATAAAGGAGAAAAAGAAAACTAAAAGCCGGGACACAGGGAATATAAATGACGACCGGGAGACTCAAAGAGAAATTGCAGACTGGGGCACTGGGACACAAATAACGACCGGGATATATAAATGACGACCGGGACACTCAAAGATAAATTACAGATCGGGACACCGGGACACAAATGACGACCGGGACACAGGGAATATAAATGACGAACGGGATGCTCAAAGAGAAATTACAGACTGGGACACTGGGACACAAATGACGACCGGGATACTGGGAATATAAATGACGACCGGGACACAGGGAATGTTCGATTAGCAATCACCATCAACAAAGCTCAAGGGCCATCATAAGAATAATGAGGTATAGATCTGAATACAGATTGTTTTTCCCGTGGACAATTTTATGGCGCATGTTCAAGAGTCGGTAAACCTGACAATCTATTTATATGCACAGACAATGGGACATCGAAGAATGTTGTATATTCGCAAGTTTTACGTAGTTAAAAACATATATATCTATAACGAAAAGAGAAATCTTTTCTCTTTTATCTATATTCACAGGTGGGACACAGGGACACAACTACAATGGCGCGTAACTAATATGGCACGTAACAACTTACGCGCGCGGGGGGGGGGGCGCGATGCACTCCCACTAACTAGGTGTTGGGGTGGCGCAAAGCGCCACCCCAAAAGCTAGTATATATATATATATATATATATATATATATATATATATATATATATATATATATATATATATATATATATATATATATATATATATATATATATATATATATATATAATAGATTCGGATGGAGGAGGAGCGTACGTAGCTGTATTGGCTTCAGGCAGCTTGTTGCTGCAGTGAGTTGTTAGTAGTAGTAATACTACATCACCAAATATAAACCATATCAAGTTTTCATCAAACCGCATTTTCATACAAGCCCTGCTTTTTGGTTTAGATTTGTGTAAGAATTCTCTAGTGTGCATTGAAGGTAAGAATTTGTGGGTTTTAGTTTGTGTCCTTGACTGGGATTCAATCCATAAAATTACCCAAATTCTGCACCTTTAAATTGAAGATAATGTCAGATAACTTTGGTACTATTACAAGAAAACAGAGGGGCTCCATCACTTGAGGGGATTTCTTGATGTTAGATATAAAAAATTACCATTATGTAAAGCAATAATGTCAGATTTAGCAGAACATTGTCAACAAATTGCTTAATTTATGCTAGAGTAATAAATAGGTACAGCTGAGTTCAACACTAGGGGGGAGGGAGCACTGAACACAGGAAAAAAGGAAACACATGTATTCTATGAATGCATGTGTGTGGGTGGGAGGAGCCTTCAGACCAAAGTCAAGAGGGGACTTCCCCTGTTTGCACGAAAAGATCAAAGGACTTTTCCTTGGTACAGGAAACAAACACTGAAGTGTTTATTGGGAGTCTTCAAATGCAAAACAATATTTAGACTAGTGTGTTCTTCTAGTCATGGTATGTAAAAAAAATAACAATAATAAAAAAATATTAATAAAATAATAAAATACATGAAAAGTAAAAATAATTCTTTAAAAACATATATAATGTTATATACGGCATCAAACCTAAGACATGGAGAAATTATTATGAATGAAAAAATAGAAAAAAAAAATACATAATGAACAATGAAGCCAAACATAAATTACCACAAGGGTGGTATCAAACCCTTTGAAAGGCTAGTGTTCTCGTGTTCTCATCCATCATCCATGTTTAAGCTTTACTAAACATTAACTGGTTGAAAGTGGTTTACCAATAGTATTAAGTTTGACTCGTTAAAAATTAAATGGAGATGCGTTTTTGTTGAAGTTGTACATTCAACTCAAATTCATTAAAGTGAGTACTTCATAATGATACATACTTATTCGAATTTTAGAAGGCTGTAAGTACGCAGACTTGGAGAATAGTTGAGCCAGGTGACAAAACTTTCAGGAACGGATTTAGAGCCTGCAGAAAATCATGGAACTTGAAGTCCCATGACATGGAACATAATGGAAATGTCATGTATTTTCAACACTTTCAAACAGCTCCTAAATGTTGCATAGTAGACAGGTCTTAAAACTGTCTTGAAGTTGACAGAGAACATTATTGTTTCACAATTTCGGTTTGAGTCTGTATTCCTTCATCTACAAAATTTGGGAAACATAGCGTAATTCCAGTGATATAAGAAGAATCTTAATCTGCATTAGAATTTGAAGAATACTTTTAAAATATATTTTTATAAAATCTTGATAGCTACTAGAATCAGCATTGGGCAAGAGTATAAGAAACAAAACACTTACCTTGAGCTTCATTTGTGCTATAGATCCGTTCCTGAAAGTTCCACTTTTATAACACAAAGTTTGTCCAAGTTAATTGAATGTCAATGTGCTTTGAAGGGGTAGAGGTAAATACTTAAATATACCTTTCAAGCCTGGGGCACATTTTAGGCTTGAAACCATTCCTGAAAGTTATTTTGCCAAACTAAACTACTTTTCCAGATAGTGAAAAGCCACTTATCTAGAATCTGACAATAATTTCAGTTTCTCAGCAACTACACAGCAATACTGGTAACTGAATATTACCTTGCCCTGGAAAGCAGTTGAATTTGGCAAACAGTACTTTCAGGAATAGATCTAGACCCTCTAGTAGGTCATAAAAACATATTTTCAAGTCCCTATCTTGACTGCTTTTCTAGTTCTAATGCCTAGAATACTGGACAGAAGACAGGTCCAATGGCAACTGTAACTTTGGGAAAAAAAAATCTTTTTAATTTTGGCTTGAGTTTTTATTTCTTTGGCTCTGGATTTTGAAAACACAATTCCGGTGGTCTTAGTAGGACCTTAGGCCATATTAAGAGTAAAAAAAATTTAAAGTAATTTTTTCGAAAGTCTTTAAAACCTTAAAGAATCAGAATTCAGCAAAAGTACAAAGCTCAATCCCTTTCCCTGGGCTTCATTAGTACTGTAGATCTAATTAGAATGGTGTACCTTCAGAACACAAAACTTGTCTAAGTTTATGTAAGCTCAGTATCATTTGGAGAGGAAAGGATAGAGATGTAAAGCCGGCTTTAAAAGACCTTATTGACTTGGGGCATGATTTAGGCTTTGCTTATATTCCTAAAAGTTTTAATATTTAATTTAGCTACTTTTCAAGATACTGAAGCTCATCATGGATATTGTACAGAAACTGAATATCTGATGGAAATCTTGTGGCAAGATGGCTCTTCCACACTAGCTATAATACCAACAAAATTAACTATGATACAAATGTTACAGTGCTGATCACAATATCTGGAAACGGCATTGAGCAGAGAATCAAGTGATAAGATTATATCATAATTTAACTTAAAGAATCTACTAAAATTCAAAAATTCTGCACCATTTCAAAGATCATACATTGGGGAATCAGAACATTTACAACTGTCATAGTTGGAACACAATCATATAATTTTCAACAGTCCCTCAATTAGATGTATCAGTGTACTAAAATTATGAACTCCTAAAAAAGGGCCAAAAAACTTTTTAAATCTCCCCAAAATTTGAGCAAATTGATATAAATTGCCATAAACTATTAAAATCACAGAGGAGATGAGCACTAGAGTACGCTTGAAACTCCAATAAATTGATATCAAGTCTGCACCACTGGCCAACTGCAATAAATGTGAAAAAAAATTGTTCATGTGCAAAAGCTTGCAGTGTATCCTATATAATTTCACAGAAATGATATCATGCTGCAGATATTGGCGAAAAAATTGCATTTACTATTAATTTTTAAACCAGCAAGAATTCAGCATTAACCCATTTATAAAAATAAAATCTCAACAGGCTAGGGGGATGAAGATAAAAAATGATAAATTGGAATTCTGGTCCCTTTTGATTCCAATGACTGTTTACTTCTAACTTTTAAAGTATGTGCATAAATATTTCTATTGTAATTTTTTGGAAAATCTTTACATCAAAATAAAGAAAAAATAAAAAACTCCATGCAATTGAATGTCATGATATTCATTATTCTATACATGTGTATGTTGTTATAAAGCATGTTTTACTAGTTTGTGTGCGTGTGTCTTTAATGCTATAATATCTAGTGCAACAAGGTTTGTACAAATTATTAAATTTAGTATCAACAAATAAATAAATAATTTTCTTTAGATATGATGTCTAATTCAAAGCAGTGGATTGTGCAAATACATGAGTAAAAACATTGCGCATTAAGTCACTTTATGGGCATTAACATAATTGGGACACTATTAACATAATAGTTATCATTTTTGAAAATTGGTCATATTGCACTTTTATTTCTTGTAATATTTAAACAATCTTATTGGGTGAAATTTAATACCTTGAGCTTAAGCTATTCATAAAAATGTCCCCAATTTGATAAGTACTAAAATGAGAAGAGACAAATAACCTTAGATACACACAGCTGCACTTTTGCACAGAAACAGCAATTTTGCATTTGCTGCCAGATTTTGTCTGGTTTTTGCTGCCAGTACATACATCATGGTGATGTGTCAGCTTCATTAAAATTATCCGATTGAGGTGTATTTGCATAATATTACAGGGCCAGGTCGCAATGTAGGTAGGTCATAATAACATCACAGCTGCTTGAATCCAGGGGCACATATTACCAGCTGTTATTCATAGAGGGCATTCAAAAATGCTGTAATTTTATAAAACAAGGCCTCTGCATTTTACAGTACCTTACTTTATCTCTGTATTTATCCACCTAATAATGTCTCCTCTCAAGCCCCACTGCTTATAATTTCATAAGTCCTATATCCTCAATTACAGTCACTATGGTAGACTGAAAGACTTGGCTGAAGGAGTTGAACCCAACAAAAAGATTTACATGGTTTCCAGTTCCTATAATACTACTAGACTTGGAAAAAACTTTAGACAATGTTTGCTATAAAAGACTCAAAGTTAAGCTGCAAGCCACTGGAGTGAGGATGCAGTTAAATTGGTGACACAACTTTTAGCAAATCAAAAAACACAGTTAGAATCTTTGATGGGGGAGAAAAGACATTCTTCTCTTTGGTGGTTGAAGTTGGAAGTGAAGTACCCAGAGGTGTAGTCTTAGGGCCTATTATATTCTATGTATACACAAATGGTGTGTCTACAATCCTTGACAACAAAGTAAGCCTCTATGGAAATGGCTTGAAACTTGTTGGTAGAGTAGATACGGTAGAGAATATTCAGTCAATCCAACAATACTTCAATTAATTTACACTGATAGAACTAAGCACAAATCTACCAGGAGTAGTATCACTTCTGGTCTAACTTGGAATGAAGATACAAGATTGACTGTAAAATTTTCAGACATTGCAATCCAAATTCAGAAAATAATAAAGAAATTCCAGGTTCTAAAGGATAAACTAAATTAACCTTCTACATTTTTGTCTCCCCACTATTAAAATGTACATGTCCTGCTTGTTATTTTTTTCTAGCAAAAGAAGAAAGTCAAATTGGTGATCACTACAAATACTCTATGGAGTTTCTCAGTTCCTTGCTTTTTTTTAGCTACAAGTATTTGAATTTAATCCCCATTTTATCCATTGAGAGAAATTGTCACGGAAAGTTGGCTCAACTCTCCTTCTCCATCCCATGTACAGGAGCTTATTCCCACCTCTGTTTGTCTTTCTTAGATCTCAGCTTCCTAGAGATGTGGCTGTGAGAGTTCAAAAACTGATACCAGTTCACTCAAGGTCAGAGCATTCTTCTTGAAGCTTTACCTTAAATTACCTACCTTAAATTATAGCTTGGAGCAACATAAGGATTTTCTATCCTTGTGATGCTACAGTGATGAAAAAGAATTCGTTTGATGTAGGTAGTGGTTGTTGATATACACTCAAGTGGAGGACTCAGCTCTCAATTGTAAAAAAAACTCCTGGCAGAGCCATTCCTTATCAAGGTGAAACTTGAATGTGTTGGTTGAAGTAGCAAAAACTGTTTCCTCAGATAGTTGATTCCACAGATTGATGACTCTTTGGCTAAAGAAATGACTTAAATGTCTACTCATTGAATGCTGTATAGGGAGCTTCATTGAATGTCCTCTGGTACCAGAATGTAAGGGCTGTGCAAAGAGACTGGGAAGGGTGTTTTTAGAAAGGATTTTCTTTTGGTTAAAATCACATCACCCCAAATTTTGTTTGTGCTTCTAGCAATTTGTAACTGGTGTTTTCTGACAAATATGCTTGTAATTTTTGTGCTTCTTGATGAATTTCTCTTGGGGCGACTATATCTTAATTCTCATAGCTAACTGATTGACTAAAAGATATCTTGTTTGGACCATAGCCATGAGAGTGAACCTTTTTTTGCAACAAATGACTTGATTTAAATAGTTTATTCATAGACAACACCCAAATTCCCATAACAAAATGTTTGGGGTTGCAAACCAAATTAAACAGTGGTCAAGAACTTATGAGAAGTCAGTGATAAAATCAATACTCCATTAATGATACATTTCTTCTATAATAATAAGTGTTTCTCTTTCTTGGTGTATTGAGTTTCTTCTTTTTTATCTTTTGTTCCACAAGTCTTTTGTTGAATTCAAGTAAATAAATCCCTGTTATTAGTATCTTGTCCTACAAAGACCTTTACATAACAACAGCAACTGCAAGTCAATGGTTCAAGGACTTCATTATAAATATAAAAATCTTGTTTCATTCCTATACAATCAACTGTTGATAAGCACAATGGCTTGAAAATTCAGGTTTAAAAAAATAGGAAAAATTAAAAAATGGTGTAAGGTGTTTTTCTTGTGACTGTTTTATTAATAATGAGACTGCTGAAACACTATTCTGAAATTTTGTAGACACAACATATGAGATTAAAAAAGATCTTATTATCATCTTATTTTGTGTCTCCAGAAATTATATTTCATTGTCAGCCTAGATTTGACATTCAGCTTCTACAATTAGTTGTCTTTGTTACTCATAAACTATTCAAAGCAGTATGAGCCTTTCGTTTGGAGGTATCATTTCCCCCCTTGTAAAATGGTTGAGGTTTGTGAAGCAGTCAGATATCATCTGATATTTCTTTATGATTTTTTGTAATGTTGATGAGTATTGTGTGTAGACACTTCCTTCAATTTAATTTTTGGGATTTCAAAACACATCATCAATGAAGATCACAAAAAGAACACAATTCTAAAATGTTATATAATTATAATAATTTACTTGATTTTCCAATGCATGATGAATACTAGCACTTTAACCTTGAAACTGCTTGCAAGCTGCTGTACAATTTGAAAGGTGAAGTCCATTAAAACAAGAACTGAATTAAGAAAAAGGTTGTTATAAGGTGGATAGAATGAAGAGCTCTTATTACAATTTATTCCTATGAGTTTACACTACTTCTACTCTATGAGTATAGCTGAGTTTAAAGAGATACATAGCAAAAAAAACATTGCTTAATGTATTTAAGGTAATTTGACAAGAGATTGAGAAAAATCACTATTTCTCTGCAAAAGTGACTTAGCATGAAAAATGTAACAAAAGCAATGTAATTGCAAATACCATCATATTGCAAATATGAAAAAGTAGATTCCAATGCAATTAAATTAAATTTAATTCTTAAAAATGGTTTTAAAATATGGATAAAAAATGGAAAGAAAGATGAAAATTTGATTAACTGATATATGCTGTATATCATAAAGGAAGAATTATATTACAAGAATTAGGCCTAGGCTATCTATAGTTTGGTATACAACCTAGGACCATATCTGGCACCATAAGGGGGGAGGGGAGTTCTTCTTTGTCACAAACACAACTATAAACATTAAGACAAAGAATAGAACAAGAAATCTAGTAATATTACTCTTGGTGTCTTTGAGCTTTCACTTTAACTTTATTGTTTTAATAGACTGTTCGTTCTTGGATTCATGTTCTGCTTGAACATTTAGCTGAACTACTGTTGACTTCAAAGTATTTATATTCATTTCATTTCCTCTCTGTCTGAAGCAGTTTGCTGATGCCTATTTAATTACACAGAGTATTGAATAGACAGAGCCATTCCTAGGGTTGGTGATGCCCAGGGAAAAATTACTTAGCCAACAAAACCCCTCTCCTGACTCAAATATAAAAAAGCCAATAAGTGAAAAATGAGGTGTGACAAACCCCCAAGCTATACCTGGGAAGGCTGACCTGGTTGCCCCCACTCTCCCCTAGGAACAGCTCTGTGAATAGAGAACTGAACAGCCAATTGCACCAATTCACAAAAATTAAGAAGGAGGACAAACTTATTTTTCTAAATCTAGGAGAGGTCATTTTACTGTTCCTCTTTTAATTTTTTCAACAAAATCACAAAAAAGGCAATCTTCAATGAAAATAATGAAAAAGATATTGGTAAAGACTGTTCTGTGGCAAGAAGACATTTCACCAAAATCTTCAAAAAATACTTTTCAGTCCTAGAAAGATACCATTTCTTCAGCCAGCAAGTAGCCTAACAAACTTATGGAATCAACTGTCTGAAGATAGAGTACCTGCTGATTCAATAGGTGTGTTCAAAATAAAATCCTAACAAATAATGGCTTTTTGTAAAGAGTTGTAGCCTACATTTCACAAACATGATTAAGTTGAACAGAAAAAAAAAATCAAAACAAATCTGCAATGTTCTATTTGTATTCTGTTAGGCTGCTTACAAATGCCATTTCACTTATATGTTGAAAAATATAAAGCTGACAGAAGAAACATAGCAAATAGAAAAATTGTTTTCAACTCTTTTATCTAATTTAGGCTAGGCTAAATGTGACAAGTCAATTATTGCAGATCATATAGGCTAACTCTATCAAAATGGATTTCATAAAGAAATAATAAGTTTGAAACGAATGTCTTAGCCCTTTTTATTAAAAAAAAATATACAAAAAAATTATCATCTTCAAGGGTCCAAAAAAGGCTTAGGCTAAAACTGAATTTGCAAGAAAGGCAATTGATATATGCTCAGAAAGAGCATAAAAATGGCACCTAGTGGTATGTTCACTTTATTTGTAATTCAATAATATGAACTGTTTAATATTTACCAAAACATTAAACTGAATTTGCCTAGGCCTAGATCTTGTATAAGGCCTTGTTTTTTATAGCCTAGCAGAAGCAAGAGAGTCAGAGATATTGGCCCTGGCTCAAGGGATTAACATGCATTTTAATATGTATATTTTCCAAGCTTTGTATAACCTACTTGAAGTCTTGAAAACAATCAATAATGTCCTGCTCCATTCTGTCAAATATCAAATATTAACAATCGAGCAGGAATGCTTTAAGCAGGGTTGTCAACTTCGGATGTAAGAAGAGTCCAAATCAAGGCCAAAAAAGAAGGATTCTGCTCAAAAAGAGTGCAAGTCAAATATATGCACGCGCGGCGGTAGCCGTGTGCGCAGCCCCTCTCCCTGTTCTGACAGCTCTTAAGTCATCTACAAATAACCATGAGTTATCCTGAGAACATTAAACATATTACATTTAAATTTTTCAAATGCGTTTAAAGTAAAGTGAGGAGGGCTCCCAACTTAAATGTACTTCTAAATACTGAATGAAATAATAATTTTCGTTCTTGGATTCATGTTCTGCTCGAACATTTAACTGAACTACTGTTGACTTCAAAGTATTTATATGAGCTTTGTCTCTAATTTGTCCAAATGTTATTTTTTTCGTTATTAACAAATGGGGCACAAAAAAAACACAACTAGCAGACTAATACTAACCAACAAAAAAATATTCCTTTTAAAGGAATATTAGAAGTCCTAATAACTAGTCATGAACTATAGCTAACTTCACTGTAGTCAAGTCAAATACCGTACTCTAGCAGCAAAAAAAAATCATGTATACATTTTTAGTCGTGCAAAATAATTCTTTTTCTTCCTCTTCAGTATTTTCTCCTTCTTTACCTTTTCTTGTAAATTTATTTCTGATTTGTATATGAAATAAATAGTTTTTTGGGTATATTCCCAGAAAGTGGACAGCTACTTGTTCGGAGAACGTACTAATTTGCTTTGAATAGATTAAGTTTGAATATATTAATCAACACGGATAAATACGAATGAAACAAGGGTTCTGAGAGAAAGGAATTTTTGAGATGTTGTTAATAAGAGAAAAAAGTCTTTCCGGGTAGTTTATCCACACAATACAGAAGTCCGAATTTAAATTTGCTACTGTTCGGAAATAACATCAATAGCTTACGAAAACATTCAATGATACAAGTGACATAACAATTTATTCCAATACATTTTGCAGAGTTGATCGAGGAGAAGTCGAAAATCCGTCAATAACTACACAGAATCTTATGAATAATAATAAAGTTAATAAATAAAACTCTTTATTATATATCCTCTTATATATGTGGAAATTTACATTTGTTGGCAGATGAAAGATACGCGTTTATTTGTTTGTTTTTTTCTTTCCCACAGGCGATCGTATCAAACAAGTGATTCTAAACGATCAGGAAAGGGCTCCTTTGATCAAGAAATCAAAAGTTCTGGTGCCTTATTTAAGTGACCAAAAAGATTGGAGGGCATCTCGCCCACCTCCTTTTTGATAAATTGTATGTACGTAGTCCTTTTTGGCTTAGTTTAACATACTCTTCAACATCCTCCAAAGTTTCAGCTTATTACCCATAGCGTTTTTGGATATATCCCAAAAATGATACAGCCCATGTTCCGGGGACTGGGGGATTGTCATCCCCAAAGGCACTATTATTTGACCTTAATACTATTTTGAACGAAATAGCTATCTCAAATTTCGATAAGATACATTTACGGAAGAAGGCATGGAGGTAGGGGGAAAAGAGGCTGGTTACCGTTTGATCAAGTTTGACCCTTAAAAAGGACAATAGAACTGTCAATTTTCAATCAAATGATTCGAAAGTTTATGCAGCCATCCCTTCCAGAAAAAGAACCTTATTTAAATATAGGGAAACTTGCATAGCTTACAGCACTTTCCTGGGGGCTGTGGGGGGTTTTGTTAGTCCTGGAGGCATGGTTATTTGAAATTTGGACTATTTCAAATTTAATGGCTATTTCAGAATTTTGAGTAGGTACAATTATGTGTCTCTTAAAAAGGGCTGTAGTTCGTTCAATTTCATATACATTCAGCCCCCTCTGAAGTTTATAAGGCTCCTTCCATATAAAGTGCCTCTAGAAAAAATTGAACTCTTATCGCCTTTTACTATAGGCAACGCAATTTTGTTGCCTTTAATTTTTCAACTAAATGGCTTTGTTCGTTTCTGAAAGATTGGAGCTCCACTCAGTAATAACTGGGATGCACAGTGTCCTTAAGCTAAAATTATCCCTCAACAATCTCTAAATGTTTCAACTCTGTAGCCCTTCCTGACAACACAAGAATAACTGAAGTATCGTCTTGAAATCCTTAGCCTATTTGAAGACTCAATATCAAAACGTTCCCTTTTCCCAATAATCAGCATTATACAGATAAATAAAGGGGATCTTACATAGCCAACGCTTGTTCTATGGGTTGTGGGTGTAAGTTGCATAGTTTACAATCCTTACCCTATGGGGATATCGGGGTATTGCATTCTCAAAGGCATAGCTACTAAACCTTTTGACTATTTTGAACAAAATCACTTGTTCAAAATTAAATCTGTGTATATGGCTGGCAGTCCTCCAACTACTTTTCATCATCTATCTCAACATGTCCTGAAAGGTTCAACTTAATACCCTCAGATGTAATTAAATTATTGCAGATCCTTACTTTAATAAACTGGATGCACATAGTACCTTTTGTTCTAGCATAACAAAACCCCGAAAATTCTCAAATATTTTCTTGAACACCTAGCCTAGTCAAATACACCCATAATTAAAGATTTTCCCTTTTTCTAATGATGGATTCAATGTGTAAATAATGAGAAGGGGATAATAGGAATAATAGGGCATAACATCCCTGGAGGCATAGCAATAAGACTTCAACATGTTTGAACAGTGACAGTTACACAATTTTGATAATTTCAGAAGACAGAGGGCACTAATAAAGGGTAGAGAGAAGGGTACCTAAAAGGGCAAGATGAGAGGGGCAGGCTGCCTTCCAGTTTCCCTTTCAATATTCTCTCAGTATGCCTTGGAAGTTTCAACTATATAATCTCAACTGCTCCCAAGATTGCTGACATTCTCGTTTCAAAACCAGTAAGCGCGAAGTTTGTTTTGATTGTGTTTGACTTACCTCTCACCATTTCATTAGTTTCAACTTAATACTATATAAGCTTTTTCGGAGATCTAGCATCAAATTAGATTCAGTTTTTCTAGAGCCAGATCTCTTTTCTTCACAAAAGTCTTTATGTTAACAAATAGCTACTTACGTAACTTATAGTCCTTGCAGGACTGGTGGGGGGGGGGTCAACCCTGAAGAAATAGTTATTTGAACTTTGGACTATTTTGAACAGAATAAATATCTCAAAATTTTGAGCAGATGTGTTTGGTGATAAAAGTCGGGGGGTTTACCATCGGATTGCTTTTGAATATCAAAAAGGGCACTAGAGCTTTCGACTATCAATCAAGTGATCCCCCTTCAAAGCTTATGTAGCCACACCTTCCATAAGAACCTTATGTATCAACAATGGGCAGCTTCATAACTTACAGTGTTTGCCCGGGGCTCTGTCAACTGAGAAGGTTTTCAACCTTATAGGCATAGTTATTCGACCTTTGAAACACTTTAGAAAAAATAGCCATCTAAAATTTTGATTGAATTCATTTGGAAGAAAAGGGCACTGATGGTACAGCCCATTCCTCGGGCGTTGTGGGGGGTTCTGTCAACCCAAAAGGCATAGTTATTTGAACTTAGGGTTATATTAAACAAAATGTATGCATAAAAATTTTTATCAGATAACTGTGGTGGGAAAAGCATAGGGGGGTAGGAGTAGTTGCCTTACGGTCACCATTGACTTGTCAAAAAAGCTCTTGGACTTTCAATCGCCAATCAGTTGAAACCCTTTCGAATTTTATATGACCACCCCCTCCATATAAAGTACATCTGAGAAATAATTCATTGGAGCTTAGGCAATGGCTCTTAACTATTGGCAACGCTATACGCCTACTATTGAAAAGCAAGGAGTGGCAGTTCATCTCCACTCCCTTTATTGTCCCGTGTATAACCTTCTATTGTGTTCAAATCTATCATAAAATAAATAAAATCTAATTGGTTCCTTATGAAACAGTTAGTGGTAACGAACTGCAAGGAGCGACGCGGCTCAATAGTAACCAAAACTCTAAAAATAGAATTTTGATATGTTACAGCTTGGATATGATTTTTGAGTTATTGGAATTTGTTTTATACAATACTTATATAAGATTTGGGGGTGATTTGTACAAGCAAATTATGGGAATTCCCATGGGGGGGGGGGGAATGCCAGCCCATTTATAGCTGACTTGTTTTTAAGTCAACTAGAATATAAATATATGATGGATAAGAATAATCCAATTAATTTAAAACATGCTTTGTCAAATAATAAAAGATATTTAGATGATATTTTGGTCTTAAATTGTAAAGATTTCATTGATATTTCTAAAAATATATATCCATCAGAACTTATTCTTGAGCCTAGTCATGGCGCTGGTCATGAAGATCATTTCTTAGATTTAAATATTAATATTTGTGATAATAATAAATTAAGTTTTAAAATGTATAATAAAACGGATGATTTTGATTTTGAAGTGATTAGTTTCCCATTCCCTGAAAGTAATATACACTCAAATATCACGTATTCAGCGTTTTTCTCACAGTTACTTCGTTATGCAAGGATTTGTAGTAATTTTTTTTTTTTTATTTTTTATTTTTATTTATTTCCCTCAAAAAATGAGGAGTACGCTACAATATAATATAAAGAAAAAACAACTGATAACACTTACAATCAAAACGTATCAAATATTGATCGAACACAAAAAAAAAAAAAAAAAAAAAAAAAAAAAAAAAAAAAAAAAAAAAAAAAAAAAAAAAAAACTTGCTAAATAGATTTCAATATAATTTTTTTCATAGGCATGTATTTTGGGGGTGATACCTGACGCGGGGATGCCATGGATATTCTGTGGTAGCCACAACACTGTGCTGGGTAGAGAATTTAGAGTGGCGAAACCCTATATAGGCCAGTGTATTCTCCTGATGAGCCCTTATGTTGGGTGTTGCCTCTGAATTATTTGTCTATACTATTTTTTCTATTGTTCGGTAAATGACGACTTATACTTATTGACGACATGACTGCCTGTCCATGGATTATTCTTTATGGTTGATTGTGTGTGGCTATGCTGTTTGACCTATGTGATTGTATGGATGAGTAGGGTTAAGGCCTCATTCAAGTGCTGGTCTATATTAATCACTAATTTAGGAAAACAGTCTTTCTTTTCTCCTTCTGTCTCTTTTTTTTTTTTTTTTTTTTTTTTTTTTTTTTTTTTTTTTTTTTGTGTTTGTGCTGTAGCATTGGTGATTTCTCTTTTCATGATATATTGAAAGAATCGGCTCATTATGCCTATTCCAAATATATTGGTTCATTAAGCTTGGATAAAAGGCTTCGTGCCTGAGAAAACTTGTCTGATTTTCAAAAATGGGAGAAACACCTCCTAAAAGTCAAAAATCCTTAATGAAAACTATGTAATCAGATTCGGCATATCAGAGAACCCTACAATAGAGGTTTTAAGCTCCTTTCTCAGAATTTAGTAATTTTTACCAGAAGAAAGATCACGGATACGTGTTTATTGTTTTTCTATTGTTATTTTTTCCAGGGGTGATCGTATCGAATGAATGGTCCTAGAACATCGGGAGAGGGCTCATTTGAACGAAAATTAAAGGTTATAGTGCCATTTTAAATTGACCAAAATGATTGGAGGGCAGATGATTTTCCCCCTACGCCCCTTTTCCCCAACATCTTTCAATTGGAATATCGAGACAGCCATTTTGTTTAGCATGGTTAAAAAGTTAAAAAAACCCTACCTTTGAACATACCATGACCCCCCCCCCATAGCCGCTGGAGGAAGATCCTTAAGTTATAAAATTTGACCATTGTTTACATACAGTATTTGTTATCCAGAAGTATGCAGACATTTTCCGGGAGAGGGGGATTTTGTGCTTGGGATGGGTTTAATAGAACTGATAGAATTTTGATAGAATTATTTGATAGAATTCCTATACGAAATTCTTTTTATTTGGCCCACGTGGTCAAGCCGAGCTTTCTGTATCTTGGTCACGATTTTTCTTTATTGAATTATGCCGACGATATTTTGAATTTGAGGTGTTCTTTATCCTGTTTTCAGGAGAGTTCAGTGGCGTTGAAAAGATCATATGAGAAAATAGTTCTGTCTTCCAACGAGACAAAATAGAGTTCAATGTTTTCAATCGTAAAGAAAGTGTTCCTGCCTCAGAAGTAAAACTTTGTGACAAAATAATAAAATCTTCTTCAAGGATAGTACATCTTGGTCTATCTGTATGTTGTAATGCCAAATCGACTCGTCTTTTGTTAATAGATAATTTTACCAGTAAAGTCCAAAAAGCTTAAGGTATGATTCTATCTTCAAAAGCTTCATACAGTTGACGGATTCGGGCCCAGCTATTTTTCGGTGATAGTTACAAAACATTTGTTGGCGCTCTCCACTTTTTGGGTTCTCCTATCTGATAAGAATAAACGTACAGTACGTTCTTGTTACTACCATTTTGTAAATACCTTTTGCATAAGCCTCCATGAAAGTGTAACACAGCTATTATCAACCAATATAACATACTGGACCCGTACATGGTTATTAAGAAAAGACTAGAGAAATTTTATATGAGTTTAAGAGAAAATAAACTGTGTGATGCTTTGTTATATTATTTTCCATTTACTATTCTGCTTGTATATATTTGTGCATTTCTTATTTGATGTTTTTCTGTTGCTGTCTTTCCTTCGATTACTCCACTAGTGACATATATATCTTTTTGTTGAAAAAAAAAGCTCATTCAATTATTCAAAAATCAGAAATTTTAATAAAATTAAGTAATTCTGGAGTAAATTCAATTCCTTCTTCTTTTTCATCCTTCACAGATTCCCACACGATAAACTAACACGTTCCTTTATTCACCCATAATTTTGCTTTGTCTTCAAGCCGCATATTTGGTTCTGCAACATTTTCTTTTGCAATTCAATGTGATCGTTGCTGTCTCTATATTCCCTAACTGTTTCCTTAGCTGTTCAGAATAATTTGTCATGTGTAATTTTGTATTTGTCCCAAGTACTAAAAGCAATATAATCACCCCTGGGGGTATAATTGTACTGACGTAATTTTTGCTCTTGAAATGCATATTAAAGTGATGTCATTTACATGAAAAGTGTGTTTCCAAAATTAAGGTTGTAAATGATTTTCCTTCCCCTAGTGACCTATCTAGAGAGTTTTTTCAGTGCAGTAATTCCCAGATACCGATTTTCAAAAAAAAAAAAAAAAAACATTAGAAGCCGTTTTCGAAAAAAAAACTATGGACATAAACATAGTTGCTCGTTTAAAGAGAATAGAGAACCCGAAGCACGGGCCTTGGAACTTGGAACGTGTTGCACATATTTCGTTCTCTAATTACGCATTACCATAATCATTGCGCTATTCTTTAGTTTGAAGCCATGGTGTTTCAGATAAACAATTTCAAATTCAATCACTCATTCCCGTTAATGCATCAAAGAATCTTCCATTTTCTAAAATTTGTTTTCTTCTGGGACTCGTTGTGATGCTTCTTTTTCAACCGCAGACTTCATTCATGATTCGATGTGATCCTCCCTGTCCTCATCTTCTAACAGCAAATTTTCTTGTACATTATATTCATTTGGGATTCGTTAAAATATTTGCTGTCGCATATCTTCTAACCGCAGATCTTGTTGCGCTTCATTTTTGTGCATCATTATTTTAAAAAATTTACCATGCCTTTTGCTTTAGCTCTTCTGCTTCATTCAAAATCACGTGTAATTACTCGCAACATCACCCCTTGTCATATATACCGAAACACTTCTTTTGTGTTGTGTTTGTTCTTTATTTGTTTATTTCTTTTATATGTTTATTTCTTTTATGCTATGTGTGTTATGTTCTTTTGTGTTATGACCCTTGTCATATATACCGAAACACTTCTTTCCCAGCTTTTCTCCAGAGATTATAATTTTGCTTTATTTACTTTTTTATGTAATTCAATAACAAGTAGGAATGTTCCACTGTCTATGCCCTCTGAAATGTCAAAATTTCTCATCAGCATGAAGTTTAGTTTCAAGTCCTTGAGTGTCAAATCATTGTTATTCAATTCAATAACAAGTAGGAATGTTCCATTGTCTATGCCCTCTGAAATGTCAAAATTTCTCATCAGCATGAAGTTTAGTTTCAAGTCCTTGAGTGTCAAATCAGTAACTTCAGTTGAACTAAGAAATATTTGCCTGAATGCAATTCCAACTTCCTGTTTATCATTTACAGACACAAAAATACACATCCCTCGTTCCATGTAACTTCAGGAAGATTTAAATTAGGCAATATCGTAATTGTCATATTATCCTTTAGTTTTAAGTCATATTTTCGTTTGCAATTCAATTTAATTTTTGCTTGTTTCTTCTTCCTTGCCTTTTCTTTAGCTGTTCAGTGTCATTTGTCATCTTGTGTAATTTTCCACATAACATAGATACTGAAAACCAATTCCTTCTTCCTGTTTGTCTTTCACTGAGCTAGGCTTTGTTTCACAGAGCTTTGTCTTTCATTCATGCTAGACCAACACGTTTCTTCATTCTATTGTAATTTTGCTTTGTCTTCTAACCGCAGGTTTCGCTGTGCAACATTTTCATTTCTAGTCCAATGTTATTTTTGCTGCTGTTGTTCCATGCCTTTTTCTTTTAGCTATTTAGAGTAATTTGTCATATTGTGTAATTTAACATTTGTCACAGATGCTAAAAAGGATAGAATCACCCGTTGAGGAAAATGATGCTATTTTTGCTCTTGAAATGTATATAAATGAACTTTTCTACGAAATTAAGGCATAAATAAATTTTCTCTGACACATGATCTTCTCGATCAGTTTTTTCAGGCCAGAAAATTTCCGTTCTATGCCCTTATGATAAGATTAAAAATTAATATTAAACGCTAAAACAGGAAAATTGAGGACACACTAATCCCACTTGGAGCTATAACAGTGCCCAGAATTTAGTAACTAAATAGAGAATAAAGATTGCTCTAAGCAGAAAAAGCGTTGGAGCAAAACAAAAGATGGAAGCGAAGTGACAGCCAGAGTTGCTCCCATAACCCTTTTGTTGATAAAACTGATCAAAGGTTGTTGCAACATTTCTCAGTATCCAAGTGACATAAATCTAAATATAGTCCCTTTTTGTTGGAAGCTTTACTTGATAATTCAAAGCAGTTTCTGAGGGTTTTAATTTTTACTTGGTTCGCATTTTTGTTTCTCTTTCTGACAGATTTCATTTATCCTAGTAAGTAGCTTTCGTTTGTTTGTTTATTTGAAGTTTCAATATGGCTTTCACTCTTATTCGAAAAATCTTTTTTTTTTTTTACAAATCGGAGACAAAGTGACAAAACCCAAGAAAATGTGACAGGGGAGCTTATTTGGAGTATTATGCCCAGATTGGCAAAAATAAGGAAAGATGGAGCCCTAGCTTAGGTCCACTTTGAACAGAAAATGCAAATAGAACAATTGACCGCTGAACTGCTCTAATTATGTAAGCACAATAATCTAGTTATATCTAGTCATAATAATCTAGCTAAAACGTTAATTCTCACAAAATGAATAATCGATTACCAATCTACTCATATGATATAATATTTATCTGCTAAACAACCATGGCATGGGAAACAACGTATATTACTAAAATTTAAATTAAGCAGATTTACTCTTTTGAATAGACAGAAAATAAAATGAAAGGCAAGAATAACCTTACAAAAAAACTACACATGTGAGATGATCAACCGCTCACGTCCTCCCCCCCCTCATATACAATAAGATTTGAGGTTTCTAACTGAATGCTTCAGTGATAAATGTTCTAGCCCAACTGCAATACGACACAAACTTTACCCTAATATCCATAAAAAATTTCAAGCTTTGCAAAGATTTAAGTGGAGGAGCGTGCACAGCAGTGTTGGTGTCAACCAGATTGGCGCTACCCTGAGTTACAGTGGCAGTAAAAAAGCTAAAGGTGAAGAATACGTCATTGGTTTTTATAATCACTACTGACGGTGCTGATCTTCGCTTCGCGGTCCTTCAACCAGGAAGTGGAATGAGGGGTTATGGCCAGCCATCCTGTGCTTTCACGCACCCTACCTGTTTACTTTCCCCAGGTACCCATTTAAAGTTGGATCGACCTTGGCTGGGCTTACAGTCATGCCACTGACCCCCGTTCAAGCCAAATAGCCAGCAACACTAGGTTCTAACCCCTATCCTGACGGACAAAGGTTCAAAAGTCTAGCGGGCTAGCCATTCGGCTAGGACGACTCTTGAAACAATGAAGCGTGATTCCTTGCAGCATGAGGGATTGAACTGTAGGACACTTAAACATGAAACACAGTCTTATCCGGCGCACTCTCATAGGGTAGCAGTAGTCATCCATGACACACAAAGTAGATCTTTTCCTCAGTACAACTTTTTATTTGAACTATTTGAAAGGCAACCAGTAAATACATAATTACGATCACTAACTGGTTATATTCGTTGGAATTAAAAGGCCTTCAGGAATACAACAGTTACCTTTACTCTTAGAGAAGGTAGGTTAAGAGGGTGACAATTCCTTCATATGTTGAATAACTTCAAATCGTTTCGGTTTCAACATTGCTCTTTTTCTCCATTAAAAAAAAATAAAGATAGCTTTTTGGTAAAACATAAAGGGTTCATATTTTTCCTATATTTTTCAAGGGTTCATATTTTTCTTTAGCTTCAATGGTCAAAAATAAGAACGCCTATCAAATGAATGATGAGAATGGCGAGGCATTCTATTGCACTAGTTAAGAACTGCCAGAACAATAGATGCGGTCCATAATTAGCTGAACCGTATAACAGACTCATCTCCACGCTGTTCAAAACCCGTTGAAATACTGAACATGGCTAGGCTATGCGAATATGCACCTATTTCTCGAAATGACTACCGTTTATCACAATACTTTCGCAAATTATCCCAAGCTGACAACGTGTTCAATGATTTCATTTACACGTTGAAAATTCATGGATTAGGTGGGGGGGGGGGCAAAACTTAAAAACTTCGAGAGGCAAAAATTTAATTTAATGAAGATACGAAACAGATGTTATTAGCACCTCTTATACCCTCGTTATAAACATGGATTTAATGTTACCAGCTTTGGTCTAAAACCATCTGGAAACCAAAGTGAGAAAAAAAAAATTGTAAAAAAATTGTAATTTAAATTTAAAATTGTAAATTTGTAATTGTAAAAATTTTTTAACACTCTTTGGAACCTAGCCCAAAATATATCTAAATAAATATATCCAAATATATCTAAATAAAAAGAATAAAAGGGAAAACTTATCGAATTTGAAGATTTTAAAAACAAATAAGTTGAGAAGCGCTAAAACCAAACACTATGCTAATACTAATATGGAGTGGCCATCTGAAGACACCCAGAATGACATTCGACAATTCTGATGACAATAGCAAAAGAAAATAAGCTCAGTTAAATTAAACGTAGAATAATTAGACCTGCTCCTCAAAATGATGGAAACCAAACATCGAATCTTTCCTTGAATATGCTTTAATCAATACATCTACACTTATTTGAACACTGATAACCGGGATTTATAAAATTAATGAACATGCACAAAAGTTCAAGTGACTTGAAATTAATAGCTGAAGACAAAACCGTTCTTTGCAGGTATTGTTACATTCGTTGAACTCACAGTTGACCTAAAAGAAAAAAAAATTAAAAAATGAAGCACAATTAGCTCACATTTTGATCACCTTTTCTCCTTCAATAGAATCATAAATAAATTAGTAAGACTACATTTAAGCTGAAGGGAGGGGGGGGGGTCATTTTCTGGATGGTCAACAAATTCGCATAAACGTCAGTGAAAAAAGAAAAAAATTATATATGCTTTGTCTCACCAAACGACGAATTAAATTTCTCATAGATGGCATAAACATGATCTGGATGAAGTATCAACAGAACCTAGTAGCTGTGTATAACACTCATTTACAAGACTTGTTTGCCCAGTTCCCAACCACAACGAAACGGCACACTACGACCGATTAGAACAGAGCATCTACTAGCATTATAGCGGAGAAATAGCCTTATTCGTTAATTCGAGTTTTAATACCAGAGAAAAAAAAATTCGCTTCACTTAATCAAATTCATACAAAAAACATTTCTTGGGCTTCCACCGTGGACCAGAAACCAATATTTGATTAAAAGATTTGATCTAATAGATCCAAATGTTGCTTTCCCCGTGAGAGTAATTGATTTTCAAAGTAAGTTCCGGACTCTAGATCACCCTTGGGAGGACGTTCACCCTTGGGACGATGTTTTTAAATTAGAAACCATATTTAATAGCTGAATGTTGAGTGCATTCGGTCTGTTGCATGTATTTGTGTTAAACTGTATTATACTACCTTTTTCTTTTTTTATTCGTACTTTACTCGCACTATTCGTACTTAATCGAACGTTTTTTTATTCGTATATATATATATATATATATATATATATATATATATATATATATATATATATATATATATATATATATATATATATATATATATATATATATATAACGAAAAGAGAAATCACCAATGCAACAGCACAAACACATTAAAAAAAAAAAAAAAAAAAAAAAGAGACAGAAGGAGAAAAGGAAGACTGTTTTCCTAAATTAGTGATTAATATAGACCAGCACTTGAATGAGGCCTTAACCCTACTCATCCATACAATCACATAGGTCAAACAGCATAGCCATACACAATCAACCATAAAGAATAATCCATGGACAGGCAGTCATGTCGGCACCAAACAATAAAAACAATAGAGACAAATAATTCAGAGGCAACAACCCAACACAAGGGCTCATCAGGAGAATACACTTGCCTAAAGGGTTTATATATATATATATATATATATATATATATATATATATATATATATATATATATATATATATATATATATATATATATAAATATATATATATATATATATATATATATATATATATATATATATATTCCCAACTCTTAATTTGGTATTAACATTGCAGGTGAAAGACCCCTACCCCCTCTCAAGCACATTTTTGGTGCCCCCCCACCCCAACCGAAGGCAAATCACGGATAGGGTACTTCTCAGTATTGTTTAGTTTAGACACATGATACCCAAAATATTCTAGAGGGGAATCCTCCCCTTTATAAACGAAAAACCTCAGTTGGGGGAGCGCTAAGATTGAAAAACCCCTCCCCCTAAAACACTGAATAGCAAAAAGGCAGGCAAAGGGATTATTTGAGGAGATTAAGCGAGGACAACAAAGACTAGATCTTTTTTTTTTCAATGAGTAAATACTTCCCGTTGCACATTTTGGAGGACCCCGCGAAAGAGAATCATGGATACGGTACTGCTCGGTATTGTTTAGTTTAGACACATGACTCCGAATATAATCTAGATGGGAATCCTCCCTTTATAAACGAAAAAGCTCAGTTGGGGGAGCGTTAAGATTAAAGAAACCCTCTCCCCAAAAACACTGAATAGCAAGAAAGGCGGACAAGGGGATTATTTGAGGATATTAAGAGAGCAAGGCGAATACTAGATCTTTTTTTTCAATGAATTGAATACCTCCCATTGCACATTTTGGAGGAAAAAAATCCCACATTTAAAAGGAGTACTAGAGAACTTTCTGCGTTTGATAGAGGGCAGATCCCAAATACAAGAAAATACATTTTAAGCCAGATATTTTCAATTGTCATGGACAGATTTTGGATAAGTGTGGAAGAAAGACGTGATGGCACCTCTTTATGTTCATACATACTTTCTCACTACCTTGGACAGATTTTGATAATGTCCATTTCCATGGACAGAATTTGGATAAGTTTGGAAGAAAGACGTGATGGCACCTCCTTATGTTCATACATAAGGAGATGCAATCTTCAGCAAGGCTGTGCTAAACAAGATTGGAGCCTCTTGTCTATGCAAACAGACATTCTATCATAGAAAAATAAAAGTTCTCATTTATGATCAAAAGTAAATAATTGTTAATAAATAAAAAGCATAAAAATCTGTCAAAACATCACATGAAATAAAGACCAAATAACTTGAAAAAGTAATTAAAAGTAAATTAAAAAATAAACATAATAAAAAAAGTAAGCGGTAACTAATAAAAAGAAATCATAACAATTCGACAAAAAATCATTTAAAATAAAGAATAAACTTACAAGAGCAGAAGTGAAACTGACGAAAAACAAAATGATAATCAAGACTTTCTGAAGACATAAAACTAAGGCTGTATTCCAGGTTGTAACAATAATAACTTTACTTTAACTGCAAAAATTACTTGAAGTGATATCCGCCTGACACCGTTACGAAGTAAGTACTATCTTATGGGGTTTCTGTATATATATATATATATATATATATATATATATATATATATATATATATATATATATATATATATCCGGACAAGTCCCAGTTAAAGATAGAAACGGGGCCACAATTAGTGGTAAGGAAAAAGTTAAAGAAAGATGGGCGGAACATTTTGAGAATGTGCTAAACCGAGATACAGTTGCAGGAAATGATATAGATGAAAATGAAAAAGTTTGTGATACCTTGGATGGGAAGGAAGATTTGTTTAGTGAGGAAGAATTAGCGACAGTACTAAAAGGATTAAAAAATAATAAAGCTCCAGGTGCTGATAGTGTGATAAATAAGTTTCTTAAATATGGTGGCTCTGAGGTTAGGAATAAGCTACTGAAGATTATGGACATAATTTTTGAAAAAGGGGAAGTACCTAATGATTTTAGGAAAACCTTAATTAAACCACTGTATAAGAAAGGTGACAAGAGTGAGTGTAATTATCGAGGCATAAGTCTGGTCTATGAAGGTAGCAAATTTCTGAGTAATATGATACTTTTTAGACTGAGAGATGCTGTAGACTAAGTTTTCAGGGAAGAACAGTGCGGTTTTAGAAAAGGTAGAGGATGTGTCGGTCAAGTTTTCAGTCTTAGGTTAATATTTGAGAAGTCCCTTCGTTGTCAAACACCTTTGGTCCTCAGTTTTATCGATTATGAGCAAGCTTTCGATTCTGTTGATAGAAGAGCGTTAGCGAAGGTCTTATCCTTGTATGGTATACCAGAAAATACATTAGAGTGATTTGTACTATGTACGAGAATAATACTGCTGCGGTTAAGGTAGGAAATGAGGTTAGTAACTGGTTTTGTATTAAATCAGGAGTTAAGCATGGTTGTGTTCTATTCCCCTTTATATGGATCATTTTGATGGACTTCGTCTTAAGGAGCACAGGAAAGGGAATTGGAGACCATGGAATCAAATGTGGAGGAAAAACGCTCCTGGACTTAGATTATGTTGATGATTTAAGCATATTAGATGAAAGTGTGAGCAAAATGAATGAATTTTTAGAGGTTTTGCGAGTTTAGGGTGCTAAAATAGGCTTGAAAATTAATGTAAACAAGACTAAGTCACTAAGGCTAGGAATAAGTGAAGATGAAAAGGTGACGTTGGGTAACGAAAAGATTGATCAAGTTGCTAGCTTCACTTACCTTGGTATTATTATTAGTAAAGACGGTGGGAGCAGTGAAGATGTTAAAAGTAGAATAGCTAAGGCTCAGGGTGTTTTTTCACAGTTAAAAAAAAGTTTGGAAGAATAGAAAGATAAGTCTGCAAACCAAGAGTAGAATATTGGAAGCTATAGTGATGACAGTGGTCAAATATGGCTCTGAAGCAGGGGCGCTCCAAAAAGCAGATGAAAATTTACTAGATGTTTTTCAGAGAAATTGCCTACGGATTGTTCTGGGTACCCGGCTGACTGACCATATTTCAAACAGTAGGTTGTACGAAAAATGTGGTTCAATCCGCTTTCTAGGGCTATAATGAAAGAAAAGCTGAGATGGCTAGGCCCCTTTCTGCGGATGAAGGATGACAGATTGCCAAAGAGATTGTCCTTTTTGGCCAACCGTCTGGGGCTACACGGACAGCAGGTCGTAATTGTCTGGGTTGGGAGGATGTCATAAATAAAGATTTAAAGGAAGGAAATATGAACTTCCTGGGAGGGTGTAAAGAGGGAGGCCTTGAATTGATTAGGTTGGGGGAGCGTGCGTAGCTATGTTGGCCTCAGGCGGCTTCGTGCTGCAGTGAGTTATCAGTAATAGTAGTAGTAGTAGTAGTACGCAAATTCTATCGGTCTGTCGGTCCCGGTTTTGCTACATTAGGCACTTCCAGGTAAGCTAGGACGATGAAATTTGGCAGGCGTATCAGGGATCAGGCCAGATTAAATTAGAAATAGATCTGTTTATAAATTAGAAATCGTTTTCCCGATTTGACCATCTGGGGGGAGTGGGGGGCCGGTTAATTCGGAAAAAATAGAAAAAATGAAGTATTTTTAACTTACGAAGTATTTTTAACTTACGAACGGGTGATGGGATCTTAATGAAATTTGATGTTTGGAAGGATATCGTGTCTCAGAGCTCTTATTTTAAATCTCGACCAGATCCCGTGACATTGGGGGGGGGGTTACTGTTTTAAAAAGTAGAGTTGAGAGAAAGAGTCAAACTTTAGCGTAAAGAGCGGGGCGTTGAGGAGAGAACACCCCCTTTCATATACGGAGTAATTTCTGTTCGTTTTAAGTTTTAATGCCGCACCTTACTTTCAGATTAAGAAACTTGTTTTTTTATTTAATTTTAACAAAAAAAATAATCGAAACATATCTTTTGTTTAACATAATCCACCCTTACTTTTATTGATTAAAAAAAAACTTTGTCCACAAAACAAGTTTTTTAAAGAAAAGTAAAGAGCTGCATTAAGCCAAAACTGAGCGGAAATCAAGTCAAATAATCTTTCAAACGTAAAAATACCACAAATCACTATCAATAAATAAATTTAACTCAAAACGAGCAAAAATTAACATTAGTTCGGCTGATAACCCTCATGCATTCTCAAGACCAGAACATAATTTGCGTTTTATTGAAAAAAAAAAAAACAAAAAACAAACGATTAAACGTTTAAACGTCAATTTAATTGACATATAATGATATTTATTCCTTAAAGTTTTGATAATTTTTTATTTATGAAAGTAAAAAAAGTGAAAACATTTAGAACGTGTTTTGTTTTCAGCTCAGCGCAAATTATGTTCTGGTCTTGAGAAGGAATATGGGTTATCAGCCGTACTAATGTTAATTATTGCTCGTTTTGAGTTTGATTCGGCTATTTAATGAAATTTGTCGTTTTGAGTTTCATTTATTTACTGATAATAATTTGTGGTAGTTTTAAGCTCGGAAGATTATTTGACTTTATTTCTGCTCATTTTTGGCTGAATGGAGCTCTTTGCTTTTCTTTGAAAAAATTTTCCTGTGGAAAGTTTTTTAAATTAATTTCGGCTCGTTTTTTTTATTGACATAGTCTTTTTCATGGTAAAGAAAACAATATTTTATATCTTTTCAGTTTTTCCTATAAGGATCCATAGTTTGGGTTGCTATTTGTATGCTGGAGAAATTTTTTCAATAGTTTTTAATCCTGACACAAACAGTATCTTTTAATTTAAATTTATAGCTCCTGAAGTTGACGTGAAAAATAAAACAATATCATTCCCAAAATATTCTATCTATGATCTTTGACAACATGGATGCACTCACACTCTTTTTATTTGTTTAAATTATAAGAACAAAAGTAGAAAGCTCCAAAAGCTTTAACTTAATACTCCCAGTCGTTCCCGATGTATTGCTGAGGTGCCTTCTTGGCAACCATAAACAAAATGTCTTTTGATTTAGTTTACAGCAACATTTAGTTTTAAAGCATAATGGGCCAATTCTGCGATCGTGGGGGGTTGGCATACCCAATACCCCTAAAGATACAGTTGCTGGACCGTTCTACTATCGTGAACAAAATGGTCGTCTCAATATTTTGACTGGATGTGCTTGGGAAATGAATGGGCTTAAGAGAAGCGCTGCTTGCACTCCAATCTTTTTTACTCTTGAAAAGGGCACCAAAACTTTTAATTTTGGATCGAATTAGCTCCTTTAAAATTTTCAATAATATTTCTAGCTATTATTGAATGGTACAGCCTATGATATTGCTTATATGCCCTTTTGAAAACATACATGGACACAGTGTGGTAGTATTAAAAGTATACACATATTGCCTTCTGGCTTGTTCAAAATCCAATACTTAACCTTAAAGGTCTAACCTAACAACATAATTTGTTGTTCAGATATTGCTGTCAACTTATTGAAAGTCCACATGCTCATAGTTTGTTTTGATTTAGTCCAACATTCGCCTAAATGTTCCTTAAAGCTTCACCTTAATACCATTAGATTGCACAGAAGCAATCCTTGTAGCAGCATTTGCGGACGTACGCGTATAGCATTTTTATCTTCTTCAACATCCCCTTCAAAACACAATGAAAGTTTCAGCTTAATGCCATCAACGATTCTTAAAGTATTTCTGATGCATCCACTGGACAACCTGTGTGGGCATAGTGTGTCTATGCATAGACCAGAACAGAACAGTGTCAAGACCAGAACACAATTTTCGCGTTACTGAAAACAGTTTGAAATGTTTTCACTTTTCTTACTTTCATAACAAAAAAATCATCAAAACTTAAGGAATAAATATCACTATATGTCAATGAAACTGACAATCCTTTTTTTTTTTTTTTTTTTTTTTTTTTTTTTTGTAAAACACAAATTGTGTTCTATTTTTGAGAAGGTATGTGGGTTATCAGCCCTACTCACGTTAATTTTTGCTCGTTTTGAATTTTATTCGGATATTCATTGCAATTTCTGTTCGTTTTGAGTCATTTTACTCATTCTTGGCTTAATGCAGCTCTTTACTTTTCTTTGAATTTTTTTTTTTGTGGAATTTTTTAAATTAAGAAGTTAAATAGGCGATAGCTCAAAAAAGAGTTATCTAATTATTGTATTAATAACAAAATTTGACATAATAGTCAACAGCTCATTTCTTCTTCAAGAATGAAAAAGAGAGAGAGAAAAAAAAAAAAGAAAAATTGAAGCAAAACTCACCCAACAAAAATGTCAGGTGGTCCCCTGACGTTCTTCAACTTAAGCGTTTCCCCTTAAAGCGTGCTTTCCCCCTTTTCCGAAAATCAGCATAATAAGCCGATTCTTTTGATATATTTATTGATATCAGAATTCCGTTTTTTGAAGTTTCAGTTACTATTGAGCCGTGTAGCTCCTTACTTACTGTTCGTTACCAGCATTATAAGCTAAAAAGGCGATAGCTTAATAGAAAGTCATCTAAATGTGTTTTAATAAAAATCTCGATGTCATATTCAACAACTCATTGCTCCTTCAAGATTGAAAAAAAAACTCACCCAACGGAAATGTCGGGAGTTCCTCCAACGTTTTTCAACTTAAGCGTAAGGGTCTCAGGTAAACCATTTCCTGAGAAGTTGATGAACCGGTTACTGTCTCCTAAATTGACAGCTACTAGTAGGCCAGGGTTCCCACTCTTGTTCCTGCAAAACAAATCAAAAAATTCAGAACAAAGCCTGTAATAAAATAATAAGTATAACGCTTCCCAACTTCTTTGTCGGTTCAAGAGATTTTCAGCACTTGATGTAATTTTGTCAATATTGATGAATTTGTGGATTTCGATCAACCTTTAAGAAGTTTGGGAGTCTCATGGTTAAAAAAAATTGTCACGAATCATCTCTACTTCAAATCACTAAATTTGAACGTTCCAAGACTCATCGTTATTTTTTTAATACTTTGAAGAAAATATGGTTCAATTTGACTACTGCTCCTTTTGCTTTTTTTTCTGGTACTAAATGGTATGAAATTTTCCGGTTTAATTAATTTTTCGATTTTTGTAAAAAAAAGATAACATTACAATGGAAATACAAAAAAGGGTATCTTTCAATGTAAATACGAAAAAAATAAATATATTTCTAAAATTTAGGAGGTGGCAAAAATATCTACGGGAAAAACTGAAGAACTTCAAAGAGTAACCAGTGTTGTCAGGTTGTATATACATTTTGAATAAAAAATAGATAACTTTTGGAAAGAATTTTCTTTAATTAAGCTTTATCAACCTCAATAACACAAGGCATATCAATTTCGGGAACAATATTGGTCAATGTTTGTTGAAATCCTGTACACTAATCAGATACAAATAAAACACTAGTATCAAATAGTAAACAAATTTTATGATAAATAAGCTGTGGGTATATGACTATTTAGATTCCCCCTCCCCAAAACTTCGAAAAATCATTTTTTCTTTACTGAAATATGTCTTTTTTTGGAACTGTCATCAGAAAAAAGGAGCGGTTAAATACAATCAATATTCTCTGTCTGTACAAAAAAAAAAAAAAAAAAAAAAAAAAAAAAAAATTGACTATTTTAACATAAATACACTAGAAAGTGCAGTCATTGATTATGTACATTTTCACGGAGTTTTGCCTCAAATAGGTACCGTGTCTCTACAACTTCTTTTTATTTGACAACAGATATTTTATTTTTCCATGGTTAAAAAAGAAGTTAGGAAGAATAAGAAGAAAAGTCTGCAAATCAAGATTAGAATATTAGAAGCTACAATGATGACAGTGGTCAAATATGGCTCTGAATATGGTTCTGGGCGCTCTAAAAAGGAGGAAGATTTTCTAGATGTCTCCCAGAGAAATTCCCTACATAATATTCTGGGTACCAGGACGACTGATCGTATTTCAAACAGTATGCTGTAAGAAAAGTGTGGTTCAATCCTGCTTTCTAGGGCTACAATAAAAAGTTGAAATGACTAGGGCACGTTTTGCGGATGGTGGAGAAACTCTCCACCTTTTTTTTGTCATCTAACAAAGAACAGAGAAAAACAGCAAAGAAATATTGCTCATTTTGATTATATTACATTTTATCATCTGATGGGAAAATATACTCTTCTTAAATGGATGTCGTTTGTAATATATCAGTTAATCCGATTAAAATCGGATCAGAAAACCTCGAGGATTATAGACTGACTAGGAACTATTCCACAGACAGCAATCAGTTATTGTTTTCAGTTATAATTCACTGGTTATAAGTCAAAATAAATCAGATCCATCAATTGACCGCATGTCAAACAATTTAGAAATTTTGCACGCATCAGCATTAAATACCTACATAGACAGTATTATTATACAGAAAATAATAAACGGAAATATGAATTTTTATTGGGCAGAAAAGGCAAAGAAATTATAACAAAACTTTAACTGTTCTTTTAATGAAAAGCACAAAAACAAAATTACATATTGACAGTTATCCAAATTGATAAAATAGCTTTATTTAAACACTAACATATTTATAGGAAATAGGAAAGCTTTGGCACCTTTAGCCGAATTTATTGCTCACTAGAAACACAGCCATCTCCGCAGGCACACAACGTTCGAACCCTTATTTTGGTAAAACGCTACAGGGAAAAAATGGTACAGACAGCATTCAGCATACATATTTTAACAATTTAATCTAGCATTGTTGAATAATACTAGGGGAACGAGTTTTACTCTGTTAAAAGTAAGGCATTTTTTTTTTTTTTTTGAAACAAGCAATTTTCAAACTGCGGAGAAAAATTCTGATATAAGATGGGATTTAAATATTTTTGCATATTCATATATCTAGAAATTATTTCATAAATCAAAATTTCTATTCTATACTATAAAAATGCCATATGCTTTCTGTACAGAGATTTGAAAAGAAGCTAATCGATTATATCTCTCTGGTGAACGATTCAAAAATTAAAAGTGGTAAGCTGTTTCAATGAATGGTGAAACAAAAAGAAAAGGTAGGTTTTTTTTTCTGAGCATTCTATTTAGAAACAGATTCAGCGAGATTATTAAAATCCCTTTCAGTTAAGAAATACGTTATAGCAGCATTTATGTATTACTACTTAATTCTTTTATACACTTGGGGTACTTTTAAAACCTTCAGCTTACACTAATTCTAAGGCCCTTTTCTTAAAAAAAAATAATAATAAAAAAAAAGGTAAAAATAGAAATAAAAGCGAAAATTTACTTAATACTAAATACTTGTACGCTATTACTTTTCTTGTTCAGTCTTTCCTTCAGCTTTGCAAATATTTAAAATTTATTTATTTGCATTTCTATTCATGTTAAAGTTAAATTCATACAGTAGAGAAGGGTAACTTAGGACTAAAATCAGGAAAAAGAAGCTTATTTTCTTGTATTGTTTCTTTAAACTTATATTTACTCGAAACCATTTTTGGCGTTCGGGGGATACATCATTAAACATCAAATGGTAACTGTACTAATCTGATGATCTTCGTGTAGCGAGAGCTATACTAATCTTAATATGACGTTCAAATTTACGTCTTGGGATGTTTAATTTGGAAAACTAAAAACTTTGAACAGGAGTATGGAATTTCAGCTCTTACGACGGGAAATATCTAGCGAAAAACGAATTCTTTATTAGAAGAAATACAATGTTATTTCGAATTAGTACAGAACCAGAAGACCTAGATCAAAAGCAAGCACACATTTCGTACCTGAGCTAGTCAGTGGGACTGGAAGACCTCTCTTTACCTGGTCCAGACCAGGTAGGCTCCTGGTTCACCCAAGAAAATGGAAGAATCCAATCTTGTTTTTTTTGCAAGTATATTAAATTCGGCAAGACGTCAGACGAAGTAATATCTACCTCCAACACCGAAAAGTACTTGTAAACATAGCTTATGAAGAATTTTACAATGAAATAACATCTATCCACAAAGGTCGATAGGTAATTTCAATCCATTTTGACTGCTACCCTGCTTGACACCGTAGAAGGGACACTACTCGCTGACTCGTCCACTTTCATTTCAGACTTACTCCCGCATTCTTCTACTTCAATCGTCTCGGACTAAAATCCTTTGCATTTTCAATGCTTTTCCCTGATACGTTTGCCCCTGATGTTCCTGACGGAATTTTCTAATCTGCGGGCTTAAGTGACATCCAATAAATCTTTTCTGACGTTGTCAGTACACTCTTTCGGAATTTGCTGGCCTTGAAGTGAGTGGTCTTGATGGACTCTGGATTACAATAAGCATCTGGAGCATGATAGTATATATATATATATATATATATATATATATATATATATATATATATATATATATATATATATACTGTATATATACATATACATATACTTTTACTTCTGCTCCATACAGACCAGCATAATTTCCTAAAATAAAACAAACCATATTTTCTTGCGACGCTCTATTTTTTCCCTCATACCAAACATTACAATCCCTTTTTCTACCCCCCCTGGTTGCCAACTGACTTCTATCCAAAGAGGAAACAGGAGTAGGACAGAAATAATAAAGAAATGCTAAAATATACACAGTAGGCAAACATAGCAGAACAGATAAGCTTGATTTGAACCTCCCTGGGATCATCAGATTCTCAATGGTCCCAAAGATCTGAACATCCTAAAGATCTCAAGATCTTTAAGTTGCCAGGAAAGAAAGTATGAGTGAGAGGCACAGCTGGCATAATTTTTTTTTCAGGAAAGGTCTCTTAAAGATCTTTATGTCCAAATGAGCTGATCTAAAGGTCCTAAAGATCCGATCAGCGAACATCAACGCAAATTTAAAACATTGATTATTGCATAACACTGAAATCAGGACTGTCAAAAGTCAATGGTAACTTTGAACACATGTTCGAAGTTACCCCGCAAAAACGAAGTACTCGCAGGAAACAATGAACACTATTGCAGGACTATGAGCAATGAGCACTATGTAACAATGAGTTACAGGGTACAGTTTTGGACAGCTCAAATTCTCTTGCAAATAACTAGCTAAATTTTACTAGGTATGGCAACCATGGCGAAAATTACCAACTAATTCAGAAGCCACCTACCAATAATCCAGCGAAAATTCACATCGAGCGGTTCCACTGTTGTCAAAAAGAGTGCTGATTGTCCCTTACTGACTTCGATCAAAATTACCTTTAACTTTCAAAGTTAGCCTAAAACCAACGATCATCAGCCCAGCTCTCCGTTTTATTTTGTAACGTTGTTTATTTTGTATTGTAATAGGTAAATAAATTTCACCATTCATTCACTTACCTCACAAAAGAGAAAATCTCTTCGTCTACGTAGGGAAAGCTGATTTCACCATACTGAGCAGAGGCCATCTCCCGAATTTTTACAAGCTCTCTATATACTTTAAGATGAGATTCTGAAGCTGCGTCTTGAGCTGCCACATTGACGTTTGGATAATTTCCATTAACAGCCAACCAAGGTTCGACTTCACTGAAACCTTAAAAATAGATGGTAAGAAATATGTACTCTTCATCTTTCCTTTAGAATAGCACCAACTGGTCACAAGACCATGCAGCTTCATTTTTCCACAACAAACCTGACGTTTTATGTCATCTGCACCTATAAATTTCAAGAAATTTATAGAAACGAATGAGCAATTTCTGATCCCTCCTTCACTTTCCTTATCTTTACTTGGCTATATATATATATATATATATATATATATATATATATATATATATATATATATATATATATATATATATATATATATATATATAAATAAAAACAGCTAAGAAGAAAAATCCTTCGATCAAAAATCAACTGTGGACTATATATTAAAATAGGATATTTACCTTAAAATAGGTAGCTTGATTGAGAATGACGACAATGTGATAGCAGAGCTTTATAAACCATTAAAACATATTTCCCTCTCAAAATTATTCTCTTTTTTTACTTGAGTAAAAAAACTTACTAAAGAGCGCTAAGTAATTTGCTAAATGAATTTCAAACACAGCTTGAATTGGAATTAATTACTAACATGAAGCTTTCATTATTCAATTTATAGGTGGACTAATATTCTTATTTTTATTAATAATATCGATATTTTAATTATTAAAACATACTGCTACAACTAATAGCTCACTGTAGCACTGAGCCGCCAGAAGCCACAAAAGCTACACACCTCCTCCATTCCAATGAAGTTCTCTCTTTAAACCTTCCCATTTCCCTTAAATCATTCCTTATGGCAAAGATTAAATCTTATTTTAACACGAGGTACGATAATATAACTATTAATGATAATAATAAATTATTTTATTATATAGTAATATTATTATAATTAACATTACTGTTAATTATACATTTGCATTCTTGTAGCCCGTGTAGATACATATAACTTTTAGTACAGATGGCTGCCCCCATCTATATATTAATACGACCAGGTGGTTATATAAGCGGCATTAATGCGATTTGAAATTCAAATTGAAAAACAGGTTTATCAAATGCAAAGAATGAAAATAATTCTTTTACACCGCAATGGTTGGAGTCAAATATGCATCCCAACTTTGACTTTTTCAGATCTGTGTATTTTAAGAATGTTGAGGAGTTAAAATTTTCCTTAGAAGAATAACAAATTGTCTTCTATGATTAACAAATAAGATGTCGCAAAATACAAAAAAAGCCACGAAGACGTCAAATCATGTCATAGAAACGGTCTTTTGAATGGGAAATAGGGGCATCTCATATAAGTTTGCTTGACATTTTCTTCCCAAATGAAACTGAGCAATGACCAATGATCAATCAGCCACTGACCAACGACCAATGAACCTGACCTATTAGGCAAGAAAGGAAAATAGGGACCACTCCAACCAAATATTGAATGCATTTTGCTTGGTCTTCAAGATTTGAGGTGGGAGATTGGGATAAAGCTTTTTGGGCCGTGGCGATTCCAATGTATACTTGGAATCGGAAATGGAATTTTTCTCACATTAAACACAGCCTTTGATTTTATTAAAATTTTCGGTAGCTATGGCCCAGGGATCACTCTTTAATGTATTGCGGCTATCGCTAAGACCGTGGATTTAATATTTTTTGTAGTTTCGGGATCAGTTAAAAGAAGTCCACGAAATATTTTAACCCAGCCCTCATTTTCCAGTCCCTACATAAGATATAACTCAAGAAACAGAGGAGGGAGGTGAGACATTTAAAAAGGGGGCAAGTGTTCGATCGTAGAAAATGTCAGTGTATTCATTAAACGTTGGAAAGACACTCAATACCTTGTAAGTTTGGAGAGTCTGAGGCGACAATGAATTTAAGACCCAAGCCAAAGAGGTGCACCCTTAATTAAGTAAATCCCTTGGATTTAATGTTAAACTCACCAGCATTTGTCTCATTGGACCACTGCATAGGAGTTCTGAATCCATTCCTGTTTCCTCTATCAATAAATTTCGAATCAGGACTGTCCTCCATTCCAATCTCTTCTCCATAGTAATTAATCGGAGTTCCTGGTAAAAGCATGGCAATCATGTTCATTGAATCAGAAAGATTTTCTCCTACTCTAGTTGCAACACGGGATCTGTCATGATTCCCCAACTATAAATGAAATGAAGAGGATCTTTAACAATAGTCTCAATTAGCCAATCAACCAAAACTAAGTAGACTATCTCTTAGTTGACCACTTCAGACAAATTGAATTTGAAAAGGATAACTAATAATCAGCAGAATAACTTAAAAAAGGAAGACACCATACTTGAGAATAAGATTTCTTCTCGAAACGGACTTTTCCTGACATTTACAATTTTTGGACGACAAAAACTTAGCAAAAAATTTCGCTTTTTACTTTACACCACTAATCGAAGTCCATCTAGAAAAAAAAAGAAATAAAATCTCCTAGTTTTTCTTAAAGAAAACCTCTAATCCCCCCTTAAAAATTATCTCCATCCATAAAGATTTGCATCATTAAAGAGCTATTTCAAATTCACACACACACCCCCCTCCTCCAAAAAAACAACAAATTTAATGTCTTATCCAGCTGCATCATCTTATCGTAATGCTGTTTCCTAGACTTACACATAAACATGTATGTTTCAGAATCCTATCTAATAGCAGTCAATAGCTTTTGTTCTCCGATTTCACGATTTCACAATCTTTGTCTTCTCCTTAGTAGTCTTTTTTCCCTTTTCTTCATGCCTAATTACTTTTAATTATTTTTATTATTGTTAAATACTACTGCTTAATAGCTTTCATTATTGCTATACTATTGTACTGCAGCTTAATTTTACTATTGTTGACAATAGTAATACTTTTTGGAGTATTTTCTATTGTTAGTAAACAATACTTATGTTAGTAAAGTGAACATAGCAAACAATAATAAGTAAACATAGGAAGTAGTAAGTAAATAGCATGTAAACAATACTTTTGTTAGTATAGTACTACTCAAAATACTTTTGGAGACCAAAGCCCACTGCCTATATGTTGAAAAAAAAGTGAGCTCATTTCAGAACCCAGGCATCACTGTAGAATGCCTGAAATAGTGGCTGAAACTTCTCTCCTAGTTTGAAGCAAGACACCGGTTCGTAGTCTCTGAATTCTGTTAATTTTCAACCACAACTTAGCCGATCTTGACACGAGGAAGACTCTCCAGTGTTTTGACTTGTACGATTATAGTTGTTTATATGTTATTTTTATGTTTTAACTACAAATGTTACTACTAATGCTACAACTAACAAACTCACTGCAGCACCAACTGACCTGAGACCAACACAGCTACACATGCTCCTCTTCCACCCCAATCTATTCAAATCATCCCTCTTTACACCCTCCCAAGACGTTTCTATTTTCAGCCAATCTTTCCATATAATATCCTCCCATCCCATTCGAGGACAACCTGCTTTTTACTTTGACCCTACACGGTGGGCCGACCAGGACAATCTGTCACCCTTCCTCCGCAGAATGCCATAATCATCTCTACCTTTATCTCATTATAGCCCTAGAAAGCGGAATTCAACCGCATTTTTCGCAGAACTTACTGTTTGAGATACGGTGAGTTAGTCAGGAAACCAAAAACAGTCTGTAGACAATTTCTCTAAAAAATATTTAGTAACAAATGTTAATCAGATTTTATTGTTCAAAACTATAAATTTTCTATATAAATTTCTATAACAAGTATCAGTTCAACACTGCGACAATTTCAAAAGACCTGCTCTACAGTACTACATTAGTTTAAAAAATGGGTTTTGTAGCTGAGTCTACAGCTTTACAATCTCCTCAGTGGTCTTTCCTATCTTCTGCGATGATGAAAAGAAAATATTGGGATGATTTGATCCTTTGCTTGAAATTTCTTTTTGTCTTGTAATTTCTCCAAATAAAAAGTGATAAAACCCAGATGAAAAACCCTTACTTATAATATCCTTTAAGCACCTAGCGTACCATCCTAAATTCCTATTCTTTTCATCAAATTTTCAATAAAAAAGGGTTGACTTTTTTTTACCAAGCTTGCACCACAAAAGATATAAAATCGACAGAGCCCATACTCAGTACTTAACAAGCTTTGCACAACATAAGTGGCTAAACTTCCACTGCAACTGACCGGTAAGGATGGTTTAAAAACTATTGAGATCACGATGTTGCTTTAGAACAAGACAAATTACTCCTTAAATTCGAATTCAGCCAAAAATCTAATATGTCGTAACGCATCACTTTTCAGCCTTCGGGTCTGGCCTTCAGGTGAAAAAGCACGTTTGTGAATGGAAAAAGGATAATAAAAAAGGCTCATTAGCAGTCTACATATTCATATAATTTTCACGCAATTCGTAATATGTTGCTAATACAACTTTTGTCATTCTCATTCAATTGTGCCTTTTGTGCATAGCTATTAAATTGCAATATAAGCACTGTCTGTTACACAACCTTTTCACACTTCTATATGCAATTGTCCACGAATCCAATGTGCCAATAAAAAACGAAAAGAAAAAAGGCGCAATTATTTTTATGGGTTCTTATACTGCAAAAAACATATTTATTGCGTTCTTTATCGCGTGGCTATATTGAAAGAGGCTTCAACGAGATTGGCTGTACTTGCTTTGCTAAATTTTGAACACCGAATTGTTAAGTGAAAAAATATTTCACTTGAAAATATTTAAAAATCCGATTAATTCTTTCTGATTCAGATAATTGTCTGTTTAGGTGTCAGCGGTTGTATACAATTTGGAGTAGGTGTTTAAAAACTAAATAATCTACAAAAAACGAGGGAAGAGGAAGAAGCGTTTTTTTAGTTCCGAAGGCGAGTCCTTCGCTATAATCTATAGGGCATCCAGATTAGAAACACAGGCAAAGTTGCCAACTCAAGACACGTGTTGGAGGAGGGGAGGAGTATGGACATTTCCAACCTTTTTTATGAAGATACCAATGTTTTCAAAATGATACATTTTAGGTCGTTTTTTTTTTGCTTTTTATAATGAAAACACCAAAAAATTGATCTTTCGAAATTTTGGGAAGATGATCCCCTCCCCACCTAGGAGGAGAAAGTCAAAAGGAGAGACAAGATTTAGAAAAAAAGATGCAGCAATCCTGTCTCTACACATGTTCTTCACATCATTATCAAACCTGTTCTCCTCCCAGTTTTCAAAAAAATTTTGGTGACCAAATCGCTTTGTTATCAATCTCTTCGACAACTAAGCCTCGTCAGATTTTTGGTTCTCTTATTGTAGCAAGGGGTTGGGGTTATAAATAAATAATTGAATAACTTATTATGACCTGTTGGGGTATGATTTTATTGTTAAAATTGAATGTGCCAATTAGGATGCGCGATTTGAATTAGTCGCTTGAGAATTTATTTACTCTTGTATTATTTTAGTGTATTTTAGTGTGCGACTGTTACTACTGATTTTTTTTTGTTTAAGAAATGTATCTCTCTAAATATTTCTCTTGCAAGGATTTATTTTTCTTCTTTGTAAGCCGTTTGTCTTTGTAACTTTTATTGATTTCATTTTTAAATTTATACTCTTCCCTTATTCATTTTTCTACTTTCTTTTCACTCTCGCAGAATTTCTGCTAAACTTTGCGCTACAAATCTTTCTTAGAACATTAACTTTGGTACAAGCCTCAGTGCAGCTCAGTAGTCAAATGTTCAAACTTTGCTCGCCTTGTAGGTTTAGTAGCGTAATGTACTAATAGTTTAGAATAGATAAATTAGACTTTTCAAGTGCTGTTTTTTTTTTTACATCATCACATGAATTCGCCAACTTTGTTTGCTAGTGACGCTCTGTTTATTTCATTACATCAATACTATTGTTAAAATCTTCTACTTAGTTGAACATTTTACTAGTTTTCCTACAGATTTCTATATTTCCCATACAATTAACCTATTCTGGCACTTTTGACGGAAAGTATCATCCAGCTAGGCCGAATTTTTTAACTTTATTTCAATTCGTTACATCGAGAAAACTGAAATGAAAATTTCAGCCAATTTTTGACATACATTTTATACTGACCTGAGTGCTTTGATTTTTTTTTGTTTTAGAAACAAAACAAGAAACGAAATTTTCCACTCAGGTAGGCACATGTGCTCTGTTACTAGCTATTCAAGTTAAGTAAAAAATAAACTGCAGACGTTTATTTCCAGTCATATATTATCAAACTGCAACGAAGCCTGAAGAAAAACATTTGCTGATGCGTAGCAGGGATTTAATTCTGATTCACGTTTTCCAGTATTTATGTATTTAGTAGTAACTGTTGAAGACTTACCACCCAGTTAGGCCACATGGATTCTGGCAGCAGCTTTTCCAAATATGCTGAGATAAACTGTTGAAGTTTATTTCCAGTCATGTCAGAATCAGTAACTTCAGTAAATCCCAAATTCATCGGCATTTGAGCGATCATTTCTCCATTGTTCTTGTAATATTTGGCTAAATCATCAAGATCAACATAACCTTCTGTCATCAAAATGCTAAAAAATTAATGAGTTTCAGTGAAGAATTTATGTACATTAACAAGTAGAGCATATCATTCTAATTACACTGCTCTCGCAAACTTGAGAGGCCATCCCAAGACGAAACACAAGGTTTAATCGTACTAAAAATAAAACAGCATATCTCAGATTCTCATCATTTTATAAGAGAGAAAATTAATAAAATTTAAAAAAATATGAAAAAAAACGTTAAAAGATTTCAGTAGAGACACTTCTTTGCCTCGATTAATTATAATAATAAACAAAAGAAAAAAAACTGGGCTCAAGTAGGGAAAATTCTCCGTGGGGAGGATTTTCTGTGGAGTGAAGTTCAAATACATTTGAACTTACAAATACGATCGTCATTTATACACGGGAGGATTTTCCACGGGTAATTTTCCGCTAAGCGAGGGAGGGGGGAATTTTCCGCTGAGCGAGGGGAGAATTTTCCTGTGGTATCTTCTGACTCTCTAATGGATTTTTCCATAAGGGAAAATTTTTCAAACGCTTAGAAATTTAACAAGAGCTAAGAGCTCATATGGCACTTGTGATGAGGTCAGAAGAGCCAAGAGCTCATATGGCATGAGCTCTAACAAAATTCTAAGAATCAATAGATAGATTCAAAAGGAAAATCAGAGGCTTAATGCCGGTCGGGATTAAGAGCTCTGAGACACGAGGTCCTTCTAAATATTAAAATTCATTAAGATTCGATGACCCATTCAAACGTTAGAAATACCAAATTTTTTCTAATTTTTCCTCTCCCTTCAGCCCCCCAGATGGTCGAATCGGGAAAAACGACGTTATCAAGTCAATTTGTGTAGGTCCCAGACACGCCTACAAATTTTAACGTACTATCACGTCCAGAAGCACCGAACTTGCCAAAGCACTGGACCCCCCTAACTCCCCCAAAGAGAGTGGATCCAGTCCGATTACGTCAACTACGTATCTACGACATTTGCTTATTCTACCCACCAAGTTTCATCCGGATCCCACCACTCTGAGCGTTTTCCAAGATTTCCAACCTAGGACTTGTGCTTATTTTTACCACCAAAATTCATACCGATCCCTTCACTCTAAGCGTTTTCCAAGATTTAAGGCTCCACCCCCCCCCCCAATTCCCCCAATGGCACCGGATCCGGTCTGGATTTAAAATAAAGCTCTGAGACAAAATATCCTTCTAAATATCAAATTTCATTAAGATCTGATCATCCGTTCGTAAGTTAAAAATACCTAATTTTTCCAAATTAACCGTCCCCCCAGTCCCCCCAGTCCCCCCCCCCCAGATGGTCGAATCAGAAAAACGACTATTTATAATTTAATATCGTCTGGTCGCTGACATGCCTGCCAAATTTCATCGTCTAAGCTTATCTGGAAGTACCCAAACTAGCAAAACCAGGACAGGCAGACAGACAAACAGACAGATAGACCGACAGAATTTGCGACCGCAATATGTCAATTGGTAAATACGAAGTGCCATAAAAATGTAATCTTTATCAATATGCAGGGCAATATCCACAAAATTTCCTTTTTATTAATCTCGGCAACTGATCGCAGTAATGTACGATGGAGTCTGATATAAACAGCGTAAGATTGTCTTAAGCAGCGAGAAACATTTACATCCCGATCAAGGCCGGCTCATCCTATTATCCACCGTTATAGTCCATATATCCGATAATTCCACTGCTGAAAAAAGAAACGGTTGGTTTAACTCGTTAACGAAGTCTTTCTTGCTTTCACCATTAGTTTCTTAAAAAGCATGAGACACGCCCTTTCGTTTGGATAAAACAAAATAATTCTTTATTTAGAAAGTATACATTCAGATTATGTTAAAGTTAGCTGCAAATGCCATTTAGAGGGAATAGACTTCTCGAAGATTTTATGCGTAAAAACCATAATATATTAAAAGCTAGTTTAATAGACTAGGATACCGAATCCCTAATTTATGAGAAACGACCTCCTAGCAGAATCTCCAGAAAGCCATATTGCGGCGCAGGGAGAACTACCACAATAGCTGCAAGGCGATCTCATTTAACAATCCATTACATAAGTAAGCTTATATTAAGCTTTGATGTTAGTCGCCTGAAAAAAAAAAACAAAAAACATTGGGCTGCCCGAATTTTTAAGGAATAAGCACTTGAAAAAAAAAACTTCAATTGCAGCTAGTGATTACTCAATAAATGGGCCTTATTGAATTGATGTTCAAGTTTCTATATTTCCAATAAAAAAGGTAATTTATCGCTGACTCCGAGCAAAGGCAGTCTTCAAAAAACCATTACTGGACTCCCTTAATATACATCTGAGCCATTTTATGCTTGAGAAAGATAATTGTCTAGACTAATGAAAATTCATGGTGTAATTGGTCGTGTATCATTCACCAAAAGCCTTGCTACAAAAAAGGTTAATCCAAAGCTTGAGGCTTTTTAGGAGTGTGATAAAAAAGCAAGGATTACTTATCTGCCTAACTGCGATCAGTCGTGACACATTTGGGAACAACGAACTATTGCAACCTTTCTAAAACCGGTGTGACAATAAAAAATATCTTTTAAAAATATTTAAGTGCAAAATGTATCAAACTAACCTAAAAAAAATTTATATGTTTTTGGAGTCTCTCGTATATCAAACTACACCTAAAAAAATTGTATATGTTTTTGGAGTCTCTCATGTATCAAACTACACCTGAAATTTTTTTTTATGTTTCTGTAGTCTCTCATGTATCAAACTACAATTAAAATTTGTTGCATGTTTATAAAATTTTTATCTGTCCGTTTTGAAATCACACAATAATATAAAAGAGTATCTAACATAAAATATTGCATATATACAAACAAAAAAGCCATAAACACGAAAGATTCTTAAATGAACTTTAACGTATACAGTTAGAATAAATAACTCCCAAGGAATAAATTCACAACTAACCTGCTTGAGCTATAAAAAAGTATAATTGTTTTACTCTTACTTAACACACATTTTCCCACCTAAGCAATATTCGCATGTAACGCTATTTTAGCTGCCGACCAAGGCAATTTTAATTGCTCAGTCAAACAATTTATGGAGTTGACCAAATCCAATTTCATTGAGCAAGTATATAATCTATTTACCACGACAGAATCCGTTCAAAAATTTATGAACAATTTCAAATTATAAAATTTAAACTAATTTAATTACAAATAAATATATTTATCAATTAATAATATTAAATGTAACTTATAAATAATTACAGACAGTTATTTTGGCAAACTTCTTTCGTTATTTTACAAGCTACCGGCAAAGATTTCTTAAGGTTTCATCTACACATAAACACTCCGTTTTGAAATCTACTTCTATTTCAGACCGCCATGGAAAAAGTGCTACTTAGCAGTTTTCTAATTTGTTGGCAGATTCTCTGGAAATACCATTTTTGAAACACTTTTTGCTCACAAAAAAGCTACCAAAACACAAGTTGTGCTGCTAAAGTGTTGGCAGCTTTTGGAGTTCTGTCAAATTCTGCTACTGGCAGCTTTGGAACTTTGTCCGTACCTGATTTCAGAGCACTGTTGCCACACTCTTAGATGCACGGTGCCTGGCGACATCTATTGGCTCTCTACCTGCTCTCACATTGCAATACTTTTTTCCGTAGGCTATTATATGGTGTATATTCAGGTAATATAGCTACACAAAATTATGTAAATTTACGTTTCAATATTTTAATCTAATAATAGTAGGTTCTATTATATAAGAGACAATAGTAATAATAATAACTAATAAATATTATTATTATATTATTATTATATATTATTAATACTAATAATAGTAAGAGACAATCCAAAGCGAACATTATGACAATTAAAATTACAGATTGATACAATTCATGATATTGCCTATCCAGTAATTTTGCTACAATAACCGTTCATGAATCTTATGTCTTAGTCCTTGTACATACGCTTACCTGGGGCGTAATTTGCTATGGAGCAACGAGGATAGGGGGAGGGGGGACTCCTCCATCAAGACCCCAGTTTGCACTCCCCCAGCTGAAATTCAGTGTCTGCAAAAATCTTATCAAAACTAAGATAAGCCAGCATAATACAAGCATTTAAAGAAACAGGAGAGTTTTTTGGTATATCTTTGCCTCATGAAGCTGTATGGTTCATTTTTTCATTTTTCACTGTTATTTTCGCTTGATTTCCTTGGGAGGGCAACGTTGTCCCCCCCATGGATTTTGACGGAATTACGGTACTGTTGCTGATCGCCAGGTCAAAAACAATCAAACAGTTCGTGGTAACGAACTGTAGTAAGGAGCGACCCGGCTCAATAATAACCAAAACTCTAAAAAAATGGTATTTTGATATCAATAGCTACATCAAAGGCATCGCATTTTAATGCTGATTTGAAATATATATGTTAATCAAGTTTAGTCTTACCCATGAAAAGTTACGAGCCTGAGAAAATTTGCCTTATTCCAGAAAATAGGGGGAAACAACCCCTAAAAGTCATAGAATCTTAACGAAAATCACAAACATCAGATTCAGCGTATCAGAGAACCCTATTGTAGAAGTTTTAAGCCCCTATCTACAAAAATGTGGAATTTTGTATTTTTTTGCCAGAAGGCAGATCACGGATACGTGTTTATTTGTTTTTTTTTCCCAGCGGTGATCATATTGACCCAGTGGTCCTAGAATGTTGCAAGAGGGCTCATTCTAACGGAAATGAAAAGTTCTAGTGCCCTTTTTAAGTGAAAAAAAATTGGAGGGCACCTAGGCCCCTTCCCACGCTAATTATTTTCCCAAAGTCACCAGATCAAAATTCTGAGATAGCCATTTTATTCAGCGCAGTCAAAAAACCTTATAGCTATGTCTTTGGGGACGACTTACTCCCCCGCAGTCCCCGCGGGAGGGGCCACAAGTTACAAACTTTGACCAGTGCTTACATATAGTAACAGTTATTTGGAAGTGTATAGACGTTTCCAGGGGGATTTTTAGGTTGGGGGGGGTTGAGAAGAGGGAGATATGTTGGGGGAACTTTCCTTGGAGGAATTTGTCATGGGGGAAGAAAACTTTCATGAAGGGAGCGCAGGACTATCTAGCATTATTTAAAAAATACAATGAAAAATAAATATGAAAAGTTTCTTCAACTGAAAGTCAGGAGAAGCATAAAAATTTAAAACGAACAGAAATTAATACGCATATGATGGGCTCACCTCCTCCTAATACCTCGCTCTTTTTAAAGCTAAAGTATTTTTAGTAATTTCAACTATTTATTCTACGGCTTCTGTGATTCAGGGGTCATTCTTAAGAAATTGGAACAAAATTTAAGCTTTAGTGCAAAGAGCGAGGTTCTGACGAGGGGCGAACCCCTTCGTATACGTAATAAAAACATAAGAATACAGAAGTTCGCTACGTAAGCTAATTTTTAAGTTAAGTTTATCTTTTACTAATAAAAACCTTTGTAAAAAAATTGAAAGTTCTAGTTGCCTCATTAAGTAACCAAAAATCGGAGGGCAACTAGGCCTCCTCCGCTCCTTTTTTTCTCAAAATCATTCAATCAAAACTATGAGAAAGCCATTTAGCAAAAAAATAAATATGCGAATTTCGTTTTAATTATTTATCTGCGGAGAGCCAAAATCAAAACATGCATTGATTCAAAAATGTTCAGAAATTAAATAAAAAAAACAAGTTTTTTAACGGAAAGTAAGGAGCGACAATAAAAATTAAAACGAACAGAAATTGCTATAAGTTCTAATGTCGCTCCTTACTTTCCGTTAAAAAAACTTGTTTTTTTTTATTTAATACTATAAGCATCTAGACTAAATAAGCGAAAAAATCGTTGAAATATGGTTTGTCTTATTTCTTTTGAAAGCGGAACAGTCTTCGATTACTATCTTGTCTTTTGAAATGAGCCTCAAGCGTTTTTAATAGGGAGATAGGAAGTATTCTAAAGCATTCTATATAACAAAACGAGAAAAAAAAGGACATGTAGAAAAACTAAGGTGGTTTACTGGGACAGACAGTAAAAAAGAAGAAAAAAAAAGTGCAAATATCTCAGCCGAAACCTCTGCTCATTCGTCTTCAGAGCAGAAAGAAATTAGAGAAGAAGATAAAATCCCGTGACACATTAAAAAGGTTAAGCACTTTCTGAAGTAACTGTGGAAAGACAACTGAATGAAAAACACGACATTGAATGGCAGAAACAAAATTTTCAACTGAGAATTTATCCTACGTAAGGTTTTTTGAACGATTATCTCTATCGTTACGATTATCTCTAGTTTTTTGAACGATTATCTAGACTTGGTAATACCGAAATTTTCGTTGGTTTACCAGATTCAGTGATGTGAAAAAAAAAATCGAAGTTAATAGAAGCTTTCCTTTATTGATTGAACATAAATACCGTAAGAACAGCTATATGGTTGGAAAACCGTTATATTTCTTTAAATCCTGAACAACCAGAAAGTTTTCAGGAAAGTTTTTTTTTTTTTAATGCATTGTGCTATGCTCTTTAAATCCCTTAGCACGGCATACATTCAGAAAAAAGTAAGTATAACTTACCGTTCCATCCCATCCTTGCTTGAGTAATCATCCAGAACTTCTCTTATCTGGAGCAAGAAAGCATATACTTCAGGAAGGTTAAATGTGTGATTATTACTAAGCTGACCATTGGGTAGATCGATTTCATTTTCCAAAGCTTCACTTTCAAAGAGGAACGGGGCTGCATTGACCCTTAAACCAGCAATACCTCTATCAAGCCAAAAGCGAGCCACTTTCTATGATATGAAAAATGGTGTTGTTACTCATATTTTATCAAGTCTAATAATAACAGGACTAAATTAAGGATAGGAAATAATAATGAGCATTTAATTCAAAGCATGGAAATATTTGAGATTATCATATAATTACTAGGGCTAAAGATTCAGTAATAATGTTCACTTTCTACAAAATTTTAAATGGAACTATTTACACATATGGAAATTTTTCCTCTGTATGCACAAGGTTGTGTATATAGATGCCCAAAGCTTCATTACCCCGGGGTGGAGGAGCTGGCTCTTTGAGCCATTGTCTTACAAACAACCCATCCTTCAATCCTCGGTATATCTTCTGAATAACCAGCTCAATCCTTAACTAGTTTGTATCTTTGCTTACCTATATGCATAACTGCATTAAACATATTAAGGAGCATAATTGTTATATTTAATCTTTTCTAAATATTTCTTGTGCTTTACCTTTAGGGTGGCACGGGGGGGGGGGTGAGCCTTTTTTTATAATAAGGTAAAATGAAAGAGACAGGCCTTAGTAAATTAATAAAACCGTGAAGAAAGAAATATGAGGATATTTCCAGGCAGTGGAAAAAGAAAGGATGAATATGCCGTCAAAAAAGTGGAAAAAGAAAGGATGAATTTATCTCGGTCGAGACGGTCGGCCGTGCGAAAGAGTAACAATACATACAGATATATTTTCGACGTAACATCTAAGATTAGGTACCCTTTTCTCAGACCACGCTGCCTTTCTACGACGAACAAATAAATGTTCAAGTGGGGATAAATCCATTTATTTAGAAGCGAAAACAGGTACAAAAGTCTACAGATTTCGATCACATTTATAGCGATTGTCATCATTAGAAATACAGAAATAAATGGACTTCTCCCCATTTATCGAACGTTTATTTGTTAATATACAGTTAAAATTCCTAAGGACAAAGTAAATCAGAACGAACCTCAAAACACTCAATTTAAAACACAAAAAAGACCCTCTCGAAGCAACGGTGAAAGAGTAATTAAATAAAATCATCAAACCTTGACGGTCGATCGAGTTTGTTGAGGACAGTCGGGCGGAGATCATGACTGAAATATCTAAGTATTTATCTTGTTTTTTTACTGGCCAGATTCATTGATGTAAAAAAAATCGAAATTAATAGAAGCTTTCCTTTATTGGTTGAACATAAATACCGTAAGAACAGCTTCAAGGTTGGAAAACCGTCCTGTTTCTTTCCTCTTCACGATTTTCTTTCATTTTTTCATGCATAGCCAGTGAGGTCTTTGGAATTATTTTATTTGAACAAACCTTTCAATGCTAAGAGGATTTGAAAAATAGTATTCAACATTAAAGTTGAAAAAAAGCTGCTGCTTTTAGTAACTTAAACTTGAAAAATTACTAATTAAGCAATCAAATTAAGTATTCATATTAAGTTTCCGATTATAATAATGTATTTTTTGCTACGTTCATGAATTCCTAGTACATAAGATAGCACAAACTTTTTGAAGAATTGAAAAACTTGTTAACTCTACATTCAAGAAATCAGCTTTTTTTTTCCCATCTTGTTATAATTCTATAACATTCTGGATTATATTGGCTGAGCAAGCAGAAGCTCAATTTGTTATGAACAGGGGGGTTAACTGTCTCTCTCAGACCTTGGTTTACCACCATCGCCCCTTCCTGACCCGTTCCCTCCCCAGCTGAAATTTAGTCTCCTCAAAAATCTACGGACAAAAGTTTTGGCTTTCTTGTTTATGGTACTATATGACTCATTTTACAGTTTTCACTTGATTTGGGAAAACTGGCAACAGCCAAGACTGTTCCTGAAAGAATTTTGTGCTTCGTAACATGCAAACGGATACGGTTCGCGACTCATCATGTTTCAACTAGAAGAATTTGTCAGGTCTACGCTTAAGAACTCAGCTTCTACGCAGAGCATTGAATAAGAAAATTTACATTATCTGGAAATCAATACGATGTCAGAAAGAAAACTACGTTAATAGATCTTATTTACTGATTCAGAACAATTATTCTATGGTGATGTGTTAATGCGACGGAAGTAAATAAAAAGTAGTCAAAACATTTGATGGAAAGACTCCAAGAATGAAGTCAACCAAATAAGGCATCTGATAAACAAGACGAAAATGAAAAGATGATATTAATAGATGAAACGTAAAATCCTTCTGTATTATAAATTTATATTTTCAAGTGATGATTGTCAAGCATTCCCACTAGAAATATTTAAGAACAAAAGAAATATTTCAAGTTATTACAATTTATTTCAAATTCAATAATGACCAAAAATGTACTGAAAATACATTCGCAAAATCAATCAACTATATATGATTAAAATACCTATTTTTCACCATTGCCCTATATTTTATATATATAAATTTGTATAAAAGAAGAAGAAAAAAGAATCAATCACAAAAGAAGAATCTATAAGACAAGCAACATAGAAGACCGATCAAACACTGCTAATTTGATTATAAACCACCGATCATTTTATGGAAGAGATTCAATTTCAATTTTTCTATTTCCGTACCTGAGGAAAAACACGGGAAGCGTCGGGTAATTTGTCCCCGACGGTTCCAGGAGTTTACCCCCCCCCCGTGGAAAATAAGGCTTTCCAACTGAAAATCTTATTTGAGTTTTGATTTTATTTCCGCAGTGAGAAGGAATTTTGGTACTTGTGTATGATTCACCACACACTCAAGTTTAGGCTGTGTAAAACTCGAGAACAAACCGGTTTCTTCATTAGTTTCTTTCAGCTTAGAGGGAGACAAGACAAAGATAAGTGACAGAATATAAGGGAAAATATATATTTGGACTATATATTTGCACATAAGACGGGGAGGGGAGTAAAGTATGTAGACAGTTTGAAGTAAAAAAAAAAAAAAACAATTCTTACTTCATAATATGCAGAATAATTGTATTTAACATATTTTGAACAAATTAAGATACCGGTTTATCCTCGAGTTTTATGCATCATGAACTTGAGTGAGTGGCACATAATACACAAGTACCAAATTCCAGCCCCTATGAAAAAAAAATAAACTAAAATAATATTCTCAAATTTGGAAAGCCTTATTTTCCACAGGGGGGGGGGGGGTAGACGCCAACCACCGTCACCAAAATCGTAGAGCACTCCCGGCCGAAGGCATAGAATCAGGAGTCCAGTATCTATGCTGCGCGGACCGTTGGTCAGCCTAAGGAAAAAATTATCTCATTTCCTTATATGCTTGAATATCAATATGTTAGTGTTAGTCGGATTAGCACTTAAAAAAGTGTTTTTATTTCATTATCAGGTCCTTATTTTTGGGAAATATCTTCACGAATCTTCTGTAATACAAACAACAACATAAAGCAATTCGTCTTTTTCCTGTGCATTCCTAAACGAATAGGCGAAACGAGCTGAAACTTGGCCTCTTTGAATCTCTCTGGTAGGAGAAGATCAAAAACGGCATTATTTTACTGGCTAAAACAAGTTTTTTCATTAGAGCTCCGTTTTCAGGCCATCCACATCCAATACGGAATTTGACATGAGCTGTGCAGATTATCGTTTTGAGTGCTGTATTCAACCCGGGTTTGGGTCTTCTCAGACCCCGTGTTCAACCATGCTATTATTATTTAGTTAAGAATTAACGACGCTTCTTGACTACTAAGGTCCCTGCGTCGGCCCTGCAGTGCATTCCTGCAACGTGATTCGATCTCTGGGTCCCGTATTACCAAGCTAAGGTCAAATCCACTGCACCACCACAGGACCGTGTTCAACCATGCTATTCTGGCACGTTACAATTTTGAAGAACCCGCGTCCAACACGCTTGGAACTCACAAGATGAAAACGCTTTGATGTTTGGCTGTGTTAAATACGGAGAAACTGAAAACGACTTTTGTCAAACCCGTGCAAAAAAATGCTTCAAACCTGGTACCTGAAAACACAACTTAGGTAAGTTGGCTAAAAGAAATATTGACGTAAAACCGATGAAAGGAGATCAGATTCTTTCAAAAAAAAAAAAAAAAAAAAAAAAAAAAGAACACAGCAATATTACCCAAACTAGTCGGTAAGATCCTTTGTCCCCTTCCCTCAAATATTTTGCTCGTGACACCTCTGGACCTCAGTACAAAAAAAAAATATAAAATAAAAATAACCCGGAAAGAACGCTCGAGCGAATGACATTTTAAAATTGAGGATTATTTAAGAAAATATATACTCTTAGTGACCCAGTGCATAGTAAATTTATTACAATTTTTTGAATCCAAAATTCGCTGACAGTTCTAGGGCTAAAAGAACGATAAAAAAAATATTTTACATTTTGCAGCGAACTACGAGTTCTTCATTTTTTTTACGTACCTTCATTTCTTCGACAACAGCTGGGTTTCGGAGGTTCAGGTCTGGTTCTTCCTGAGCAAATTGGTGAAAATAATATTGTTGTCTTTCTTCGTTCCATGTCCAGGCTGAACCACATTCTCCAGTCTACAATTGAAAAGAAAATATTTCAAATGTAAACTTAGTTTAGTTTTTTGGATTATAAAAGAGGGCTGACAATAAACAATTTTTCAGGCTACTTGCATTATAATTATAACACAACATAACCCTATACTAGATTTAGACCAACTTTAGAAATTATTTGGACTGACAATTATAAACACAACTAGCTATTATTATTGTGTCTACTAGTAACATTATGTCTTAATAAATATAATATAGTAATGATCCTACTAAACGTACATTGTAAAGGAATATATAATACTAAAATAAGAAGTTAAATATAAATCGAATATATTTGCCACGGCAATATGGTTAAATCATAGAAAAAGAAGATAATTAGAAGATGATATTACCAAATATTATAAATGATCAATAGGAGACACGAAACGTGAAGCCATATCATTTAGCAATTTAAGTAAAAAAAAAAAAAAATGAAGAAAGTAATTGCAAAAAAATAGATATAACACGGGAACACATCAAATAAAAGAGTAAAAAAAAATCTTTCACCCTTTTTTGGAGAGGGTGGGGGTCTTTTCCTGTCTGTAGGCCCCTGGATATTTCAAGAAATAAAAATATCAACATAAATTTTAAAAGAAGTTCTAAATCTCCAGATACTTGCCCTTTGGCACCTTTATTTTCTTTTGGAAATTTCTCAACTGCAACAACAGAATAGGAAGGTAACTATTAATACCAACACTAACAACTCACTACAGCACTAAGCCACCTGAGGCCAACACAGCTGCACAAACTTCTCCTCCATTCCAACATATTCAACCCTTCTCTCAAGAAGTTCCTATTTCCTTTAAATCCTTCCTCATGACATCTTCCCGTCTCATTTGAGGACAGCGTGCTTTTCGTTTAACCCTAGATGGATGGGCTCTTCTTCACAGCGCCAAACTACTCATCCAGAAGGCTTGTAACTATTAAAAGAGGCAATCGTAAAATAAAACGGGCTCAGCATAATAAAATGATCATTTGGTAAATCTGGAGGTTTTTTTCCATTACTTAGCTAGTGGAAGGTGAATGTACTATTGGATCGTCTTTTTGTGCTCTTTCCAAATATGCTAACTACTTCCTTGACAATTTTTTTTAGCCCTAAAGGGGCCCCTGAAGTGACACCTTGTTCCTTATTCGGAAATGGGTACCAGAAATTTTGAAAACTACCATAAATACTTGTTTATCTCATTCCTATTAGTGTATTACTTTACAGTTACAGTCAAATTATTGACAAACGAATGATTATTCATTCTGATTTTTATGGCACTTGGTATTAACCAAGTGACATATAGCAGTCGCCAATTCTGTCGGTCTGTCTGTCTGTCGGTCTGTCGGTCCCGGTTTTGCTACTTTAGGCACTTCCAGGTAAGCTAGGACGATGAAATTTGGCAAGCGTATCAGGGACCGCACCAGATTAAATTAGAAATAGTCGTTTGCCCGATTTGACCATCTGGGGGGGAGTGGGGGCCCGGTTAATTCGCAAAAAATAGAAAAAATGAAGTATTTTTAACTTATCAGCGGGTATTTGGATCTTAATGAAATTTCATGTTTGGAATGATATTGTGTCTTAGAGCTCTTATTTTAAATCCCGACCGGATCTGATGACATTGGGGGGAGTCGGAGGGGGAAAACCTAAAGTCCCGGTTTTGCTACTTTAGGCACTTCCAGGTAAGCTAGGACGATGAAATTTGGCAAGCGTATCAGGGACCGGACCAGATTAAATTAGAAATAGTCGTTTTCCCGATTTGACCATCTGGGGGGGGGGAGTAGGGGCCGGTTAATTCGGAAAAATAGAAAAAATGAAGTATTTTTAACTTATGAGCGGGTGATTGGATCTTAATGAAATTTGATGTTTGGAATGATATTGTGTCTCAGAGCTCTTATTTTAAATCCCGACTGGGTCTGATGACATTGGGGGGAGTTGGAGGGGGGAAACCTAAAATCTTGGAAAACACTTAGAGTAGAGGGATCGGGATGAAACTTGATGGGAAAAATAAGCGCAAGTCCTAGATACATGATTGACATAATCGGAACTTATTTGTTCTCTTTGGGGTAGTTGGGGGGGGGGGGGAGTAAGTCTTAAAAATTAGAAAAATGAGGTATTTTCAACTTGCGAACGGATGATCGGATCTCAATGAAATTTGATGTTTAGAAGGATATCGTGTCTTAGAGCTCTTATTTTAAATCCCGACCAGATCTTGTGATGGGGGCGGGGAGTTGGGAGGGGGAACCTAAAACTTGGAAAACACTTAGAGTGGAGGGATCGGGATGAAACATGGTGGGAAAAATAAACACAAGTCCTAGATAGATGATTGACATAAACGGAACGGATCCGCTCTCTTTTGGGTAGTTGGGGGGGGGGGGTTAATTCTGAAAAATTAGAAAAAATGAGGTATTTTTAACTTACGAACGGGTGATTGGATCTCCATGAAATTTGATTTTTAGAAGTAAATCGTGGCTCAAAGCTCTTATTTTAAATCCTGACCGGATCTGGTGACATTGGGGGAAGTTTGGGGTGGGGAGACCTAAAATGATGGGAAACGCTTAGATTGGAGGGATTGGGATGAAACTTGGTTGGAAAAATAAGCAAAAGTCTTGCATACGTAATTTACATAATTGGAACGGATCCGCTCAATTGCGGGGGGGGGGGTAATTCTGAAAAATAAGAAAAATAACGTATTTTTAACTTACGAAGGAGTGATCGGATCGTCATGAAACTTCATATTTAGAAGGACCTCGTAACTCTGATATCTTATTTTAAATCTCAACCGGATCAAACGTAATTGGGGGGGGGGGGCAGTTGGGGGGACCGGAAATCTTAGAAAATACTTAAAGCGGTGAGATCAGGATGAAACTGGATGGGAAGAATAGAAACCTAATGCATACAAAACTTATCAACACCACCCAATTATGAAAAACTGCCTTTTTCTTCGTCTTCTTCTTTACCTTTTATACTTTTGGTAATTTATCTACAATAGCAAGGTACTTTTTTTAAACTGCTTCACTATCCAAAAACATAACCAAAGAATTTCTATTATCACTGGCATCATCAGGAAAAAGACCTAGCTCGAGTGATGACAAACCTCGCAGTCTCTAGTTGCAGCACTTTAGGCACACCATCACCCCTTGATCTTCTACACCCTTTGTGAAAATCCCATTTCCTCTGCATTAAAGGTTCTTTTCAAGAGAGCTTTAAAACGGCGAATAACAAACTATGGATGAAGTATAGATATAACAAGATACACTCCCAAAGCTTCAACGTTTTGACAGCTTTTTAAAAGACAAACATTGGAGCACAACAATTTATCAGAAAAAAAGGAACTTACCTTGGTCGCAACATCAACTTCTTTTTCTACCTCGTAATCACCATTCTCAGTCGATTTAATCTGGCTGGGGTTGTGAGCAGAGTAACGACATTCCTATGGAACAGAATAGACTATAACTTCTAGGTTAAGCCATTTAGCAGGCTTTGATTATTTTTTTTATTGCCAAAATTAAATTTTTTTCCAATTTTAAAAGCATTAATTAGTTTTCGTTGCAAATTTTTATTCTTTTTCCCCTTGGTACAATTATTAAAAAAAAGTTCAATCAAATATTAAAACCCATGACAGATAAATCTTACCAGTACATAAACAAAAGACAATGCTTTATCATGTAATTTACAGCACTAAACGCACAAAAATTATGTACAATAATCTTTTACCTAGCTTCAGCTTTTATACATGTATCTGATCTCAGTTTGTGAGAATCTACCCACATCTTTGACGAAGTCTCTCTCATACCTCTCTCCATGGGAAACAGTTCCAAATGAATTTACAGCACCAAATATATAAGAACCTGGTATTGACGTTTTCCTCTCCAAGTACTCAGAACGAGCTGTGTTGAATGGGTTTACGCCCAAAAGATAGTTATACCATGTCCAACTTTCCCTTTAAAACCAGAAGTTGATCGTGAGCAGAGCACTGGCCAACCTTAATCAGTCTGAAGCCTCTGGAGGTGTGACAAGAAGGATATCAAGAATCCTGATGAAAATTGGTCTATTGCCCACATAAATGTCGCACCAAACGAGGTATCAAAAACAATTTATAAATCATTGTTTATTTATCAATCTTTGCTTTACATTTTTTATATGTATCTTTATTTTATATTTATCCATCTTTACTATCCCAGATAACTAAATCACGATCAAATTCAAAACGCCTTCCAAAAACTTTCCTTCCCTTTGAAAGAATACAACAGTAGGAGGACAAAACTTACCCAGTTATTAGGTGGAGTACGTTGTCCATCTACATCCACCCCATCGTTCCAGATATAGTAATCAGTAAAAGGGTCCGTCTTGTTTATTGACTTTTGAAACCATTCATGGTCTTCACTTGAATGATTCGGCACAAAATCAAGTACAACAGAAAGTCCTATAACAAGATTTAAATTTACAGAAGATAAATTTTCAACAAAAACCTTTTCACAGATAGCTGGTTAAAAGTGAATAGAAAAGAGAATAAATAATGCACATTGACATTAGTTTTAAATGAAACCATGTCCATAGCCAAAGAGACTTCTCCAGAATTATTTTCGACCACTGGCCTTTAAGATTCAGGTACTATCAGGTTCCGAAGTTTTATAGTTTGAGAACCCCTTACTTTTGAAATTTTCAAAATTGCTAGTCATGGACTGCAAAAGACAAGAGTCTTGTTGGGAAAAAAAAAACTTCAGAGTCAAAAACTTCTTGACTGCAGCTTTGTGCCAAAAAACTTCAAGCAGATCCAACAATTTTAGTAAAGGAAATAGGTGAAGCTCGAAAGTGGCATACACCTCGAAAATCCATACACTTGTCCTATTTTTTAAGTCCATTTGAATACTTTTGTGCAAAGGCTAAAGATGGGACATCTGCCTCAAGAAATCATACCTAATGTCTCATTGACCCAAAGTGCTCAGGGTCATAAGTTTCAACCTGATCAACGAAATAAAAACCTCCCTACCTTCCTCTTAAAAAGTTGGCGAAATTACGGCATAGTTTATTGCCTTGTTACAGCCACGGTGACCGACCTTCATTATACTAGAGTAATCGATCCCGCATCAATAACAAATTATACATCTCGGTAAAGCGATTTTGGAGCAGTGATCCCCTTTATATATATATATATACGTACTATGTATATTACTATATACTACATACTATGTACTATATATATTACGTACTATATATTTGATTGATTCTGTTCTTGAATATGTTCTTTTCTGAGTCAAGCGTGACCCAGGTCTTCTCTGTTTCTGAACTTAGAAAATAAAACACCATTTTGTTTACCACAACGAACTTATTGCGTTTCTAGTTGTCATAGACGTATTAATGTTAATAGACGCCAGACCGCAAGGGATTTTATTAGTTCCTTGCACTTTTCTTCTTTGCCTCCAGTTAACGAGTCAAATTTGAAATTTGATTTCATTGAAAATGGTTATTTCATGAATTTCGTCTCTTGAATTGTCTTGAAATTTAGTTCTTTGAATCTTGAAAAAATCAAAGTGTAAATTTCAGACCAATCCTTTTTTTTATTATTTCAGGAAGGATGAGAAAACACTACTACTAACAACTCATCACAGCACCCAGCCGCTTGAGGCCAACACAGCTAAACAGCTCATCATCCGTCCCTATCTATTCAAAGCCTCCCTTTTTACACCCTCCCACGAAGTTCCCATTTCCCTAAAACCTTTCTTTATGACATCCTCCCACCCCAACAATGAACAACCTGCTATCCGTTTAGTCCTAGAAGATTGGCCGAAAAAGACCATCTTCGGTAATCAGTCATCCTTCGTCCACAGAGCATGCCCTAGCCATCTCAATCTTTCTCTCATCATAGACGTAGAAAGTGAAATAGAACCACACTCTTCATACAGCCTACTGTTTTAAATACGATGAGTCAGCCGGGTACCCAGAACAATCCGTAGGCATAACTGATAAGAAAACATGTTATATAAAAGGATAATTCAAAGAATCGATAAAATCTTGAAGAACGGTACCTAATCTCACACATCAAAGATTATAACAGAATGAGAATATGAAAAAAGAACGAAATTTGTTAATAAGACTGTTAAAAAGAAATGTACCAACAAACAAAGACAAAATATTTCGACTTCACAACAGAAAGGTTTTATCAATTCAACAGGGATTTAACTTAAACCAACTTTTAAAAAAGGTGAAAAAACAAGGGAAAACAAAACAACAAAGAGATATACAAGAACAATCTAAGCATTGAAAGAAAAACTCACACCTATCAATTGGTGTCAATTCAAGAAAATTTAGGATGGGGGAGGGTGCAAATTTACTGTTCAACATCCAGGGAGGGAGGGTGCAAATTTGTTGTTTTTTTCAATTTATCTATGAAAATACCAAGCCAGTATCATGAGCGCCCACTTTTCAGGTGTGCAAGCCCGTATTAAAGCAATTGCACCCAATTGCCATGGTCATAGACTCTATCTTGTGTTGGGTGATCAAACAGTTCGTGGTAACGAACTGTAGTAAAGAGCGACCGGGCTCAATAGTAAATGAAACTCTAAAAAACGGATTTTTGATGCTAAAATATACATCAAAAGAATCATATTTTCATGCTGATTTTAAATATATAAGTTTCATCAAATTTAGTCTTTGTCATCAAAAGTTACGAGCCTGAAAATATTTGCCTTATACCTCGCTCTTTATGCAATAGTATTTTTAGTAATTTCAACTATTTATTCTGCGGCCTTTCTGATTCAGGGGTCATTCTTAGAGAATTGGAACAAAACTTACGATTTAGTGTAAAAAACGAGGTATTAACGAGGGTACAAACCCCCTCACATACATAATAAAAATTAAAGAATATAAAAGTTTGTTACGTAAATTAATTCTTAAGTTACGTATATTTTTTACTAATAAAAAAATTCGTTGAAAATTAAAATTTATAGTTGCCTTTTTATGTAACCGAAAAATTGCATGGCAACTAGGCCTCCTTCCCCATCCCTTATTTCTCAAAATCGTCTGATCAAAGCTAAGAGAAAGCCATTTAGCCAAAAAAGGAATTAATATGTAAATTTCATTTTAATAATTTAGGTGTGGAGAGCCAAAATCAAACATGAATTAATTCAAAAATGTTCAGAAATTACATAAAAAACTAGTTTTTTTAACTGAAAGTAAGGAGCGACATTAAAACTTAAAACGAAAAAACATTACTCCGTATATGAAATGGGTTGTCCCCTCCGCAATCCCTCGCTCTTTACGCTAAAGTTCGACTCTTTGCCACAATTCTGCTTTTTAAAACAATTAAAGCTTTAGCGTAAAGAGCGAGGGATTGAGGAGGGGACAACCCATTTCATATACGGAGTAATTTTTGTTCGTTTTCAGTTTTAATGTCACTCCTTACTTTTAGTTAAAAAAAACTATTTTTTTTATGTAATTGCATTCAGAACTCGAGATGAATGGCATATTTCATCTCCATTCTTCAATAGTTGTACTGTTTTATTGCGAATAGTAATACATGCTACCAACTGTTTGTTAATGCTAAGAAAGCCGCTGGGATGACTATTCTTCAGCTGTAAAAATCTTCTACTATAAGAGGACATGCTGGTATAAAATTGGTGAACAAAGTACTGAATAGATACAACTGTATTTTGTCCAGTTTATCAATATACCAAAATATCTATTTACAGATAATTGGCAGATCATGCCCAGGGACTCGCAACCAGACTCCATACATTTGAATTTGTATTTACGCTCCATCTAGCGGGGAAAAAAATTTGTGTCATTAACTCTCGGTCTCAGCAGCTGCAGATGGTAGACCTAGTTTTCTCTAGAGCAACTGGTCTTATTGCACCTACGAGGGATAAAATTACAGATATGCGGACTGATGAAGCTTTTGATGAAGTAGTTCTGAGCAAAAGGTAGTTCTGAGCAAAAGAATTTTCTCGTAACTGTGACCTCATTGAAGACCTTTCACCAAATTCCCAGAATTCTGACTCTTCATGTAAAAGACCAAAATGCACAGAAAGTAGCCTTCCGCTCATGTGATTTTGTAACCACGTCGACTTTGGAAAAAGGCAATCTTGCTGAAGTGAAAGAAAGATGGTTTCAGAAGGGATTATTTTCTTGTGATAGACAGATTGTGATCCGAGTTTGAAAGCGGCTTCATGAATGTTCTTTCATTGTTAAGAGTCAATCTCTGCATTAGAAATTGAATTGTCGTAGTTTTCTCGATACTAGGCAACCAGCCAGGGCAGCAGCACATGGTAAAAATGCTTAAAATGACACAACCCTGTGAGTCTTGCAAATGGATCTTGTGAGAAGATATATCGACTCTTAAGCCATTATTCCAAAGATCTTTTTGAACTTCGCGATTCTTTTTGAAGGCAATATCAATAGTGTATTCGAGGTAGGCCTATCGTAAATTCTACAAATCTTCACCAATCTGCTTCAAAACGGCTAGTAATGAAATATTTTTTTCTTCACTAAGCCTGATTTACAAATAACAGTTCAATAGAAGTAAATCCTTTCATTAGACAGAGAAGACAATGACCGAATCTCTAAAACTTTTGGTCACATATACAATGACCACCCTCATTGTATAGGGTGGTCATTGTATCATTGTAAGCAAAATATTTATCTGCTGAGGATGGTCACTGAGTATGAAACTAAAATATCCAGAGTTTTCGCCATTGTTTTCACTGTCTAATAAAAGGATTTATCCCTATTGAACTGTTATTTCTATTCATGGAAGGGCAATATGGTCTTCAAAACACCTACTAAGCCCGACTAAAACCTATATAAGATCGACAATGGGCAACGAAAGACTCAATGGTCCGATGCTTATGTTTAGTGAAAAGGCTCTTGTGCAATCGTTGGATTTCGATACTATAATCAGATAATTTTACAAAACCTCGTCGATTCCCAGCGTTGCAATAAACAACTGTAAATTACTTTCCAACTTTAGTTCTCTCTGTCAAGTACTTTTAAATTGCTTCTTACTGTTATTAGTTGATTTTGGGAGAGGCCTGTGTTAACCACTGTGAAGAAATATTGCTCTTAAACGAATCTAAGCCAACCCCTTTAGGGAGGCCACGAAAGTTAACCCCCCCCCCTTAGTTTTGAATAAAATAACACCACTGTCTACACAATGTCAAACCCTAACTCGTTTTTAGGCAAGCTATTTAGCAGAAAGCGATATTTCCTATTAAAGAGAAAGCGCGTCAGTGGGGAATCGGATACTTGTATAAGTTGTGACCCTTGCATTGAAGAGTTGTGGGCTATGGCCCCTGGATGCATATTTCTCACTTAGGGCAGGATTCAGACCATTGAGACAAAAACAATGGAGTCAAAGTTTTCAGGCCTGTTTGAGCTGAAATCATACAAGGATTACAAACCAGGCAGATTTGAGGCACATAACTGGCCTCTAGCCCTTTTAACACGCCCCCTACTGTTCTTGTCAGCTTCTAAGCAGAGGCAGGCATACTCCATCTTGTTCAAAGCAGAACCATACTAAGATTTTTGATCTGCTTTTGATGCATATAGGTGGGTCCGCGATCTCCAGACCTCCTATCCACAATCATGTCATTGAAAAGTAGTTAACCTGCAAATTGTACAAGGATTCTTAGAGTGGGCCTGTACTCTACCCCTCTATCTTCCCGTCACTAGTTTTATAGTACAAATGTAT